>NC_043020.1:20672713-20692713 GCF_006345805.1 Octopus sinensis
CTTGCTCTAATTGCTGAGTCACTATCAGAACCAGAGGTGAAGTTTCAAGTGTGGAAATAAGTATTAGAATCGAAGGGCCTTAGAAAGTTCTAATAAGTAGGAAAGCAGGCAAACCACAAATCCCTTCAGGTAGATGGCCTTGCTCAATATGTAGTAGAGGTGTAGGTAGAAACTCTATGAGATGCACCCAGTGTAAGCTATGGACACATAAGAGGTGCAGTAATATCAAAGGGAGGCTAACGGGAGTAGATAGTTTTTGTATGTGGCAGATGCTCAGGAGCAATAAATACTGAAAATGCGCAGAGACCAACTTCCGCCACATTCCAGGAAGAAAAACCAGAAGTGGTTGATAGCTTCCGTTACCTAGGGGAGCAAGTCAGTAGCGGAAGTGCGTGCGTTGAAAGTATAGCTGCCAGAATAAGAATAGCTTGGGCAAAGTTCAGAGAGCTCTTACCTCTGCTGGTGACAAAGGGCCTCACGCTCAGAGTAAAAGGCAGACTGTATGACGCTTGTGTACAAACAGCCATGCTACATGGCAGTGAAACATGGGCTGTGACTGCTGAGGACTTGCATAAGCTGACAAGGAATGAAGCCAGTATGCTCCGATGGATGTGTAATGTCAGTGTGCATAATTGACAGAGTGTAAGTACCTTGAGAGAAATGTTGGACCTAAGAAGCATCAGATGTAGTGTGCAAGAGAGACGACTGCGCTGGTATGGTCATGTGGCAAGAATGGACGAGGACAGCTGTGTGAAAAAGTGCCACACCCTAGCGGTTGAGGGAACCTGTGGAAGTGGTAGATCCAGGAAGACCTGGGATGAAGTGGTGAAGCACGACCTTCGAACTTTAGGCCTCACCAAGGCAATGACTAGTGACTGAGACCTTTGGAAATATGCCGTGCATGAGAAGACCCGGCAAGCCAAATGAAACCATAATCTCATGGCCTATGTCAGAGGTATAACCAGCTCACTTATGCATACCTTTTCCTCCTTTAGACACTAAAACTCTGCTTGCGAAGACCTGTTGAGGCAAGTGAAATAAATCAATCAACCAATCAAAAGCAAAATCAAATCCGATGACTGGCATCCATGCTAGCAGTGCGCAAAGAGCACCATACGAGTGTGATTACTGACAGTGGCTAACCGACTTCCGTGCCAGTGGCACTTAAAGGGCACCATTCGAGCGTGAAGGGCACCATTCGAACGTGATTGTTAACAGCGTCGCCTTCTGGCACTTGTGCCCATGCTAGTAGGGTGCCAAGAGCACCATCTGAGCATGATTGTTGCAGTGGGCACGTAAAGAGGGCACCATTTGAGCATGATCATTACCAAAATCGCCTTCTGTCACCTGTGCTGGTGGCATGTATAAAAGGATTCGAGCAAGGTCGTTGCCAGTACCGCCTGACTGGCCCCTGTGCTGGTGGCACGTAAAAGCACCCACTACACTCTCGGAGTGGTTGGCGTTAGGAAGGGCATCCAGCTGTAGAAACTCTGGCAAATCAAGACTGGAGCCTGGTGCAGCCATCTGGTTCACCAGCCCTCAGTCAAAATCGTCCAACCCATGCTAGCATGGAAAGCAGACGTTAAACGATGATGATGATGATGATATATACAAATCGACCCCAGGACTAATTCTTTGTTAGTCTAGTATTTATTCTATCGGTCTCTTTTGCCGAACCGCTAAGTCACAGGGATGTAAACACACCAGCATCAGTTGTCAAGCGATGTTGGGGGAACACACACACACACACACACACACACACACCGATATATACACACAACTGACTTCTTTCAGTTTCCGTCTACCAAATCCACTCACAAGACTTTGGTCAGCCTGAAGCTATAGTAGAAGACATTTGACCAAGGTGCCAAGCAGTGAGACTGAACCCGGAACCATGCGGTTGGTAAGCAAGCTACTTACCACAGTCTCACTAATTCAGTTTTAATTGAAATCAAATTAAGTTTTTTTATTATGCTTCTCGTGTTATAAGCTATATTTAGACATAAAATACTTAAAATCTGGTGCAGTAGAACAAAAGGTAAGAGCAAAAAATGTATAGACCAAAGTGACTGACTGATGTGTAGTAACGCTGCTTGACATCAACACTTCGAATCTACACCATTCTTTTAATTTTGTTTAAGAATTATTATATTGATATTAATATGAAAGAGAAATGTTAAAGGAATATATTGGTAAAGGTTTCATAAAATTTAGTCCATTAGGAAAAAGATATTTAATTTCAATTCTCAAATTTTTATCAATTTTTGGGTGATATTAAAGAGACCCTACTCATATATGAATTAAACTATTTGTTAGGTGTGCACACAACAAAAGATAAAAGACAACACAAATCGATACAAAGAGTTCTAATATTTATTTTCATTAGTCTAAATTACTTTTTATAAAAAATGAAATTTTTTTGCTTAATTTTTTTGTAGTAAAGCTTTTCGAATAAATTATTTTAAGGACAAGATTATTTAATAAAATATTTTTATTTGTTTGATTTTGTCTCTATGAGCAGCACTGAATCATGTAGTAGGGCTATTCAGGAAATGCAAATGACAAAAAAATCAAATATTCTAACAGTCAATTTTCACTATTTTCAAATGAGAATTAGTCAAATGAAAAAAATCAAAATTTTGCTTGAATTTACTTGGAAATTTTTGAATTCAAAATGACTGTAAAAAATGGTAATTTTATATATTTTTAATTAAAATTTTACTATTACTGCAATGCCTGTAAAAATACTGGACTAGCCAATGAAAAATGCATTCATATACTAACAATATTCTTAACAATTAAACCTGGAAAAGTAGGGGACAAGAAAAAACTCATTAAAATTAGAGCTTAAAATATTGCTGCTAAAATTAAAATTTAAAATTTTTATTAATTCATTTAGTACAAAAAATAAAATTCAAATAAAGAAGGAAAAGTGAAATTAATTGAATTTTTTTTTTAAATATGAAAAAGTACCTAAGAGGTACTTTTTAACTTTCATTTTAGCAGCAATATTTTAAGCTCTAATTTTAATAAATTTTTTTTGTCTTCTACTTTTCTAGGTTTAATGGATCTTTATGAAATTTGAAAATTATATACTATGCATGAGGGCAGATGTAATGCAATATATGTTTGAAAGTAATCCCCATGAAAATTCATATGTTCTTGCTGTTGATGAAATCCTAACCATAGATATTAGACACAAATGAAGTAATATTCCTAAAATTTCAACTTCTTAGGAGGGTAGTCAGATCCTTTAATGGGAGCTTAACACCCACAGTTTAGTCATTTTTTCTAAACCAAGACAGTCTTGAAAGCTGTAGAGTCACTTGAGAATACAGGATGCTAAGGGAAAGTTGTTGGGGGGGGGATCAAATTTTGGCCTTTTGCCAAAAATTGTTAGTATGTGTCTGCATTTTTCATTGGCTAGTACACACACACACACACACACACACACACACATATATATATATATATATATATAAGTCAATGTCTGTGCGTTCATGTGTTACTAATAGATTTGGAAACTACTGGACCCAATCCCAATGAAATTTGGAACACAAAATCCAAGCCTAGGGAGAAGCGTAATGCCATACATTTCATACAATTTTGAGGGGACATAAATGGTGGGAGGTCAGAACCCTCTGAGAAAATTCATTTTGATGAAATTTGAACCATAGATATTAGAAATATATTTTAAAATATACCCAAAATTTGCATTTCTTTGGGTGATTCTAAGACTCCATAATGGGGGCTTAACCCCCAAATTTTAGTCATTTTTTTATGGACCAAAATTATTGAATGGATCCTAATGATATTTGGAACTTAGACTCAATGCATAAAGGTGGGTATAATGCAGCATGTTTGGTTTGAATTTGAAGGGGCTTCAAAGGGGCAGAACCCCCATGAACACTCATAAATTTCTTATGGTGATGAAATTTCAACCATAGGTAATTGACACAAATCAAGAAGTATTCCCAAAGTTTCCGCTTGTCATGAGGATACTGAGACCCCCTAATAGGGGCCTTAACTTCCAAATTTTAGTCATTTTTTAATGATCCAAAACAAGGTCAAAAGTACTGAATGGATCTTTATGAAATTTGAAAATTATATACTATGCATAAGGGCAGATGTAATGCAATATATGTTTGAAAGTAATCCCCATGAAAATTCATATGTTCTTGCTGTTGATGAAATCCTAACCATAGATATTAGACACAAATGAAGTAATATTCCTAAAATTTCAACTTCTTAGGAGGGTAGTCAGATCCTTTAATGGGAGCTTAACACCCACAGTTTAGTCACTTTTTCTAAACCAAGACAGTCTTGAAAGCTGTAGAGTCACTTGAGAATACAGAATGCTAAGGGAAAGTTGTTGGGTGGGGGTCAAATTTTGGCCTTTGCCCATATAGGGGGCTGTAGCTCCACCCCACCCCATACAACCCTTCCAATTTGTTGTTTTTTTTTCAGCAGAATAATAGTTTCACTTCTAATAAGACTATAATATTGTCTCACTTTTATTCTTTCACTTTTGATAAGACCCTAATATAGTTTATACTACATACATACAACTGCTTACAAAAATAGAGATTAATGTAAATTCTTTCTATGTTCATAATTTTTTGTTTAGAATATTGAAAGATTCCACAAGTATAAAGCAAGGAAGTTTGTAGAAAACCGAAGGCAAGAGTCTCAAGAGAGAAGGGAAATAAGACTTCCTCAAGATCAGCAAACACATGCTGCAGCACATCAAATGGAGTCTCAAGAGAGAAGGGAAATAAGACTTTCACAAGATCAACAAAGGAATGCTACAGCACATCAAATGTAGTCTCAAGACAGAAGTGAGATGAGACCTTCTCAACATCAGCAAAGGCATGCTGCAGCATGTCAACTGGAGTCTCAAGACAGAAATGAGATACACTTTCTCAACATCAGTGAAGGCATGCTTCAGTAAATCAGATGGAGTCTCAATACAGAAGGGAGATGAGACTTTTCCCAAATTTCCAAATGAAACTAATGGCATGAACTGCTCAGGCAGTAAGGCAAGATTGCCAGCACTACCAGCTCCTCCTCAACGTCTTATAAATCTTTTGGAAGGCACTTCCATCTAGTCAAAGGATTTTCTGAATGCAACTCTGCATTTTAAATAACATTATTTATCAGAAACAGCCACATGAAAGGTGTAAGGAAATTGAAGGAAGATGTTGAAACTTCCCCTCTTTGAGTTTTTTTTTCTATAGCAAAGGGAGCTATTTCATACATCAAAAGGTTCTTACATAAAGTGCAAGTTAAAGATGGAATATATCAACAATATCTTGTAACTTTATTATCAAATAAGAATAAAATAAAAAACAACAAAAAGAAATTTTTTCCAGATTTCTGAAAAAATTGTGACAATTTTAAACTAGCTGAGACATCAAGACAATCTTAGTCAAATCAGGACATAAGGTAACCATGTGTGAATGGGGTGTGGGTGTGTGAATTTAGTACAGGAAATAGAGCCAATAAACGAAGCTCTACATGATTGCTTGACTTGCTACAAATAATAGTCAAATATCTCAAATGACACCCCACTATTTTTAAAACAAGAAGGATCCATAGAATATTCTATTGGATTTTGTAGTTAAGATACAGTTATAGTTTGAATACCTTCAATCATCAGTCGGCTAGAGTAAGATCAGCTTGGAAATAAACAACAAAACAATAATTAAAGCAATAAGCTTTATTGTTAGAAGCTTCGCTTTAAGATCAGATGGGTTTTTCAACCCTCACACTAAAATTCTGCAAAGCCAGCCTTGCTAATCCCTTATAATATTTCATCAGATCTATTTAGAAGGAATGGGTAGGAGATAGTGATTTTACATAACACTGAAAGATGCAATAATTAAGCTTAATACATAAATGTAGAAAGAAGGTAAACAAACAATTATAAATACGCATTACATCATTCAAAATCTCTGAAGAGAAAAGTTTTAAATAATAACGGCTACAGAAGCTGTCAATTTTAATAAATATTTAAACTAGAGTCTTTGAGAATTCTTAAATCTTTCCAATTAGTTAACCAGCAGGAAATCTTTTCAACAAGTTAATTAAATGTTTCACTTTTCAGATACTAATATAAATACTGTTGTGAGAGGATAACATTTATGACAGCCAAATTTTCATAACCTTACCTAATGGAGATTATCTCTTCACTATGTTACATAATTTTCTCATTTTATTTTTGAATTTATCAACATTCAGTAACCCTATATCTAAATACAGCTGCTACTCAGCACAATATTCTTCAATGTTATTTTTGTTTCTATAATGCAAGAGATGTTTGACAATCAACAATGACCGAGCCACTTTTTGTTACTGGTTCCTATCCATCAAAATGTCAGTAGCTTCTCTAAATCTAATTACTGCATATAGCTTGATTTTCATTCACTTGAAAAATGCACAAATTCACTATTCAATATGATAAAGTATTATCACAGATTCTTTATGACAACAGCTCCTTAATTTGATATTTCATTAGACTGAGTTAAAATCCTTAAAAAGCCAAGAAGCTCATCTGACCAGAGCATATCCTGATTTTGTGGTGCTTTAAGCAACTAAGAGTACCAGACCCCACCCAGAATAGAACAGCAGCCATCACAGGGTAAAACCAGCTCAGCAGGAGCTGGCACACATTTCCAGCTGCCTAAACTGAAGCAGTATGAAATGAAGTACCTTGCTCAAGGACACAATGCATCAGCTAATCCTGGAATCAAACCCATGATCTAACAACCGTGAGTACAATACTGAAACCTTAAATACTCAGAACGGCATTAAGAATGGCATGTGTGAAAAGGAAGCATTTAACTTCCATTGCTTTTAGGTAATTGTTACAATGTACAGAAGCAGTATTCAAACAGTAAAATGTCAGAGTGGTTATTTTACTCTTTTACTTGTTTAAGTCATTTGACTGTGGCCATGCTAGAGCACCACCTTTAGTCAAGCAAATCGATCCCAGGACTTATTCTTTGTAAGCCTAGTACTTATTCTATTGGTCTCTTTTGCTGAACCACTAAGTTACGGGGACGTAAACACACCAGCATCGGTTGTCAAGTGGTGTTGGGGGGACAAACACAGACACAAAAACATATACATACACACATACATACATATATACATATATGACGGGCTTCTTTCAGTTTCCATCTACCAAATCCACTCACAAGGCTTTGGTCGCCCCAAGGCTATAGTAGAAGACACTTGTAAAAACTAGTTTCATAACTTTGAGTTCAAATCCTACTAATAAAACAAAATAGCAGTAATGTGATAATGAAGATCAGCTAACTTCTTCACCTCACTTTTTTTTTCTATGTAGACTTGGTTCACAGAACTGTATTCCTCTGATATATACTCCTCCCCTATTGCCCTCCACCCACTACTCTGCATTAAGTTCATCGAGTTATTCCAAGTTAGGATAGATATAGTGCTTTCAATTTTAACAAGATAGGGTACATCTGGGGTATTAGAAATATTTGGTGAGTGATCTCAATTAAACACGATCTCTCTCTCGTGAGTTTAACGTACTACACAACCAACCACATCAACATTAGTCTTCCTAGAGGACAAGAGATATCACTTCTGCTTCATAGTAAAATGGATAGTATTAAGTACACAAATAGCGGTCAAATACTGACCAACCATTCAACTACTTAGCCACCAAGCTTGCATCCTCATCTGTTTCTTCTGCCACAACTTCAAGTACTCATCTCTCCTTCTTACCAAATTGTTCTACCCTAAGTTAAAAACACACTTTCCAACTTACTCAAACATCTTTCTGAAACTTCTTATCTAACAAGGTTTTCTCCAATAGCAGTTCAAACTACTGTTAATCAAACTAACCTCACCATTCAGATACCTAATATCCACCAGGATGAAGGAAAAAAGAAGGGGTCTTGAAAAAGATATGAGCACAACCCTTCCTCTTCAGACTAACAATGAAAGAAAAAAGCTGAAATAGGCTTGACTCTTTTGTAACCATATTTTTGTTGAAATACACTACTTCTGTTTCAATTAATTTTGAAAATAACGAAGTAAAATAACATTAAGATGTTTGGAACATAATAAATTAATACAAAATTTTTATAAAAGGTTTCCATTTAAAACAGTAAGCTGTTTCACAGAACCAGAAGTAACAGGTAAGTTGATTTTAAATGGGTTAACATTGAAGAATATTGTGCTGAGTAGCAGCTGTATTTAGATATAGGGTTACTGAATGTTGATAAATTCAGTAGAATGATTGGTACAATTAGTACAGTAGTATTGTCTGTAAACCTAGCTATGTGGTGTCTTGAAATTTTAGTGGCATCAACAAAATTCTTTGATTCCTTCTCTCTCCTATTTTTCTTTTCAACATATTTTGCTAGTAATCTGCATAGCATTCATTCCTAAACAGTTTTCATGCAAGATCGATGAACAGTTGGGTAGGTTGCTGTGCAGGGATCAATACAGTTCGTAGATTATTTCAGCCTTATCAATAATCATTTTGTTCATAATCTCATTGGAGTAGGTGTGTATTAGTATTGCAGGGTGGGGGTAAAAAAAATAAACACAAGATCAGTTAAAAACAGAGCAACAAAGCTAATATAGCAATATGTTAAACAATCATTTTTGGTATGAAAATGCAAAACACAACATAACAATGGGTTACAATTTAAGCACTGAACTTTAGTCAATTAAATCAACCCCAGCACTTGACTGATACTTGATTTTATCAACACCGAAAGGATGAAAAGCTAAGTTGATCTCAGCAGGATTTAAACTTAGAATAAAAAGAGCCAAAACAAATACCACAAGGCATTTTGTCCAACTCTAATTGTTTCTAATTGTGGTACAAGATTAGCAATTTTGAGGAGAGTGGGGGTTAGTCACTTATATTATACTTCATTGTTACTATATTTCATTGGTGCTGAAAAGATGACAGGTACAACTGACTCTGCTGGGGTTTGAACTCAGAATGTAAACAAATATCACAAAGCACTTTCTCTGATGTGCTAATGATTCTGCCAATCTACTGTCCTTCATCATCTCTAGCATAGGCACAAGACCTAGGATTCAAGGAAGGGGGTTTGTCGATAACATTGACCAGTACTTGACAAATATTTTTTTATCAATCCAAAGAAGGTTAAAAGGCAAAATCAACAAGAATGGAATTTGAACTCAAAATGTAAAAGGTCATAACTAAATACCACAAGCATTTTGTTCAATGATTCTGCATTCTATCAGGCTGAGTAAAATGTAAGTTATGTTTTGAAATATGAAATTCATCACAATATATTTCAACAATATATCAGGTCATCCCATAAGTTCTGTCCAATTTTACCTTTTTTAAAATTGAATAAAATTTAATAGCATTTTAGAATGTCTAATGGAATTAAAAATTATTTTTATGCATTTGTGTACATTTAAACTAATTGAATATTTCTTTGATTAAAACCCTTTCTAACATGGAAGTATCCAAAGAGCATTTAAGGCACATAATGCTTTATGAGTACAAAAAAGGAAACTCTGCAGCCGAATTGGCTTGAAACATACACTCAGTTTATGGGAAAGAATGTTTCAATGAAAGAACTTGCAGGACATGGTTTGCAAAATTCAGAAGTGGAGATTTCAGCCTTGAACATGAAGATCGAACAGGACATCCAGCTGAGTTTGATGATAAGCTCCTTGAGGCATTACTTGAAGAAAATCCTGCATTATCAGTTGAAGAATTGGCAATAAAGCTTAGTTCAAACCATACAACATCATCTTCAACAACTTGGAAAGGTTCTTAAACTTGCAAAATAGGTGCCTCATGATTTGTCCGAAGGCAACCGCAAATCCTGAGTTGACATCTGCTCTTCTCTCCATTCTCGCTAACTCATTTCACCCTTTTTTAATAGACTTGTGACTGGTGACGAAAAATGGATCTTCTATCGAAATGTTAAACATTTTAAACAGTGGCTTGGTAAAAAGGAAAAAGCTCAATTACAACCAAGAAGGGAACTTCATGGGAAAAAGGTTCTTCTCTCTATCTGGTGAGATTGCAAAGGAATAATTCACTTTGAATTGTTATCACCTAATGCAACAATCAATGCTCAAGTCTACTGTCAGTAATTAGAGTGTTTGAACCAAGCTTTGAAGAAAAAAAGACTCGCTTTAGTGAATCGAAAAGGAGTAGTGTTTCATCATTCAATGCATGACCCCATACTGCAAAGATCACATCACAGAAGATCGAAGAGCTTGGTTGGGAAAAAATTTCTCATCCATCTTATTCTCCCGACCTTGCTCCTTCAGACTACCACTTGTTTCGTAGTTTACAGAATCATTTGGGGGACATAACTTTAGCAAACCAGGAGGAGGTCGAAACTGACATTTCAGAGTTCTTCGCTTTGAAACCAAAAAATTTTACATTGTTGGGATTAAAAAGCTTGTAAATAGATGGAAGGAAGTCATAGCTAATCAGGGAAAGTACATTGATTTTTAAATTTCAATTAAATATAACATTTGATCACTTATTTTCTTTATTAAAAATTCGGACAGAACTTATGGGATGACCTGATATTTCATTAAAGTAAGTACCATTACAATCAACACAGTTTTGCCAACGAGTTACAAGTTTGTTTATTCTGGTAACATAAAAATCTGGATTTCTGGAGCTGATGAACTCTTTGAATGCACTTCCAGCATTGGTTTGATTTTTTTAACTCCTTCTCATGCAGGAAATCATCAAGGTGCTTGAAAAAGTGGTAGTCAGTAGGATAAAAGGTCTGGGGAATAAGCTGGGTGGGGAACTTCCCTCAACTTCTGGAGCATCATTAGTGAAACGTGTGGTCAAGCATTGTCATGAAGAATGATTGGCCTTCTGTTGACCAATCTAGGATGGAGGAGTAGCAGTTTTTTGTTCATTTTGGCAATTTCATAGCAATATGTTTCTGCAGTAATAGTTTTTCTGGGTTTTAAGAAGTTATAGTGGATGAGTCCAGTAGTACACCACCAAACAGTCAGCATAGCCTTCTTTTTGAAGAGCTCAGGTTTAGTGAAGGCTTTCGGTGCTTCATTTTGGTCCAACCACTGCGAAGAACATTTTTTATTATTGTATAAAATCCACTTTTCATTATAAGTTATAACACGGTCGAGAAATGGATTGGTCTGGTTATGAAGAAGAAACGATGAGCAAATTTCATCTCTTTGCATTTTCTGATTTTCATTCAAATTGTGTGGCACTCAATTGTTGAGTTTTTTTGATTTTCCAATCTCATGCAAATGGTTGCAGGCAATTTTCTGGCTAATTTGAAGTTCTTTTGACAGTTCTCATGTGGTTTTATGTGGATCTTTCTCAATGACGGTCTTTAATTGACCGTCATCAATGACAGATGGGCGTCCACTACACTCATGATCTTCAAGGCTCAGGTCTCCACTGCGAAATCGTTTAAACTATTTTTGAGCTGACCACTCACTGGTCATTTCTTCAAACATTTCGTTGATATCGTGAGCAGTTTCAGCTGCTTTACATCCTTTTTGAAGTTGAATAGCAAAATTGCTTGAATAATGCGCTTTCACAGTTCCATTTCAGATGATTGTAACAACGGTGAAAAAAAATATCAATGTTAATTTATTGATGCATTTGGGCAAGTCTATATCTGTATTATCAGACAATTTTTAAAAAAAGCATTTAACAAAAAATTCAAAACTCTGCAAAAATCCAGTACAAATTCTTCATGATTCAAAACATTGCTAACTTTTTACTCACCTAATATATAATAATGACAATGAGTAGGAAGAAGATTTCTTTTGACAAAGAACGAAATTAAAGTTTTAGTCATTTGACTCTAATGTATTACTGGTACTTTATCAGCTTTAAGTAGAAGAAAAGTAAAGTTCACCCTAGAGGAATTTGTATTCAATGATAATAATTTTTAACATAGGCAAAAGGCCAATGGTAACAGGGAACAGTCTATCATATTGAGCACCAGTACTTGACATGTACTTTAATTTATTGATACTGGAAAGATGGAAGACAGAGTTGACCTCTGTGGGATTTTAACATAAAAATACAGAAAGGCATTTTATCCATTGCTCTCACAATTCTTCCAATCTACTATCCCAAAAATAACAACTGTTTCTAATTTACACACAAGGCCATCCATTTTGGGGAAGGTCAATCCAAGTACTTGATTAGAACTTCATTTTATTGACACTGGAAGGATGAAGGGCGAAGGTGAGCTTGACAAAGTTTCAACTCAAAATGTAAAGAGAAGAACAAATACCACAAGGCAATTTTTCTGGTGCTCTACCGATTCCACAAGCTTGCTGCCTTTGATAATTGTTTTTCAAGTACAGGGCTAGCAATTTTATGAGTAGAGGGTCAGTCGATAGCATCGAACCTATTACTTCACTAACACTTTATTTCATCAAGCCCAAACAGACAAAAGATAAAATTGATCTCAACAGAATTTGAACTCCAAACTTAAAGAGCTGGAACAGATACCACAAAGTATTTCTTTGATGCTCTAAAAATCCTGCCAATCCACTGCCATAATAATAATAATTCTTTGTAATTTTTGACACAAGGTCAGCAATTTTGAAGGGTTGGAGAAGTTGATTACATCAACCCCAGTGCTCAACAGGTACTTATTTTATTGCCTTCAAAAGAATGAAAGGCAAAGTTTACTATGGTGGAATTTGAACAATCCTTTCTACACAAGGCCTGAAATTTTAAGGGAAGGGACTAGTTAATTATATCAACCTCAGTGTGTAACTGGTATTTATTTCATCAACCCTAAAGGATGAAAGGCAAAGTTGACTTTGACAGAGTTTGAACTCAGAATCTAAGGATGAACGAAATGCCCCTAAGTATTTTGCCTGACATGCTAACGATTCTGTTAGTTCACCCCACTTAATAATCTTTTCTACTATATGCACAAGGCCTGAAATTTGGGGGAAGGGAGCTAGTCAATTACATCAATCCCAGTGCTCAACTGGGACTCATATTATCAATCCCGAAAGGATGAAAGGCAAAGTTGACTTCGGCAGAATTTGAACTCAGATGGGCAAAATACCGCTAAGCATTTTACTTGATGTGCTAACAATTCTGCCAGCTCACTGCCTTAATAATAATAATAATAATAATAATAATAATAATAATAATAATAATAATATTCAGGGATATTTTGAGCAGGATAGGTTACTCAACCTAACTAGGCCCCATGCGCAGTTTATCTTCAAATGAGATCACCATGTCACGTACATATTGTTGTGATACATGTGCCTGGTGTGCCCTTATCAGATGGAGAGTCATGATGGGTATATCAGGCTTTATATATTTGTACCTCAGGGTCACTTAGATGGCATGTGCTGCTCTCTCACTCAATAATAGTAATAATAATCCTTTCTACTATAGGCACAAGGTCTGAAATTTGGGGGAGGGGACTAGTTGATTATATCGACCCCAGTGTTTCACTGGTACTTAATTCATTAACCCCGAAAGGATGAAAGGCAAAGTTGATCTCAGCAGAATTTGAACTCACAACGCAGCAACAGGTGAAATACCTCTAAGCATTTCATCTAGCATGCTAATGATTCTACCTTAATAATAATAATAATCCTTTCTACTAAAGGCACAAGGCCTGAAATTTGGGGGAGGGGGGCTAGTCAATTACACCAACCCCAGTACTCCACTGGTACTTATTTTATCAACCCTGTCAACCTTGGCAGAATTTGAACTTAGAACATAAAGACAGATGAAATATTGCTAAGCATTTGACTTGGCATGCTAACGATTCTGACAGCTGGCCACCTTAATAATAACAATAACAATAACAATAATAATGATGATTTCAAACTTTTGCCACAAGGGCAACTTGGGGGAAGGGATTAAGTTGATTACAATGACCCCAGTGTTTCAATGGTCCTTAATTTATCAACCCTGGAAGGATGAAAGGCAAAGTCGACCACAGCAAAAGTTGAACTTAGAACATGAAGACAGATGAAATACTGCTAAGCATTTCACCCAGCATGCTAACGATTCTGCCAGTTAGTCACCTTAATCATCATCATCATCAGCAGCATTTAGTGTCCGCTTTCCATGCTAGCATGGGTTGGACGGTTCAACTGGGGTCTGGGAAGCCAGAAGGCTGCATCAGGCCCAGTCTGATCTGGCAGTGTTTCTACGGCTGGATGCCCTTCCTAACGCCAACCACTCCGTGAGTGTAGTGGGTGCTTTTTACGTGCCACCAGCACGGGGGCCAGGCTAAGTTGGCAACGGCCATGATCGGATGGTGCTTTTTACGTGCCACCGGCACAGGGGCCAGGCGAGGCTGGCAACGGCCACGAACAGATGGTGCTGTTTACGTGCCACCGGCAAGGAGGCCAGTCGGGGCGGGGCTGGCAACGGCCACGATCGGATGGTTCGCTTACTTGTCACAGGCACTGGTATCACAGCTGCAATTTCCATTGATGTTGACCGACTTCAATTTTGGTTCTGCTTTCTGATATCCGATTTGATTTGGTTTGATTTTGATTTTCACTTGCCTCAACAGGTCTTCACAAGCAGAGTTTTGTGTCCCAAGAAGGAAAGGTATGTATAAGTCGACTGGCTACATACCAGGTAGAGGCCACGGGTTATGGTCTCACTAGTCTTGCCGGGTCTTCTCACGCACAGCATAATTCCATAGGTCTCGGTCTCTAGTCATTTCCTCAGTGAGACCTAAAGTTCGAAGGTCATGCTTCGCCACCTCGTCCCAGGTTTTCCTGGGTCTACCTCTTCCACAGGTTCCCTCAACTGCTAGGGTGTGGCACTTTCGCACACAACTATCTTCAGCCATTCTCGTCACATGACCATACCAGTGCAAACGTCTCTCTTGCACACCACAACTGATGCTTCTTAGGTCCAACTTTTCTCTCAAGGTACTTACACTCTGTCGATTATGAACACTGACATTACACATCCATCGGAGCATACTGGCTTCATTTCTTGCGAGCTTACGCATATCCTCAGCAGTCACAGCCCATGTTTCACTACCATGTAGCATGGCTGTACGTACACATGCATCATACAGTCTGTCTTTTACTCTGAGCGAGAGGCCTTTTGTCACCATCAGGGGTAAGAGCTCTCTAAACTTTGCCCAGGCTATTCTTACTCTAGCAGTTACACTTTCAGCACACCCACCCCCGCAACTGACTTGGTCACCTAGGTAGCGGAAGCTATCAACTACTTCTAGTTTTTCTCCCTGGAATGTGGTAATAATAATAATAATAATAATAATCTTTACTACTAAAGGAGCAAGGCTTGAAATTTGTGGGGATAGGTCTAGTCAATCACATCAACCCCGCTGGTAACTTAATTTATCAACCATGAAAGGATGAAAGGCAAAGTTGACCTCAGCAGAATTTGAAACTTGAATGTAGCAGCAGAGGAAATATCATTAAGCATTTTGCCCAGCATACTAATGATTCTTCCAGCTCACCTCCTTAATAATAGTAATAAGATTACATTGACCCTAGTGCATAACTGATACTTATTTAACTGATCCCGAAGGGATGAAAGGCAAAGTCGACCTTGGCAGAATTTGAACTCAGAACACAGCAACAGGCGAAATACCACTAAGCATTTTGTCCAGCATGCTAATGAGTCTTCCAGCTCACCACCTTAATAATAATAATAATAATAATAATAATAATAATAACCACAACAACAATAATAATAATCCTTTCTATGAAAGGCACAAGGTCTAAAATTTTGGGGGAAGTGACTAGTCTATTATGAGAAATGAAAGGCAAAGTCAACACTGGCAAAAAATAATAATAATAATAATAATAATAATAATAATAATAATAATAATATTAACAACAACAACCTGTTGTATGTGAGGTGTATTTCCTGAAATAATACATGGTATTGTATCAGATTATTGTTATAAAGGTGGCAAACTGGTTGAACTGTTAGGTAAGTGTATGACAACACTTAGTTCCTATAAAATATATTTGGAGGCACAGTAATGTAGTAAGGCTGTTCTTTTTATTTATTTATACCCACTCACCAAGTTCAACTTTTTAGGGAAAAAAAACACTACAAGATACTCCTAGGAACCTTCGCCTGTCTTAAAAAACATGACACAAAGAAAATACTTCAGAACCTTAGCATCAGATAATATTAAGCAAAGCAAAAAGTAATGTCACATTTCACATAAGTTCAAATCAGCACAAAACATATTGTAAATAGATTTACTCATTCAAAATATATTCGCCATCATTAGCAACAACATTTTCCCACCTCAAAACTAGTTTTGACAGTCCCAGCTTCTAAATGTATTTCCATGGTAAAGTATTCAAGTGACCTGAATAAGTGAAAATCTGATTGTGCTAGGTCTGGTGAGCAGGGAGGGTGAGGCAGGGCTTCCTAGTCCAATGAATTTATCATGTTGAATGCACTGCTTTATTGTTGGAGAGAAGCAAACAAAGCACCCACTTCCCTTCTCTATACACTTCTCCAATCTGCTGGAGATGATCTTGTACAGTGGATCAAGGTTTATGAAACCTCCAAGATGAGTCCCCAATGCTTTGATGAGGATCCATTTCAACTGCTGTTTTCAATGCATCATTATTGAGAACAGATGGTTTTCCTGACTGATATCCATCAATAGATCGAAATCACAGTTTCCAAATTTGTTAAACCACCTTTGGTATTGCCAAACATTCACATCATCAGAATATACAGTATGTATGTTTCTTGTTGCATATGTTGCATTGTTGCTCTTATGAAAATCATAAAGCATGCAATGCTGACTATGTTTACCATGGGCTATCAGATAGAGCATACACACACACAGCATATATCCACATTAATATTTAATCGTTAACTCTATGCTGATTAGTTGATCGCATGGATATCTATTTATTGGTCTCTGAACTATCTGTGGTATGATGTCAGGCAATTTACTTGAAAATACATTACTTTTCGGTATCCCTTGATATATATAATAGGCCTGAAATGATTTACTCTGACAAAAATATCAATGATGCACAACTGCAATACCATACAACAATAATGTTATATAGAATTACACAGACTGACGTACCTGCTAAATTAAAAAAAAAAAAACACAAAAAAACAAAGCAATGAAGGAATGTAGCCAACATCCCTTTTGTAATTAGTGCAACTGTAAAGTGGTTGACAGATTATCTATAAGAATAGTAAGTACACGTTTCAGAAAATTAGAATTCAAGGATCTGTAAATATTGCCAGAGAGCATTTAAAAAAAATTTGAATACTTTTTTTTGCATGTTTTCCAATATTTACGTAATTTGTGTTTATGTAATAAAATAATTGCTTTCCAACCACATATAAGCTCTTTTAAATTAGCAAACTGAAACTTATCTTTGCTGTGTCCCAGTCTCTAAAGCTTTGTTTAAACCTTCTCTTTAAGAACTGCCCATGATTCTCTACAGATATCAAAATTGAACATCAACAACATCAACTTCAACCACATGAAACTGGAAAAACACAAAGATTAAAGGCATGGAACCCCATATTTCAACTGGAATTTTTTTTTTAAATCCCAGTTATAGCCATTGGTTCAGCCCCACTGTGCAGCACCTTAGGCAAATGTCATCTACTGTTTAACTTTGGATAGACCAATGTCTAGTGAATAGAACTTATAGACATAAACTGTGTGAAAGCTGACTAAGTATACATACATATGTCTGTCCATCCGTACATATGTTGGTATATAGACAGACAGTTTTGATTACAAGGGATCCATAAAAGATCAAAGCATATCAAAGTGAAACATGTCAGTAATTGGCTAGACAAAGTCATGCAAAGCAGACAGATAAGTAATCTGTTACCATAGCATGGAAGGCACAGATGAAGGAAGATCATTGTTGTTTGGTAATCTGCAATTCCAATAGTATCCGAAAGTATCCAACAATGAATGGAGCTTTAAGCATGGCGTAAAAGCATAGATGAATGGGTCATCTAGTATTGCTATAATTGTTTCATTAGGAGTTTTTATTTTGACACAAGCAGAATACAATTGGTTAGATTGTCAAACAGGTTACATAACCCCCAAATCATCAGGCAATCAGGTAAAACAGGTGGGTAACAACTTCTTGATTAATCAACAGATTATCAACAAGTGGAATTTCTAATCAGAATACTAACATTTAAGAAATTTAAGGTAGGCGTGTGTTCTTACACACCCACATTAAATTTGATTAATCAACAAGTCATTGTTCACCTGTTTTACCTGATAGCTTGATGAGCTGGAAGTTATGTAATATATTACACAATCTAACCAATTGTATTATGCTTACATCAAAATAAAAACTTCTAATGAAACAATAATAGCAAAATCAAATAACCTATTTATCTGTTCTTATTTTGAGTGTATGTGTGCGTGTGTGTGTGAGAGAGAGAGAGAGAGAGAGCACATACTAATGTAACTATGCTACATCAAGATGCATTCCTTTACATCAAAATGAAACTCTGATAAATAGAAACTAATAAGCACCAGTCAAATAAGTATGGAGGCCTTGAGAGCATCCTCCAGTGGGGCCATAACAACTTTGTCACTTTTAATAGCAAAAAAAAAAAAATCAAGCATAACTCGTGTTGAGAAAACACCCCTATCAAAACGTGTGGTACTCGGAGCTTTCATGGTCATTTCATACGCTTGAGCTAGTACCACAAATCACTCCTGGTAAGAGCACTTTTTAGCATGGCTGTGACTTCATCCCAAAAACAAACATTTCTTTTCAGGGTTAGAAGATATTTCAGGTCCCAATAAGTGCCAACATTCTACAAAGTCAAGTAAGGCCCACAATGGAGTACATCTGGGACAATGCTGCTGCCACACACACTAACATCCTGAACAGTATCCAAAGAAGGGCCACTCAGCTGATTGGCATTCCATCACTAAAATACACACTAGCCCACAGACAAACTGTTTCTTTTCTCTGTCTTTTCTGTTATTACTATAATGGCCTCTATTATTTGGAACTGTCTGGTTTTATACCTCCATCATTCAGGCACCACTGACCCACACTCCTCTCCACCTCTGATCACCTTTGTTGTGTACAAACCCTCTTTTCCCCCACATTAACCACCATGCCCAATCCTTCTTCTTCAGATCATCAGCCCTCCCAAATCTCTTCCCTGCTCAAGTCTTTTATGCATGTATTAACTTTCAACACTTGAAGGTAGTGTCCCAGAATGGTTGCATTCCAATGACTGAAACCAGTAAAAGAATTATAGAGTTTAAAAAATAAGTATTAAAAACCATTCTTGAAATTATAGAGAAAATGTAATAATGTTAAAAAATGTTAAAATAACTAATCATATAATTTCAACTGATATTTTAATTAATTTCTGTAAATTAATTAAAACTTTATTCTAAAGTCTTTCTTTTTTCATAATAATTTTCAACCAATTATCCTCACATCTGTGAAGAATGGTGGAAGGGTGAGGATGTCCCAGTGAACCAAAGTCTGCAATTCCCAGATGAACTATTTCATGTTACATACTCCATATAGCAAAAACAAACACACACACATACTTTATATGCTGTTTGGTAATGTTAAATTGGGACAAATACATACTGGTAACAAACCCTCAAAACATGTTCACAAAGGTTATTCACATTTTCCATTTCTATGAGAAAAAACAGCTTGTTTTTTTTTTGTCATATACTACATTAGAGTAGTATATTATGCAGTATCTTCTCCAAATTTGATTTGTTGTCGATTGCATTGAGCTCAGTCATCAACTAATACTTATTCAAGCCCCAAAAAATTCCTCTCAACATATGGCTGTGACACTCCCCCACTACTCCTGCTCATGATCAGAGATGTGCAATATCATCATCCACTAAGGAACATGCTCAACTGGTTATGGTCAAACAACTGACAAGCAAATTATTATTATTATTATTATTAACTTCTCACCCTAAATTTATGAACTCTGTAAGAAATCTTCATTCATTATTATG
>NC_043020.1:20697713-20710213 GCF_006345805.1 Octopus sinensis
ATTCCGGGTAGAAGTAGGGGTTCACAAAAGGTTCGGCCCTTGGTCCCCTTTAATTCATCATAGTCCTCCAGGCAATTACAGAGGAATTCAAGACGGGTTGCCCCTGGGAGCTCCTCTATACTGATGACCTGGCCCTCATAGCAGAATCTCTACCAGAACTAGAAAAGAAATTTCAGGTGTGGAAGCTAGGTTTAGAATCAAAGGACCTTAGAGTAAATGTAGTAAAGACCAAAGTTATAGTAAGCAGAAAGGCGAACTTATCACACACCCCCTTGGGCAGGTGGCCCTGCTCGATCTGTAGAAAAGGTGTAGGTAGAAACTCCATAAGGTGTATCCAGTGTAAGCTATGGACACATAAGAGGTGCAGCAACATCAACATCAAAGGAAAATTAACCGAGATGATAGCTTTCATGTGCGGCAGATGCACAGGGGCAATAGACACCACAGATACTCAGAAAACAGATTCCATCACACTCCAGGGGAAGAAACTAGAAGTAGTCGATAGTTTCCACTACCTAGGTGACCAAGTTAGTAGTGGAGGTGGATGCTCAGAGAGTGTCACCACTAGAATACGAATAGCCTGGGCAAAGTTTAGAAAGCTCCTACTCCTACTGGTAACAAAGGGTCAGAGTGAAAGGTAGATTTTATGATGCACCTGTGCGAATTGCCATGCTTCACGGTAGTGAAACATGGGCTGTGACTGCAGAGGACATGCGTAGACTTGGAAGAAATTAAGCTACTATGATCCACTGGATGTGTAATGTCAGTGTGCAGACACGACAGAGTGTAAACGCTCTGAGAGAAATGCTAGACAAAAGAAGCATCAGATGTAGTGTGCAACAGAGACGTTTGCGCTGGTATGGTCATGTACTGCGGATGGATGAGGAGAGATGTGTGAAGAAGTGCCACTCCCAAACAGTTGAAGGTATCCGGGGGAGAAGTAGACCCAGGAAGACATGGGATGAGGTAGTCAAGCATGACCTTCAAACGATCGGCCTCACAGAGGCAATGACGAAAACCTAAGATCTCTGGAGATATGCTGCGATTACAAAGACCCGACAAATAGTGCTTCCTGCACTAGTTTCACATAGCCCCAGTCCATCCAACGTACTTTGGATTACAAAACAACCTGCTATGCTTACCTTGGATCATAGGGTGACCTGCTGCCCTTGAGGAGACCTATTGAGACAAGTACATCAACATCAAAATAAATATCAAATGGAAATCGCAGTTGCGATACCTGTGCCGGTGGCACGTAAGAAGCACCCACTACACAGACGGAGTGGTTGGCGTTAGGAAGGGCATCCAGCAGTAGAAACACTGCCAGATCAGACTGGAGCCTGGTGCAGCCTCCTGGCTTCCCAGACACCAGTCGAACCGTCCAACCCGTGCTAGCATGGAAAACGGACATTAAACAATTATGATGATGATAATGCATGTGTATATATATATGTATATATATAAATATATATATATATATATATATATACATACATTATACATATATATGTGTGTGTATATATATATATATATATATATATATATATACATACATTATACATATATATGTGTGTGTATATATATATATATATATATATATATATATATGTGTGTGTAATCAAATCAAATCGAACCAAATCGAAATAGATGAACATCAATGGAATTTGTATCCTTGTGGTACCAGTGCCGGTGGCACATAAGAAAACCATCCGAACGTGACCGTAGCCAGTACCGCAACGACTGGCCTCCGTGCTGAGGGCACGTAACAAACACCATCCGAGCGTGGCCGTCCGCCAGCCTCGTCTGGCACCTGTGTCGGTGACACATAAGAAAACACCATCCGAGCGTGGCCGTCAGCCAGCCTCGTCTGGCACCTGTATCGGTGGCACATAAAAAACACCATACGAGCGTGGCCGTCTGCCAGCCTCGTCTGGCACCTGTGTCGGTGGCACATAAAAAACACCATCCGAGCATGGCCGTCTGCCAGCCTCGTCTGGCACCTGTGTCGGTGGCACATAAAATCACCCACTACACTCTCGGAGTGGTTGGCATTAGGAAGGGCATCCAGCTGTAGAAACACTGCCAGACCCCAGTTGAACCGTCCAACCCATGCTAGCATGGAAAGCGGACGTTAAACGATGATGATGATGATGATACAAACATTATACATATATATACATACATATAGTACATATATATATACATATATATATACATATATACATATATATATACATATATATATACATACGTATAGTTAACCAGGTGATACACGAAGGAGTCATTCCCAATGACTGGTGTAGCAGCATAATAGTCAACTCCTACAAAGGTAAAGGTGACGCCCTAGATACAAATAACTACAGGGGTATCAAGCTGCTAGATCAGGTAATGAAGGTTACGGAGAGGGTTATAGCCCAACTAATTAGAGAGAGAGAGTTAGCCTAGATCAGATGCAGTTTGGGTTCGTGCCAGGGAAAAGTACTACTGATGCTATTTTCCTGGTAAGACAGCTGCAGGAGAAATACCTAGCCAAAGACAAGCCCCTATACCTGGCTTTTGTTGATATGGAGAAAGCCTTCGACAGGGTTCCCCCGATCCCTTATCTGGTGGTCAATGAGGAAACTAGGGATAGATGAATGGTTAGTGAGAGCTGTACAAGCCATGTACAGAGACGCTGCTAGTAAGGTGAGGGTTGGCATCGAGTACAGTGAAGAATTCAGGGTAGAGGTTGGGGTCCACCAAGGTTCAGTCCTCAGTCCCCTCCTATTTATCATAGTCCTCCAGGCAATAACGGAGGAATTCAAGACAGGATGCCCCTGGGAGCTTCTCTATGCTGATGACCTTGCTCTAATTGCTGAGTCTCTATCAGAACTAGAGGAGAAGTTTCAGGTATGGAAGCAAGGTTTAGAATCGAAGGGCCTTAGAATCAACCTAGCCAAAACCAAAGTCCTAATAAGTAGGAAGATAGACCAATCACAAACGCCTTCAGGTAGATGGCCCTGCTTGATCTGTAGAAAAGGCATACGTAGAAACTCTATAAGATGCACCAAATGTAAGCTATGGACACATAAGAGATGTAGTAATGTCAAAGGAAGACTAACTAGGAAAATAGTTTTTATCTGTGGCAGATAGACTCTGAAAATATGCAGAGACGAACTTCTACCACGTTCCAGGGAGAAAAACTAGAAGTAGTTGATAGCTTCCGCTACCTAGGTGACCAAGTCAGTAGCGGGGGCGGGTGTGCTGAAAGTGTAACTGCTAGAGTAAGAATAGCCTCGGCAAAGTTTAGAGAGCTCTTACCCCTGATGGTGACAAAAAGCCTCTCGCTCAAAGTAAAAGGCAGACTGTATGATGCATGTGTACGTACAGCCATGCTACATGGTAGTGAAACTTGGGCTGTGACTGCTGAGGATTTGCGTAAGCTCGCAAGAAATGAAGCTAGTATGCTCCGATGGATGTGTAATGTCAGTGTTCATAATCGACAGAGTGTAAGTACCTTGAGAGAAAAGTTGGACCTAAGAAGCATCAGTTGTTGTGTGCAAGAGAGACGTTTGCGCTGGTATGGTCATGTGACGAGAATGGCTGAAGATAGTTGTGTGCGAAAGTGCCACACCCTGGCAGTTGAGGGGACCTGTGGAAGAGGTAGACCCAGGAAAACCTTGGTCGAGGTGGTGCAGCACGAACTTCGAACTTTAGGTCTCACCAAGTAAATGACCAGAGACCGAGACCTATGGAAGTATGCTGTGCGTGAGAAGACCCGGCAAGACCAGTGAGAACAGTCAAAATCAAACCAAATCAATTCATATATCAGAAAGCAGAACCAAACTGAGGTCGATCAACATCAGTGGGATTTACAGCTATGGTTAAGCGAACCATCCGATCGTGGTCGTTGCCGGTGCCGCCCCGTCTAGCCTCCGTGTCGGTGGCACGTAAAAGCACCATCCGTCCGTGTCCGTTGCTAGCCTCGCCTGGCCCCCATGCTGGTGACACATAAAAGCACCATCCGTTTGTGGCCATTTGCCAGCTCTGTCTGGCCCCCGTGTCAGTGACACGTAAAAGCACCATCCGTTTGTATCCTTTGCCAGCCTCGCCTGGCCCCCGTGCCGGTGACACGTAAAAGCACCATCTGTTCGTGGCCGTTTGCCAGCTCTGTCTGGCACCTGTGCGGGTGGCATGTAAAAAGCACCCACTACACTCACGGAGTAGTTGGCGTTAGGAAGGGCATCCAGCCGTAGAAACACTGCCAGATCTGACTGGGCCTGATGAAGCCTTCCAGCTTCACAGACCCCAGTTGAACCGTCCAACCCATACTAGCATGGAAAACGGATGCTAAATGATGATGATGATACATACATTATACATATATATAGCATGGAAAACGGACGCTAAACGATGATGATGATGATGATATATATATCATCATCATCATCATTTAACGTCCGCTTTCCATGCTAGCATGGGTTGGACGGTTCAACTGGAGTCTGGGGAGCCCGAAGGCTGCACCAGGCCAGTCAGATCTGGCAGTGTTTCTACAGCTGGATGCCCTTCCTAACGCCAACCACTCCGAGAGTGTAGTGGGTGATTTTATGTGCCACCGACACAGGTGCCAGACGAGGCTGGCGAACGGCCACGCTCGGATGGTGTTTTTTATGTGCCACCGACACAGGTGCCAGACGAGGCTGGCAGACGGCCACGCTCGGATGGTGTTTTTATGTGCCACCGACACATACATACATACATTATACATATATATATACATACATACATTATACATATATACATACATACATTATACATATATACATACATACATTATACATATAAATACACACACATACATTATAGATATATATGATGCTCCTGGGAGCTCCTCAATGCTGATGACTTTGCTCTAATTGCTGAGTCACTATCAGAACTGGAGGAGAAGTTTCAGGTGTGGAAGCTAGGATTAGAATCGAAGGGCCTTAGAATCAACCTAGCCAAAACCAAAGTCCTAAGTAGGAAGGTAGACAAATCACAAATGCCTTCATGTAGATGGCCCTGCTCGATCTGTAGAAAAAGCGTAGGTAGAAACTCTATAAGATGCACCAAGTGTAAGCTATGGACACATAAGAGGTGCAGCAATGTCAAAGGAAGGCTAACTAGGAAGATGGTTTTTGCATGTGGCAGATGCTCAGGAGCAATAAACACTGAAAATGCGCAGAGACCAACTTCCGCCACATTCCAGGGAGAAAAACTAGAAGTAGTTGATAGCTTCCGTTACCTAGGAGACCAAGTCAATAGCGGGGGCGGGCGTGCTGAAAGTGTAACTGCTAGAGTAAGAATAGCCTGGCCAAAGTTCAGAGAGCTCTTACCTCTGCTGGTGACAAAAGGCCTCTCGCTCAGAGTAAAAGGCAGACTGTATGATGCATGTGTACGTACAGCCATGCTACATGGCAGTGAAACATGGGCCATGACTGCTGAGGATACGTGTAAGCTTGCAAGGAATGAAGCCAGTATGCTCCGATGAATGTGTAATGTCAGTGTTCATACTCGACAGAGTGTAAGTACCTTAAGAGAAAAGTTGGACCTAAGAAGCATCAGTTGTGGTGTGCAAGAGAGACGTTTGCTGGTATGGTCATGTGGCAAGAATGGATGAAGATAGTTGTGTGAAAAAGTGCCACACCCTAGCGGTTGAGGGAACCTGTGGAAGAGGTAGACCCAGGAAAACCTGGGACGAGGTGGTGAAGCACGACCTTCAAACTTTAGGTCTCACCGGGGCAATGACTAGTGACCGAGACCTTTGGAAGTACGCTGTGCGTGAGAAGACCCGGCAGGACAAGTGAGACCTGTGGCCTCTGTCTGGGATATAGCCAGCTCACTTATGCATACCTTTTCCTTCTTGGGACACAAAACTCTACTTGTGAAGACCTGTTGAGACAAGTGAAATCGAAATCGATCAAAATCAATGGAAATTGTAGTTGTGATACCAATGCCGGTAGCACGTAAGAGAACCATCCGAACGTGGCCGTTGCCAGCACCGCTCTGACTGGCCTCTGTGCCACTGGCACATAAAAATACCATCCGATCGTGCCGATGCCAGCCTTGCCTGGCACCTGTGCCGGAGGCATGTAAAAAGCACCCACTACACTCATGGAGTGGTCAGCGTTAGGAAGGACATCCAGCTATAGAAACACTGCCAGATCAGACTGGGCCTGGTGCAGCCTCCTGGCTTCCCAGACCCCAGTTGAACCGTCCAACCCATGCTAGCATGGAAAGCGGACATTAAATGATGATGATGATGATACATATATACATTATACATATATATATATGTATATATACATGCATTATACATATATATATATATATATATATACATACATGCATTATACACATATATACATACATGCATTATACATATATATATATATATATACATACATTATATATATATATATATATATACATACATTATATATATATATACATACATTATATATATGTTAGTTAGTTAGTTAGTTAATTTGGCTCAAAAGCGAATAGCAAGGCCATGTAGGGGGACATGGAGTTAGGTACAGGGTGGTGTTCATGTAAAGAGTTCAGGCCACTTGAGGTCAAGGGAGGCTTTGAACAAAGCGGTCGTCGGCATCTTCACCATCTCGTCTGGCAGCTTGTTCCACGGATCCGCAACCCGGACGGAGAAAGCTCCTCTCCTTCGATTGAGATGAAATCGTCGCAGATAGAGCTTTTCGGAATGACCCTGCAGCCGACGCTCTGGAGCAGGAGTGAAGAACAGCTCTTTCAAGAGGTTACACTTTCCGCTTATGATGTTGTGGGCGAGAATGAGATCACCACAGCGGTGGCGTTTTTCAAGAGAATAAAGGTTGAGCGTCCTCAGCCTTTCGTCGTAGGACAAATTTTTGAGACCATGAACCATGCGGGTAGCCAGCTTCTGGACTCTTTCGAGATGCTGTATGTCTTTGAGGAGATAAGGAGAAGAGGCTTAAATCCCATACTCCAATATGGGTCTCACCAGCGTGACATAGAATGGTAGGAATATGGCTGCTGTGAGCATTCCGAATGACCGTCGAATCAAGAACAGAATTCCGCATGCTTTGTTGGCAGCATGGACGCACTGGGCCGAAGGCGAAAAGGAGGAATCCACCAAGATACCTAGGTCCTTTACCTGATCGGTCCTCTCCAGCAGCAGACGACCCGGCTCGAAATCAAGTTGAGTTGCAGGAGTAGAGCCGACAGGCAGATGACAGCACTTTGACACGTTCAGACACAGGTCCCAATTGTTAGACCACTTCCAAATTTGGTGGAGGCATCGACGAAGATCCTCTATATTACCGCGAGGAGCGACCAGTTTGATATCGTCGGCAAATAGAAGGGTGTGTTGCGTGAGGTCGTCTGGCAAGTCATTTATGAAGACTAAGAACAACAAGGGCCCAAGCACTGAACCTTGAGGCACGCCACTGCTCGCACTGGAGACGTCGGACCGCGAACCATTAACTTGGACTTGGAAGGAGCGATCTGAGAGGAAGGCGCCAACCCATCGTACAATATCCGGATGGAAACTATATGCTTGAAGCTTGACAAGCAATAGGCGGTGGTTTACCGAGTCAAAAGCTTTGGCAAAGTCTAGTAAAACGATGTCAACAGCATCACTATCATCGAGGATGCGCGTCACCAATTCTTCCATTACTAGTAGGTTGGTCAAGCATGATCTCTTCGGCACGAAGCCGTGTTGGGAATCAGAGATAGAGGCTGTGTTTAGGAGGTGGAGCATCATACTTTTCTTAAGGATGGTTTCGAACATCTTGCTGATAATTGATGTAAGGGAAACCGGTCGGTAGTTAAGCGGGTCTTCGCGGCTCCCTTTCTTGAAAATTGGGCAGATTATCGCTGTTCTCCAGTCTGCAGGTATAACACCCGTCGCCAATGACATATTGAATAGTCGTGTTAAGGGCTCGCAGATGACCGGAGCCAACGCTTTGATAACCCGTGGGTGTATGCCGTCAGGGCCGTGACCTTTGTTGACATCAAGGCCTTGAATAACACGTTTGACTTCGTCCCGCGTGATGACCAATCGAAGCATTGGAGGTACCGATCTATCAAATGGAGGGGGTTCACGACCATCATCTTGTTTGAAAATAGTTGAAAAAGCCTCGGCAAATAATTGACTCTGTTGATAAGGGTCCTCAATCGATACGCCTGTTGAGTCTACCAACGTTGCAATCTGGTTGTTCAAGCGGGAATTCCGCTGGACATGGGCAAAGAAGGTTTTTGGATTGCTACTGGCATTTGCCGCGATTTTGTATTCGTAACTGAAGCGTTCTTTCTTTTCAA
Organism: Octopus sinensis; assembly: GCF_006345805.1. Taxonomy (NCBI): domain Eukaryota; kingdom Metazoa; phylum Mollusca; class Cephalopoda; order Octopoda; family Octopodidae; genus Octopus; species Octopus sinensis. Next base: position 20,706,048 of record NC_043020.1, read on the forward strand.
TTTTCACGGCTCGGTCTCGTTGAGTTTTGTACACCTCAAAAGCTGCAATCGAATCCAGATTTTTGAATTCAGCCCAAGCAATATCTCTGAGTCGACGTTCTCGTTTAACCCTCTTCGTCACCCAGGGCTTGTGTTTCTTCCTCTTGGGAAGCCCAACGGGAACTGCCTGGTCAGTCAAACAGATTACATATGCTTTGAGGGATGACCATAGTTCGTCAACTGAGGACAACGTCATCAGGGATCGCCAGTCCAGAAGCGCGGAAGCCTCGGTTAGAATTTCAAGATTAATTGCAGAGAAGACTCTACGTGGCAGCGAAGTAGTCGTGGGCGTAGAAAAAGTTGTGTGCATGACGAACTTCAGGACCGCATGATCACTCTTGGCAAGAGGGGCGCACACAGATACGTCTGACACTGATCTTGGATAGCGGGAGAATACCAGATCTAGCATAGATGGCTGCTGCCCAGACCGATGCCTTGTCGGATATTCAACATGTTGCGATAGCAAACAATCTTCAGCCACGTCAAGAATATAAATATATACAAGTATATAAATATATACATACATTATCTATATATATACATACATTATCTATATATATATATACATTATCTATATATATATATATACATTATCTATATATATATACATACATTATCTATATATATATACATACATTATCTATATATATATATATATACATACATTATCTATATATATATATATATATATATATATAATATATATATATATACATACATTATCTATATATATATATACATACATTATCTATATATATATATACATACATTATCTATATATATATATACATACATTATCTACATATATATATACATACATTATCTATATATATACATTATCTATATATATACATTATCTATATACATATATCATCATCATCATCATCATCATCATTTAACGTCCGTTCTCCATGCCAGCATGGGTTGGACGGTTCGACCGGGGTTCTGGGAAGCCAGAAGGCTGCACCAGGCTCCAGTCTAATCTGGCAATGTTTCTACAGCTGGATGCCCTTCCTAACGCCAACCACTCCGTGAGTGTAGTGGGTGCTTTTTACGTGCCACCTGCACAGTTACGTGCCATATATATATATATATATATATATATATATATATATATATACGTATATATATAATGTAAAAAAATACAAACTGGGACAAGAACCAAAACATTTAGAAGACGATACAAAAAACACGGACGGGACATTCGAAGCCTTCAATCTTCAGTCAAGAATCGTATCATCTTCGCAATTTCAGCTGATTAATCTTGAGATTGCTCCGATCTGGCCAGCCCCAAAGGAAAATTTAAGCCAAGCGCATTAGATTCCTTGGAAGAAAGCCTCGAATGTATATAAAACAAGGACAGAAAAACGGACGATGTTACACGAATAAGAATACAAAAATACGTAAAAACAATAATGATAATAATAATAACAATAACCAGGCCGTCACAGACAGGTGTCTTTCGACAGGATGAGTAAACTTTGAGCTGGCGTGTTAGAAAAATGCCTTAGGGCAGAGAGAAAAAAAAAATGTGTCTTGCCCTGTCGACTGCTAAGCATGAAAGGCCAGCAATCGATCAGTCGGTCACGTGTGAGAAGAGAGAGGAAAAGAGGGACAGAGAAAAAAGGGGAAGAAGGAACAAAGGAGGAGGAGAAGAGAGAGAGAGAAAGAGACAGATCAAAATGGAGTGCAAAGTGTGAAAGGCAGAGAAATGTAGGAGAGGGGGGAAAGAGACAGTGTTATAGAGTCGTACCATATATATATGTGTGTGTGTGTGTGTGTTGTGTAAGATATAAGTTAGAGGTAATATAACCATCTAAGGGATAGATGTATCCATAGGCACTCCTGGTGTATTACCTCAGTATGTATGGTCCTTGTTATAAGGTACACAGTAGTATGTAATATAAAACTTAAGCCATGTTTTAATGTATATAAAGACAATAAGAAATGGAGCAATAAACAGTGAGAAGTGGATCGTTGGTGTCATAAAGTCATTATTTAATTAAGATGGGAGCATGTTTACAACTGTAATCGTTCCAATGAAGTCTATCAATTGCAACGAGTTAAATGCAAATTTACCCCAGCTTGATATACTGAAACAGCTGTAAACATAATCTCATCTTAAATAATTAATGACTTTATAACACCAATAATCTACTTCTCACTGCTTATTGCTCCATTTCTTATCATCTACACAAATATATACACAGTATGTGTGTGTGTATATATTATATATATGTACATGCACTTTATGCACACAAACACACACATAGTGAACAGAGAGGGATATTATATCCAGGCAGGTACCATTCAAGCACGTAGTTATAATCCAGATTAAGGCTAACTGCATCAAGTTCAAATGAGCACCTAGAATTACTTGAGGTAAGCAATCCCATTGTATTTTATCTGATGGGTAAATCCTGGGTTTGCTTCTCTGGATAATGAATATTCAACAGAGTGTATATCCAATACAGTAACAATGAATATGGAGACTGCACATACAATTTTTTAATTATTTCTACAGTCAATTGCAGCATATTTGATTTAAATTTGCCCAACACATGTTTCTGTTGTATAGATATCTAGCAATTGCATCTGCATCCAGTTACTTTCAACTAGTGATTAGTCTATGTACCTTTATTCAAGGTCCATCCACTGAAATGGATTGAAACAAACTCGGTATATGTAGTTTTGACATGATATATTTTTGGAAATTGACTACAGTTTTTTGAGTGCAAGGTGTATGAGAGGAAGGTTAGATAATCTGATATAACTATAAAGATTACTATGATGTTGACCCTCTGCTGACTTTAGATTTGAATTTCCAGGCAAGAATTAATTAGGTCAGATTATACTTTTATAAAAATAAATGAACCTTAAGTAGAATGGGAATTAGTGAATTTAGATATTTCATACAGCTACTGGTCACTAGTTTAGATAAAATTAAGGCATGGCTATTTAAGTAAATAGAACTTACACTGTGGGATCAAGGTGAATATTTCTTTTTACAAATCAAGTTTTAATTTACGTGTAGTTTCTTTGCCCTATGTGTGTTGCAGGAATTTTCAACTATACAGTTCAAGGTATGGAAAATATTAATTACAACTTGAGAAAGGCAAACCAGATATATCATTGACATTTACCATATAAACCGAGGCACGACCTATTTTCACAGTGCCAATAGAATTAAAATCTTCTCTATGAAAATATTTAAAATGTCTTTTTGTAAAAGTGTGGACATCTTAGTCCTTGTTCGTTCCTACTACTGAGCAGCTGGTTTTGGACATGAAACTATGGAATATTTCTATGATGCATTGATTTCATCACTTTTCCATAATTACGTAACGTTTAACCATGCCTATTATTTGTGTTCTATGTTAAAGTCAGTGTTTCTATCTTTAAGGACCAGATAAACATACTTAAGCTTCCATTATGCATTTTCTGCCTATCTTGAAATGAAGCTAAATGATTTGCCTAGAAATTACTCTACACTATTATTATTATTATCATTGTTATTAACAACGGTAATGTTAATAATAATAATAATAACAGTATTATTGTTGATAGTATTATTAGTTGTATTAACAATAATAATACTAATAATAATAGGAATAGTGTTGTTAGTGGTGGTAATAATAATAGTAACAACAATCACAGCAATAAAAACTTTGTTTCGATCTCGGAGGACAACCCCAACAGAATTAAATTTTTGTCTAATAATTCTAAGATTAAGAATTCTATATACCAGTGTAAAATTTCTTCCGGTACCGATGTCTTCTCCTATATAGGTGCGTCCACTTCCCAGTTATCCAAGAGAATTTCAAACCATTATTCATCATTTAGGGATAGTAAAACCAGATCTTCATTATTGAATCCTTAAAAGTTATACTTCAGAACAATTATTTCCTATTTGATGACACATACTATCATCAGAAATGCAGGATTGCAATGGGAACGAAAGCAGCTCCTGTTCTTGCGAACCTAATAATGGGTTATTTTGAATTCACCTTATATGAAGTATCACTTCAGAAATATGGTTACCCATTTTACCTCTACATAAGAGAAAATTGGAAGAGATACCTAGATGACTGCTTTATCATTTGGAAGAACATCAACAAACTTTTGGA
>NC_043020.1:20720213-20780213 GCF_006345805.1 Octopus sinensis
TATGCAAATACATAATTTATATATATATATATATATATATATATATATATATATATATATATATATATATATAGTATGCAAGCAAGTGGAACAAGCGATGTGGGTACCCGAATATGTGATCGAGTGAAAAGGATTTTTTTTAAGACACCCCACACCTCCTCAAACTTTGAAGTTTCTACAAGCTTAATTTAGTCCCTATATTATTTCTCTACGAAGAAGGACTAGTGTCCGAAACGTTGGATTTTTTTTATCCCTACGGCAAATTAACTCGCCGTAATTTATTTATTTTTATGGGCTTTTTTTCTTCCTGCGAACTTTTATTCAGACGACAGCACAACGAAGTCAAAACAACAGAGATTACACGAAATATGGATGGTAGACGTTGGTTAAAGGCAGAAATAAATCTTCACATAGAAAGACAATGTCTGTAAAAGTTCGTTGATGTCATTATAAAGTGATGTTGTGGAGACGAACGTAGAGTAAATAATAACAAAAACAATCAGTGGAAATACTTACCACAAACACTGCCGCCATGTTGCTGTGGTGCTAACACACATACACACGCACAGGCGTACGCTTGTACACAGACACATACTCACACCTCTACCTGTCTTTACTCCTCCTCTCTAGTTCTCCCTCGTCTTAACTGATTTCCTAGTCTATCTTTCTTCTCCTCCCTCTTTATCTTACTTCTTTCTCTCTCTCTCCCTTACTCAGCAACTCATTTTTTTCTTTGATTTGCTGACTATCTATTTCACTCCCCTTCTCACTTCTCTTACTTTCCTCTCTATCTCCGATAATCTTTATTTTACTTTAGTCTGTCTATCTATCTATCTCTCTCCATCTCTTTTTTTCGTCCTCCTCCTTCTGTCTGTCACGCTCTTTCCTTCATTTCACTAATATTTATCCCTTTTTAATCTTTCCCTCTATCTATCACCCGCCATCTCTTCTCACGATCTGTTTTTAGTCTTTCTTTCTCTTCTATTCCTCACCGGTTTATTTCACTCATTTTAACTCTGTTTTATCACTCTCTCTTTTACACACTTCCCTCTGTTTTGTTATCTACCTTTCTCTTTTTTGCCTACTTTCCTTCGCATTCCTTATCTTCACCTCATCCTTTCTCTCCTTCTCTTCGTCTTTCTCTACATATATATTAAATCACTAATCATTTCTTCCCTTATGCACAGCTTCTTTCTCCGTTTTTTTCTTTTCACTCACTGTCAATAAGATTTTTTCTTTTCTTTTCTCTCTTTTTCTCTCCCCCTATCTCTCTTTCTCTCTCCTTACAACCCATCGTTGACAGCTTTCTCTTCTTTTTTCTTCCCCCTCATGTGTAATTGAATCATTTTCGTTTATTTGTCATTAACTCATTCTTCCCCGGCTCTCTCTCTCTCTCTCATTCTTTCTATCTGTCTCACTACCTTTCAGATACATTTCCTTCACAAATTAACTGGTCTTTTTTGTCTTTATTTCAGTAACTTTCTATTTTCATATCTCTTGTTCACTCTTACTTCCATCACCTTCCCTCAGTCTTCCTTCTCTATGCTTTTTGATTTTTTCCTTCTTTCCGATCATTTTTTCACTCTTTCGCTCTCCGTCTCTATCAATTGCCTTCTAACCCTTTCCCTTCTGCAGACTCCTTTACGAACATCCATCTTTCTCTGCTTCATTTCTCTTACGTTTTCTTCTTCCTTTCTATCTCATTCACAATCTGCTTTTCACTTTTTAATTTAATTGCTACTGCTTCCTCCTCTTTCTTTCTCTTCATCTTCATTAAATTTTTCCCTCTGTCTTACTCTCTTTCACAAGTACGATCTTGAACCATTTACTCACCCTTCCTTTACCTTATCAAGCCACTCAATATCTGTATCGTCTCACCTTCTCTTCTTTTATTTTTCTCTCATTATATCTTTCTCTCTCACCAATTCAATGTCCATGTTATCTCACACACTGTCTCCTCTCGGGCATTCCCTGTATTCCCTATATTTATCTTTCCTTCATCTCAATATTGCCAATTTTCATTTACTCCCTAACTCCTTTTATCTCTTTCTCTCTCTCTCTTTACCTTTCTTTTTCTCGCTTTCTTTCTCCATATTTGTTTCCTTCTTTCTTACACTTCTCTCCTCCACCCTCTATATTTCTGTCCCTTTTTCATGCTTCTTCTTCCCATTGCTCCCTCTCTCTTTCTTTCTTTGTGCTCTTTCCTCGCGTTTTTGTTTCTTTCTCTCTCTCTCTCCCTCTCTCGTCTTTTCTCTTTTCCTTTCTTTATTGTTTATACTCTTTCTTCCTATCAAACAGATACACATACACACACTTTCTTTCTCAAACATTTGTCTCGCATCTCCCTCACCCTTGTCCTCTTTTCTATCTCTGATTCTCTCTGTCATTCCTGATCTTTCTCTCACTCTGTTCTTCTCTCTCTTTTTTTCTTTCCGTTTATTCTTCATACAGAGCTCCATCGCTGCATTTCGTAATCGAATCCTTTTTTATTCAATGTCTCACAAACACATTCCCCTACATCTCTTCTCTTCACTCTTCTGATACTGTATATTTCTGTCCCTTCACATCCTCTCCCCCATTGCCTCTCTCTCTCTCTTTCACACACACACACACATAACTCACACTCTCCCCTCTCGCTCCCTTTCTTTTTTCCGCTATCTTTTCCCTTACACATTATTCAACACATGGATTATTTTACCTATTTTGTTGTCCATTCAAGCAAACATTCTTTTACTTTCTCTCCACACACATAACTAAGAGAGACATGCACCTACTGTCGAATTTTTTAATCACCATTCTGGTAAATGAATGTGTATGCAACGCTCCCCGACTGCTTCCCACCCACCTTCCAATATTGTACCGTGGGGTGGGGGAATATAGTTGTTGATGATGGCGAGCAGAGCAGAAGGGAAAAGAAAGGATTAAAAAAAATTAACTTAGCAAACTAAAAGCAAATGCTTTTGTTGTTCTATTTCCCCTAAGCGCTGATTCTCAGCCATGCTATATTACATTTGTCCCCAGGCCGAATACTGTCTGACGTCACGCAGGTAAGTTTATAGTTGCTTTTGCACGAAGGTACATATTTGGGGACTAGTGGGTGGGAAGGGGGTGGAATTTTGTATTTTCTACGCTTTTAGATAAAAAATTTTATTTCATTTTTAAATGAGTGAAGTACTATGAGAACGTACGTCAGCAACGACGATGGTGATGCTGGTGGTGGTGGTGGCTACGACGACGATGATTAAATGTCTTCACACTCTCTGCTGCCATGCTCACCTTATCACCACCCATTCAATACAAAATGGGATAAAATTGCCTCGACTGTTTAAAAGCACATTAATGGATTTGGTTGCTTTGAAATGTAAGAGGGATGAAATGTTGAAAGGAATGTGCACCTACCTCATATGTACATTGTATGCAACTTTTACAATATAGATACTAACAAATGATACCTAGAACCAAAGATTTAGGGATTAGCTCAAGACCCAATAGAAAATGATTCAGAGGACCTCACTAAATTAATTTTACTAAATGGAACATTTATAGATTGTAAAATAAGAGACAGAATTGTAAGGTATCCAGAGAACTTTGAAATTCAGTTTTCAAATTTTATGAAGAAACATTTCATTCAAGTATATCAATAATTCACTCACATAAGTGTATGAAGGCATGGTAAAAAGGTTTTAGGTTCAATTCTTGGACTAGGAAGCATGTTGCGTTTGTGAGCAAAGCATTTCATTTCTCTCAGCCATAATAAATACTAGCTGAATGCTGGTACAGCTCTCTCTCCCTTCAGCTGTTACAACCTGGATGTTCTGCATGATGTGACAAGCTCAAGAAAATGTCTGTATCTTCTTGTAACTATAAAAACACTTAAAACAATTAGCAAAAGCTGGGTATAAGCTACAAAACCTTACTTGTAAGTGAAGGCTGAATGTACTCGAACAAATTTAATACATTCATAGAGGATATTGGTTGGCAGAATCGGTTGAGAATCAGATTAGATACTTTGTGGTATAGCTATGTCTTTATGTTCTCCTAAGTTCAAATCCACCCGAGCTCAGCCTTGCCTTTTAAACTTGTGGGGTTGAAAAAATAGGTACTAAACAAATACTGTGATCAAACTGGCTGATTACACCAAAATTTGTGGCCTTTGCACTTGTGTTAGTTGTTAGAGTACAGCCCTACTGGGGTACCTCTTTCAAGGCCCAAAGTCAGTCATACTAACCCCAGTACTTATGCTAATCACAATTGGTCATGATTGATACTTATTGATCACAATTTGTCAATCTACTAAGTTACAGGACAGACAGTGATACAGTTTTTCCAGTAGTATCAATGAAAAGAGAGACAGAAACAAGTACACATACACATGTACACACAAACATTTGTTTATATGTACGCATGAATATATACATGTGTGTGTGTGTGTGTGCACACACACACAGAGCCTATATGTATAAATTTAGACTATACAGCATCCTTCTGCTCAATTTCCATCCATTGATTTCAATCCCAATGTGTTAGTCAACCTGAAACCATAATAGAAAACATTTGTCCCAGATTCTTTGCTGTAAGACCAAACCTGAAATGATGTAGTTACAAAATGAACAACACAACCTTGCTTGTGTTTATAAAGTATGTTATAAATCATTATTTCCAATAGATGACAGAATAGAGTTTCAAACAAAAGTTATTGAGGTACTTATTCATTTCTTATCATTTGGAGTTAATTTTACTGGGTCATCTTTGCCTTTCACTTCTTGGAGTTGTTAAAATACTTACCCGTCAATCAAGTATTGGGATTGATTTAATCTACTGTTCCTCTTGAAGCACCTTTGCCTATCATCCTTTTAGAGATAATTAGGTAGTACCAGTCAAGTACTGGAGTCAATTTAGCCAACTTTTCCCTCTTGAAAATTTGTGATCTTTTATTTATGTTAGAAATCATTATTAATACCATAATATATGGGTGGTAGTTTTGCAGGGTAGAAAAAACATAGGATAGAATGCATTGTAGTATTTAGTTATGAACTTTTACATTTTGAGATCAAATCCCAATGAAGTCAATTTTGTCTGTCATCCTTCTTTTATATCCTAGAACTACGTGAAGTGCAAAGGCCACAAACTTTGGTGTAATCAGCCAGTTTGATCACAGTATTTGTTTAGTACCTATTTTTTCAACCCCACAAGTTTGAAAGGCAAGGCTGAGCTTGGGTGGATTTAAACTTAAGACAACATAAAGACATATACCACAAAGTATCTAGTGATGCGGAGGTAAAATCAATGTTTTCACACAACATACTTCGCAAGATTCCAAAACATAAGCACATTATCACATATCAAATACAAATTCAAAACTGTTACATCCAGCCACATGTATTTTTTTTATTTGTTTCTTCTGATCACAATATTTTTTCATTTTTATGATAAACTCGTCCATCTCTGCCTTAATTTTTATTTCCTCCAATGTCACAAGCAATTCTCGTACAACATTGCACAATATATTTTTTTATTTCCTTTTCGGCTTTTAACACCACTATCACTGTGTCTTCTGGTGGTTCACTGTATTTTGGTATTAACCTTGACAAACCTTCTGCATGTCCCAATTTTTTAAATGGCAAATACTCTATTTTGAAGTCATAATTCAGTAGGATCATTCCCCAGTGCTGCAATCTTTTGACTGTATGTGAGGGGATAGATCCATAGATTGGCAATAATGGGCAGTGGTCTGTCTGCAGACAGAACCTTTTTCCATGTACAAATTTATGGAATTTTTTTTACCACACATATGATGGTTAATGCTTTCTTTTCTATTTGAATGTAACTTTTCTTAGCCGACAGTAATGAACTCAAAACATGAGCTACTGCTTTCAGGCTACCATCTTTATATTTGTGTAATATAACAGCTCCAATACCACTTTTACTAGCACCTGATGCCACTACTATTTCTAAATTCGGATCAAAATGTGATAATGACAATTCCAATATTAAGATGTATTTAATTTCTTCGAAAGCTTTTTGGCATTTTTCTGACCAGTTCCACTTAATGTCTTTTTTAACAAGTTATTCAGGGGTGTTCTTAAATCATGCATATTCAGTATGTATACCTGGTAGTAATTTGTGAGTCCCCAAAATGCTTGTAACATTTTAATGTTTGTTGGGGAGGTATGTTTTTTATTGCACTCACCCTAGACAGGTCTGGTCTGCTTCACACTTTTCCTTGCTGAGCTTAAACCCATAATCATAATTCTTTTGAAGGCCTTTTCAACATGCTCAGCATGCTGACACTGAAATTTACTTTTTATAAGTATGTCATCAAGATAAGCTACAGTGAAATCTGAACCTGCGAGCATAATGTCCATAACAAGTTGGAAAATACCAAAAGGGAGTCAATTAAATTTATACAGCCCTTCATAGGTATTTATTGTCAATAATTTTGAACATTCCTCATCGAATTTTACCTACAAATATGCTTCAGATAGGTCCAACTTTGAAAAAAATTTTCCTTCAGACTTGGTAATGGGTAATTATATGGCTTCAAACATTCATTTAATCCTGTTGAAAAATCAGCGCATACTTGGATTTTATTATTTTTTTTCTTGACATAAACTATTGGGGACACCTATTTTGTGTAATCAATTTTTTCAATAATGCCAAGCTTTTCAAGTCTATTCAATTCTTCATTGTCTTGTTTCAATGCGGCAAAAGGTACCATTTGTTTAGGTTCAAATACCAGTATATCATTTTCTTTCACTTGAAACTTCGCCTCTGTTTTGGTGCAAAGACCCAATTCCTCGGAAAAATCTACAGGAAAAATTTTTTAATTCTTTTTTTGAATCCTTCAATGTCTTATTGGTACTGGTGGAAGAACCATTCACATTTTTACAAAAAAAATTTATGGAGAGATCTGATAAGTTAGATATTTCCATCCAGTCTGTTCCAAATAAATTTGTTGTATTTTTCAACACAAAAACTTAGGCTTTCAAGGTTTTTCCACGAAATGTAACATCACTCATCATTTTGCCCATAAAGCACAATTTTTTTCCTGAAACGTCTCACGTAATTTTTGAAGTTTCTTTTAATCTAGGTTTCCCTATTTTTTTCTCCATGTATCTGTATTAATTATCTTGATATCACTGCCCATATCCAATTGTAATTTGATATTCACATTATTCATTTTTATGGACACAAATTTTCTTTTCTGAGTCACATTTAGAATTTTTGATAATAATACATTCTTTCTAGAATTTTTTTGTTTCACTATACAATGTAAGCTTTTATGCCTGATTTTTCCACACTCAAAACATTTACAATTTTTAAAAGGGCGATAACTTCTAAAATATAAACCTCAGCATCCATTGTATGGATTTGGTCTTGACGTTCACTTTTCCGTTTTCTTATGTGTTTCAGGTTGACACATATGTATCTGAGAGCAATCTTTTTCTTCAATTTTATTTGCATCATGTCTTAAATTTATAATCCTTTGGTATGCCACTGCCTGTCAAGTTAATTTTTGGTCTTGTTCTAATTTTGTTAATGTACAGGAATGTATATCAGCATCTTTCCTTGCAGCTAACCCTTGAACAAAAATTAGACATTGAACAAATCTGGGGTTAATTCCTTTGATTTGAATTTTTCACACTCCCTGTTAATGACCCCAGCATAGGTGACAAAATCTTCATCATCTTTTTTAACTAAATTTAAACATGTGTTGAAAAGGGAACTTCTTTCACAGAAAATTCTTGATAAAAACACATCTCACCTGGTTTCTTTGGCAAAATATAATTACAGTAGTTTTCATGTTCAGTAGGGAATAAATTTCTGAAAAGTAGTTGCACCTTCTTTACATCATTCCAATTTTTACATTCTTCTTTGAAGATTTCTTTGTATCTTCTAAAATATGCCGAAAAAGCAGTACCTTCTTCATGGTTATAAATAAATTCTCCCATTGAGTTCGCCATGTCATCTGAAGAGAATGAACCTGAAGTATTTTCAGACTCCTTCAACATTACTTCCAGTAACTGTTGGTATTGTTCTATATTTAAGGGATGAGGAATTATTACATTCGACAGATATTTGCCCTCATCTTGTTTGTTGTTACCTTACGAATGAGAACCAAGGTTCGAAATTTCCCCAAGACACCTGAAGAAGGCTGGAGGGTATATCAGCCAAAACATTATGTTAACAACAAACAAGATGAGAACAAATATCCGTCGAATGTAAATAATGAGGAGTGGCCGTGTGGTAAGTAGCTTGCTTACCAACCACATGGTTCTGGGTTCAGTCCCACTGCATGGTACCTTGGGTAAGTGTCTTCTACTATAGCCTCAGGCCGACCAAAGCCTTGTGAGTGGATTTGGTAGACGGGAACTGAAAGAAGCCCGTCGTATATATGTGTATATATATATATATATATATATATATATATATATATATATGTGTGTGTGTGTGTGTGTGTGTGTGTGTATGTATATGTTTGTGTGTCTGTGTTTGTCCCCTCCCCCCCAACATCGCTTGACAACGGATGATGATGTGTTTACATCCCCGTAACTTAGCGGTTCAGCAATAAGTACTGATAGAATAAGTACTAGGCTTACAAAGAATAAGTCCTGGGGTCGATTTGTTCAACTAAAGGCGGTGCTCCAGCATGGCTGCAGTCAAATGACTGAAACAAGTAAAAGAGTAAAAATTGTTGTTGTTGCTGTTGTAGTTGTTGTTGCTGTTATTGTTGTTGTTGTTGCAATTGCACTATGCAAGCCAGTAAGTTTTCCATGTTAAAGACTTTCTTCTTTGATTTCATACCAAGAAAAGAATTTTAACATCCAATGCAAGCTTCGAATATCCCATCACCACTTTTATATCCTTGTTGTTGCCCAACTCTTAGGTAGTAGTGTTTGTTGCACACACTGTACTAAGCACTCTTGTTAGCACTCTTGTTTTTTGCTCGAATGGTCTTTGATGCAAGTTTTTAACCCCAAGAAGACATCTCCTCTAGCTGGTTAACACTGCACAACTGCATCTGATATATTGTGAGCCGGGGAATCGAACCCCTACCACATTCTAGTGAGAGGACCAACACACAGTAATTTGAACAACTACCATTACAGCAACTTATGGGTTTGGTGCAAGTTCAACGCAGAACTAACACACTGACTCTTACCAACCTCTTGTCTCAACCAATATGCTACTCTTTATAAGATTTTGGCTAGTCTATTCAACTATCACCCCACCCTAGCTCTACAAAAATTTCATGATTTATATCTATGTGAGTAATTATTATTAATACCTTAATAATGAAAATTTTGAATTGAATTATGTTCAAAGTATATGAACCATTTATTCTCAGAACTTGTGAATAATTCTTGTTAGTCGTGGCTGTGTGGTAAGAAGTTTGCTTCCCAATTGGGTTCAGTTCCACTACATGGCACTGTGGGCAAGTGTCTTCTGCTATAGACTCAGGTCAACTAAAGCCATGTGAGTGGATTTGGGAGATAGAAACAGAAAAAACCCTGTCATATACATGTGTGTGTGGGGGGGGGGATCCTGCCACCACTTGACAACCAGGCTTAAAGAAATAAGTACTGGGGTTGATTTGTTTGACTAAAATTCTTCAAGGTAATACCCCAGCATGGCTGCAATCTAATGACTGAAACAAGTAAAAGATAAAACAGAAACATGTCTATTAAACCTGAATATATTCTACTGGCATAAGACTAATTCAAGTGACAACAAGGTAAGCTCTACATGATCCCCTGAATGAAATTTTCTTTTTATTACACTTAAAACATAAGGATGGGCAAAAAGGGATGACAAATTAGATGATGGAGTCTAGAGGCTAAGATACACTGTGCTGGAATAAAACAATTGGATGATTATGGCTAGAATGTTTTCCATCATACTTCTGTTCGATCAGAGCTGACTTGAGTCTAAACAACAGCAACAACATCTAGTCCTTGGATATCTCTAGCACACCCTCTGTTCTCACCTTGCCCATGTTTTTCCTGCAGCTATTGATTCACTGATCTGCATTGGCCGCATCAGTTTCCCCATCATAGAAAGACCTTCAAAGCTAACTCAGAGGCACTTCCTCTACTCTGACCAACTTTTTTTTTTTAATGCTTGTGCTAACTAATTAACCAATTAATAAAAGGAATTAATGTAAAGAAGAGGAAATGAAGGTTCATTTTGCAAATTGATACCATGACAATCCCAATAACTGATTAGCATATTACCCAATGCTATGTTATGTAAAATTCTCATTGAACAAGCAAAGCTTGCTGATTTCCTTTCAATACTGCTTATAATACCAAACTGGCTGGAGACTGCCTACTTGACTAAAGAGTTCCTATTAAAATTAAAATCTAAATCTCATTATAATATGAATGCCACTATTAGATTTTGGTTCAACACCTATCTAATATATAACTGCATGGATAATTTCATTTAATCAAAGTTTTTCAGCTCTTATACGAGATCCTTCCATGTATGTATTTAGTACACAGAAAACTTCCTTGGGCTATTTTTACATTTCCCTCAGTCATATTGTTGATATTCACAATTAGCACCATTACAGATTTATGCCAACTGGTAAATGTTGTGTATAGAATACAATGTAACAAATGCAACAAGTTCTATGTGAGTAGCACAACAAGACCGTTACACATTCGCATCAAAGAACATCTGAACACGAGAACCTCCTGTTTCAGAAAACATCTAGACAAATGCTGGAACACTGACAAAAGCATTACCATCACAATTGAGGCCAATGAAAGAAATTTGGGTAATCTAAGAATTAATGAAGCTATCCTCATAGACAAACTAGGGCCCAAAATTAACAATAGGCTGGAAGTTGATAATCAATATACTATTTAGCTACATCTGAATGCGTGTAGGTTCATTTTTGATAACATGCTCATGTATTATTTAAGAAAAATAGAAAGAGGGAAAAAAAAGTAACTGCATGTATAATACATAACTTAGAAGCAGCGCTGCGGATGAGCCAACACATACGAGGTTGAGACATGGCTGCTCACACACTTCTCATGAGGAATTCTGGAAAGAGCTTCGTGAGACCACTGCAGAGATGCTTCTGGGTAAAAAAAAAAATATCAGTAACTGTTGGAAAACCAATCATAGCAGTGATTCAAACAATTCCTAGCAATATCTGAAGAAGGAATTTTTGTATTCCAAAATATTATTATATCAGACTATAGATAATTAAATTATAACAGTTATTATAGTCCATTGTTTTTATTATAGTGCATTGTTGTACCATTCAAGACATATTTTACAAACAATACATAATGCGTCAAGTGAACTACAATACTCTCCTATTACTTTCCTTATATATATCCCATAGATATATAATGTATATATCAGTGGAAACTAATATACTAAACCATCTCAATGTGTTATTCCAAAGAGACAGCTATAGAATCTTTTTTAACATTTCACTAATTAACAAAGAAAAAAAAAATTCTTTTCTGGACTGGCATGAATTCAAGCAAAGTGTTTTTGAGTGGTAATGAAAATTGTCAATGGATTAATTGAAGTGTAATTGAAGGGCATTTCTGTAAAGGAAAACCACACAACACTTCAACCAAAATTAAATCTGATATGAAGTTTCTTAAAAAAATCACTCAAGAAGTTGTTTGTAATGAATTATTTCTTTCAATGTGTTTCAACCATATCTCTATGTATATATATATATTCTTTTATTCTTTTAGTTGTTTCAGTCATCTGACTGCGGCCATGCTGGAGTACCACTTTTAGTTAACCAAATCAACCTCAGGACTTATTCTTTGCAAGCCTAGTACTTATTCTATCAGTTTCTTTTGCCAAACCACTAACTTACAGAGATGTAAACAAACCAACCTCAGTTGTCAAGGGACAAATACATACATACATGTATATATTATGTCAGGCTTCTTTCAGTTTCCATCTACCAAATCCACGCACAAGGCTTTGGTTAGCCCGAGGCTATAATAGAAGACACTTACCCAAGGTGCCATGCAGTGGGACTGAACCCAGAAGCATGTGGTTGGCAAACAAGCTTCTTACCACAATTGCCACTCCTGCACACACACACTCACACACACACAAACACATATATGTGTGTGTGTGTGGAAGCACTCTAAATATATACCATTACTAATTTGGAGACCAATGTTGTATTAACATATGTCAGTATGTTATATAGTGTTGCCTTAAATATAAATCTGTGATCTTTTTCAACACTATGATTCAAGTAACAAGGAAAAAAATTTTGCAACAGAGTATGACCATTCTCTATTTAGATCTAGAAGCTGTTGGCCAAGCAAACGTGTTTCAAGAGAAATATATTCAATAGTCTTTTGTTGTCTTTCTGAATATGAATCCACTGTAATCTCCCAAAATACTTATTCTTAAAGTACAAACAACAAAGGCATTTTGAGGTAAATTCCATGCTACTCCTCTTCCAAATTTGAGTCCAATGTAAATTACATTAGTAATTCACTTAGGAAGAATTTTGTAATGAATTATTTCAGTGAATGCTTGTATTATTCAATTTTCAAACCACTGCCACCATAGCAATCACATACACACCCTCTGTCTACATCTCACTCTATTTCCTTTTCCCAGAGAGAGACAAACAGAGCGAGAAAAAGAGAAATAAAAAGACACTGAAGGAGGAAGAAAAACAGTTTGATATCACAGTGTGTATCACCACTATCATCACCTCTCACTTTCCCATTCTCTTCCTTTATGGTTGCATTCGCAGTCCTTTTCTGTTCCATTACTTCAGAGATAGACAGAGACAGAGAAGATAGCAAGAGAGAGAGAGAGAGAGTGAAATAAGGAAAGGATAATTGCTACTTACTCCATTTCAACTTCCTATGTTTCTTCCCTTTTTGCAGCAGAAAATAGTTGGGGTTTGAAAGAGATTTGGCTGCTATTTCTTCAAAATAAATGTTATACAAACTTTCTTGTGAGATTTCTTTTATTCTTTTATTTGTATCAGTCAGTTGACTGTGGCCATGCTGGAGCATCGCCTTAAAGGGTGTTAGTCAAAGAAATCGACCCCAGGACTTATTCATTGTAAGCCTAGCATTTATTCCATTGGTCTCTTTTGCTGAACCACTAAGTTACGGAGACATGAACACACCAACATTGGTTGTCAAGTGATGGCGGGGGAGGGTACAAACACGAGATAAGTTTATATTTTTATTTTTAGAAATATTGTTAAATGATTTTTGATTATTTATAGTTAATAAATGTATCCTTTTATATATTTATTTGAAAATTAGTATAAATTAAGATAAGTACATTTATTCTATTATTATTATTTTTTATTATTTATTATCTTAGAGCTGATGAGTGACTATATTTTTAAATAGAATCAATTTAAGTTCGATTTAATTTTTGAATCGAATTGATTTTATTATTATTATTATCTATTTGAAAATATAGCCATGAAATGTGCGTAGTCTTTTTACTACTGTTTACTATTTATTTTTATTGATTTAAAATAAGGTTTTTTTTCATAGTATATATTTTCTATATGGTGTGAATAACATCTTTCTTTATTGAATTGTTTAATAGTGGTTTTTCTCTAAATTATATACATAGGCGCAGGAGTGGCTGTGTGGTAAGTAGCTTGCTAACCAACCACATGGTTCCGGTATCAGTCCCACTGCGTGGCATCTTGGGCAAGTGTCTTCTGCTATAGCCCCGGGCCAACCAATGCCTTGTGAGTGGATTTGGTAGACGGAAACTGAAAGAAGCCTGTCGTATATATGTATATATATATATATATATGTATATGTGTGTATGTGTTTGTCCCCCTAGCATTGCTTGACAACCGATGTTGGTGTGTTTACGTCCCCGTCACTTAGCGGTTTGGCAAAAGAGACCGATAGAATAAGTACTGGGCTTACAAAGAATAAGTCCCGGGGTCGATTTGCTCGACTAAAGGCGGTGCTCCAGTATGGCCGCAGTCAAATGACTGAAACAAGTAAAAGAGTAAAAGAGTAAAGAGTAATATATTATATATTGTGAAATTTAATTTAAAATTGTTGAATTGAATTTTTCCCTGTAAGTTTTGGAATTATATTCCCTACTATTATTATTATTATTATTATATATATATATATATATGGATAATAAAATGAATGGTTTACACCTGGTAGTTTTCATTTGTTATATATATATATATATATATATTTAGATATATATGCAGGAAATTTCTCAATTCAACTAAAATAACAAAATCACAGGAATAAAGAAAGCAGAAGAGGTAATTTCTGGAACAGAGGAGAATGGAGGACAGGTTTGGAATGAGGGTGGGGAAGATGAGGTGAGTCATGTGATATTGTGGCCCATTATAGGATTTAGTGTGAAATATTTAATTCCAATTTTACCAGATAACAAATTTACTCAGTGTTGTGGAGTTGTCCTCTTCAAAAATACAATGACCAACTCAAAACAATACTGAAAGCCACTGGAATTGAACCCAAATTGTTTGAAGCAGAAGCCCAAAACCATACCAAGTCAGAGTGTTCCATCACCATCAGAACCAAAAACTTCAAAGCCACTTAGTCACCAATGCTATCACCATAAAGAAACTAAATTCCCTAATATGAGAAAGCTGACATGTAGAACAATAATAATATTGATTTCTTAAGTTAATTATAATTTTTCAACTGTATTTTTGTGCTTGTGTAAATAAAATGATGGCTAACGGAATTTGTGGGAATAATTGTTAAAGGGTATGCAAAAAGTAGGGTTATATAGGATTGAATGTACACTAAACCTGGCAAAAAAATTGTGCTTATTGAAGAATTGGACCAAGAAGCACAGTGGGAAAAGTGGTGCACATTGTAGAACTAGAAGGCGGTGCACATTGTAAAAGTGAAAGGAAACTGCTTGGTGGTGTTTTCAATTCCCATTTATATTTCATGTCTAAATGTCTAGCGGTGGCCAACAAAATGGATAAAGGACATCTCAGACTGGTTGAGTTATTCTTATCACGTCATGAAAGAGAAATCTTCATGTACTTATGATTTGTTTGCCATTTCTTTCTCTGTCACCTTCTCATCCTCTCTTTTCACTCACTTCTTCTCTATCTCCCTCTCTCCATTATAATTACCAAAAGTTTTTAATGATAAAAGATGAATTCTTCCATGAGTTTATTGATGGAAGCACTCCGTCGGTTACAACGACAAGGGTTCCGGTTGATCCGAATCAACGGAACAGCCTGCTCGTGAAATTAACGTGTAAGTGGCTGAGCACTCCACAGACACGTGTACCCTTAACGTAGTTCTCGGGGATATTCAGCGTGACACAGAGAGTGACAAGGCCAGCCCTTTGAAATACAGGTACAACAGAAACAGGAAGTAAGAGTAAGAGAAAGTTGTGGTGAAAGAGTACAGCAGGGATCACCACCATCCCCTGCCAGAGCCTCGTGGAGCTTTAGGTGTTTTCGCTCAATAAACACTCACAATGCCTGGTCTGGGAATCGAAACCGCGATCCTATGACCGCGAGTCCGCTGCCCTAATCAGTGGGCCATTGCGCCTCCACTCCATGAGTTTATTATACAAACTTTGAAACAAAAAGCAATTGCTACTGACCTTTTAATATGATTTTGTGCCAGTGCTTCTGGAATTGTTAAATTTGCCTGACTTTTTCCTTGTTTGTAAATAAAACAACTATTTAAAGATAAATATGCTATTTTTTAAATGCCAATGTAAAAACATAAATACCTATTTATATTTTCATTTTAAATTTAGAAATGAAGAAGATAAAAATATGGATCATGTACGGTCTGTTAATCTACTAATTAACTTAAATTAGTTCCAGTGAAGGTAACATTCAAAAGGACTGACTTAGCTTACATTAATGTCTTCAATGACTTGGTGATGTTAAAAGAAATCTCGGAAAACAATAGCAGGTTAATGTTTCGATAACTGGCACTAACATTAAAAGCTACTCCAAGACCATTAAAATAACATATATATCGTCAGTCTGTTTGTATGTGTGTATTATCTGTGTGTGTGTGTGTTTGTTTGTGTGTGTGCATGTGTGTACATATATGTTAATATCTTCTTAGGTACGTTTTTGATATATATGCAAATATATTAAAATTAGACGAAACATTATCTGAACTCATTACACATTCTTTATTCTTTTATTTGTTTTAGTCATTTTGACTGTGGCCATGCTAGAGCACTGCCTTAAATTGAACAAATCAACCCCAGGACTTATTCTTTGTAAGCCTAATACTTATTCTATCGGTATCTTTTGCAGAACCGCTAAGTTATGGGGACGTAAACACACCAACATTGGTTGTCAAGCGATGATGGGGGTGACAAACACAGACACACAAACATACACACACACACACACACACACACACACACACACACACACACACACACACACACACACACACACATATATACATGACAGGCTTCTTTCAGTTTCCGTCTACCAAATCCACTCACAAGGCTTTGATCGGCCTGAAGATATAGTAGAAAACACTTGCCCAAGGTGCCACACACTGGGACTGAACCCGGAACCATGTGGTTGGTAAGCAAGCTATTTACCACACAGCCACTTCTTTTTATTATATTGATAGTGACTTTAAAGTTTGACTTGAATCCTGTTTCTCAAAATTCATCATTAACAACACCGTCACCTTCATCAACAAAACAAAAGTAATGTATTTCAACAGAAATAATAAAGGTGTTAAAGAAGACAATATGTGAAGAAATCATGTTTCTATTTCCCAATGTCATTGGACAGTTTGTTACTCAACAAGTTGAAGGATTGCATCATGAAAAAAAGCATGCAGTGAAGTGGTTGGTGTGAGGAAGGACACTCAGCTGTAGAAGCCATGTCAAAGCAGACACTGAGCTCTGCACAGCTCTCTGGCTTGTCAGTTCTTGTCAAACCATCCAATCCATACCAGCAGGGAAAAAGGGACATATATATATATATATGTATAGGTGCAGGCATGACTGGGTGGTAAGATATTTGCTTCCCAAGCACATGGTTCCAGGTTCAGTCCCATTGCATGATGGTCTTCTACCATAGCCAGGCTAACCAAAGCCTTGTGAGTGGATTTGGTAGGCAGAAAGTGAAAGAAGCCAGTCATGTAGCCATCAGTGTAAGTGCTCTGAGAGAAAAGTTGGACATAAGAAGTATCAGATGTGGTGTGCAAAAGAGACAACTGCACTGGTACGGTCAATTGTTGCATATGGATGAGGACAGCTGTGTGAAGAAGTGTCACACCCTAACAGTGGAGGGAACCTGTGGAAGAGGAAGACCTGGGATGAGGTGGTGAAGCATGACCTTCAAATGCTGGGCCTCACAGAGGCAATGACAAATGACCAAGACCTTTGGAGATATGCTGTGCTTGAGAAGATCCGGCTAGGCAAGCAAAATTGTATCCGCAGCTGATGCCAGTGTCGCAAAACTGGCCCATTTAAAAATACACTTCAATCATCGGGCAATGTGCTGTGCTTGAGAAGACTTTTGAGTCAAGTGAAATCGTTGTTGTGGTTGATGCCAGTGCCACCTGACTGGCACCCACGCTGGTGGTATGCAAAAAGCATCATTCGAACATGGCTGATGCCAGTGCCTCCTGACTGGCTCCCATGCAAGTGGCACCTAAAAAGCACTATTTGAGTATGGCCCATGCCAGTGCCACCTGACTGGCTCCCATACCAGTTGCATGTGAAAAGTACCATTTGAGTATGGTCAATACCAGTGCCACTCGACTGGCTCCCATGCTGGTTGCATGTAAAAAGCACCATTCAAGGATAGTTGTTGCCAGTGCCACCTGACTGCCCCTGTGCTGGTGGCACATAAAAAGCACCTACTGCACTCTTGGAGTGGTTGGCGTTAGGAAGGGCATCCAGCTGTAGAAACCTTGCTAGATCAGACTGGAGCCTGGTAGAACCTACTGGCTTGCCAGTCCTTAGTCAAACTATCCAACCCATGCCAGCAAGGAAAGAAGACATTAAAAGAGGATGATGATGTGTGTATATCTTTGTGTCTTTGTGTTTGTCCTCCACTACCACTTGACAGCCAGTGTTGGTTTGTTTATATTCCCATAACTTAGCATTTGGCACTGGCCTAATTTCACTGTAAGACTAAATACATATAGATATGACTCTAGACACGTACTTAGGTATGAGTATGTAATATAGCATGAACAAACCCTTTTCAGGTTCTACCCTAACTCAGTCTTGAGTTACATATCATCTAAACTAATTCACTTCATAGTTAGTTCTGCTATAACTCTTTCTATTACTTTCTCAATTTTGTCAATCAATTTGATGTTTCTTTCAAGAATATCTCCTTTGTTCTTGTTGTAGTTAATAATAATACCAGCTGCAATAATCCCTTCCTGTACTACCTAAATGCCTATGACAGTGACTAGTTAATGCTCTACTTGGCCCAACATTTGCAGCATTTCAACTACTATACAAGATAGTCTGGCTGCTTTCCCTGCCCTCATATGTTTAGCAGTCATTCCAAACATATGGCGGTTGAGTTCAGTAGAAAGTCTCTTGGGTCTACTTAGTGCAGTCCTCTCTTACTTGTGCATTTTTCTCATTCAGCAAACTTCCATAGTCATATTTCTATATTTTCTTCCTTCTAGACATCCAGTGAGGATGAATACACAACTTTTGTTGTGCATTCATTTCCTGCTAGCTACCTCCTAATTCATACTGACATATTTTTTTACAATCTAGAATGTAGACATGACTGTGTAGTAAGAAGTATGTTCTGGGTTGTCCCACCATGTGGCACCTTGGGCAAGTGTCTTCTCTTGTAGTCTTGGATGGACCAAAGCCTTGTGAGTGGATTTCATAGATGGAAACTGAAACAAGCTTGTTGTATATATATAAATTATACATAAATACAATTTGGAGATCTGAGTGTAGGAAGTTTGTAAGCTGCAGGCAGTAAATTATGATCACAATACATTCCCCATAATAATAACAATCCTCTTTTTCTTTTTTCTTCTTTCTTTCCTTCTTATTCCTCAACTCTAAACCACCCACTTGCATATTTTGGATCTCACCCTTTGGTATATTGCTCATTGGTTCTCTAAACTTACTTTTTTGCTTTTTGCTTTGTTGTATAATTTTCTTTTATTTTTTACTATTGGCTTTGCTATTTAGTTGAACTCACCATTATGTTGTGGTTGACTTAGAAATTCCTATTGACAATGTAATCTTCATTGAGGTTATCTCAGCCTGATGATTAGCTACACTGAGTAGAGTTTATTACATAACAATTACATATAAGCTTCAGCTGGTTAAGAAACATATGTAGTGTACATTTTACCTTTTCCATTCCCTCAATTTGGCTTTTCATGTGTGTGTGTGTGTGTGTGTTTGTCCCTCACTACCACTTGACAACAGGTGTTGTAAGTTAGCAGTTTGATGAGAAAGATTGATCGAATAAGCACCAGGCTTAAAAATAAATTTAAAAAATAAGTACTGGGGTTGATTCATTCAACTACAATTCTTTAAGGTAGTGCCTCAGTATGGCCGCAGTCTAATGATTGAAACAAGTAAAAGATAAAAGAACTTACATCTCTGATCCTCACATCACAGCACATTACCATACCTCTTACATTCCACTTCTCTTCTAGCTATGTGATTTTGCTCCTTGCTCTTTTTGTTTTTCCTTCTAGGTTTCTCTCATTGTATGAGATGTCATCTTCATTCTGGCTGGAACCATGCCCCATTAACACATCTTGTTTGTGGCTTGCAGTATGTAATCTCATAAAACTTCCAGCTGTCATCAATAGTGTAGATCTTTATCTCTCTCCCATCTTCCCTTTCTCAGTACATCATTAAATCCTTCTTTAAATCAATGTCTAGCCCAAATCTTTTGGTTTCCATATTTTCTTTTCCAAATTGTTTTGTGTTCCTAGGTCTACCAAACTCTTACTCAGATGGTACCATTCAACATGTTGAGTAGGATACTCTTTATCAGGGAAGGACTTAGTATTCACAACCATCTGTCTATCATGACCACTTGTGAATATCAAGCCTCTCTGCTTTGAATGTTTGATTCAGTTATAGCTGATCAGATGCAAGGTTGCCAAGTTAGTGCTTTTCCTACAAAATTTAGTACTTTTCACTATTTTCAGTGTGAAACACCATTGAGTTATGCACCCATGTAATTTTAGTGCTTTTTATCATAATTTAGTGCTAATGTTAGTGCTTTTCCATTAAAGTGAAATCAGAATTAAATTTAGAATTTTCTATCAAAAATTCAAGCAGAAAAATTTGGTGACAGGAAGCCTAAGATTTTCTTCTCATTTTAAATCAAATTGTTTCTGAATTTCAAAAAGTTAACTAAAAGTTTGAAATAACAGAAGACCCCCCCCCCCCACCACCACCACTAAATTATTGAATGATCTTAAGAACAATAATTATAAAGCTGGGAAAGAAGCAAAATGAAAAGAATTTAGTGCAAGATTATTTAGACTGAAACCCTATTTTGGTTATTAATTTGAGAATGAAATTCCAGTGAGTAAATTTACTGAGAAAGAAGAAAATGAGATAAGAGGCCAATGCATAATTTTGCTGTGGAAGTTTTAGAGGTAAATTAAACAACATCTTCCAGATAATTTTTCATCTTTTACAATCAATGAGTTATTTTAGTGTAACACAGAATGTCTCAAACCAATAAAATCTGGAATTGTAGACCTTGAAAACCATTTTAATGAAGATTCAGAGATACTGAAAAAAAAAAACTGATCTTCAATGAAAAAATTGTTTTAAATGCACAATGGACACAGGTTCCTGACAGTTTCTTTTAGGATTGAAATATCAAACAGGAATTTAACTGGGAAAAGTCCATTTGACCATTTGTCTAAGTTAGCTTTAACACTTCTCATTTTACTACACACAAATGCTAATGTGGAGAGAGCAGTTAGCCACAGGAATTTTATAAAATCAAATGAATACAACCTTCTAAGCATAGAAACACTACGGGAAACTTTGAACATCGAACATGGACTTAAACAAAGTGGTTAAATGTTATGATTATAAACTACCTAGTGAATTGTCAAAGAAAATTGGATCCATAGATGCTTATAAATCCTCAAATTATAAATCCTATAAATTTCAAAGGAAATTGATAGAGAAATCTTCAAAAATATGGAGTAAAAGTAATTAAATTAATGTCATTTAATTAGACTTGAAATTTTTAACAAATCCTTTAATATTGTGATGTAAAGGAAGAAAAAAGACAGAAACGAAGAGAGAATTACGATAGTCTTACCTGTCGGTCTGGAGAAAGGATTACTTTCAACATCCACATGCTGTCACAATCTCCAAGGTTCACTCCATGTCCATGTGCGTTATCCGTTGCTCTTCCATCTCACACGTCCACCCTGATGTGCTGTTCGCTGCCGACTGACCCTCGTGCTTCACTGAATGCCACATGTCCACCGCAGCACTTCCGGTGGGATCCACAGGCCCCCACTTCCAACAGGACATGCCTACTTCCTCACTTCCAATCCTTCCCTACAACATAGCCAGGCTCATAATACCACAGATATTTACACTTATATATCTAATTTTTTGCTTAAGTGCTATTTTTAAAACTTTTCACTTTTATTTAGTGCTTTTTAGTGTCTTTTAAGTATCAAAATGGCATTTTAAAAAATTTTGAATCAGCAACGCTGATCAGATGTCTGACCTATTTCCCAAAGTCAATCTTGAAATTGGTTGATTCATTTGCATCAGGGAACCACAGGAGCCTAGATCACTCTTCATTTGCTGTACCATGACCAGGTTGTTGTCCAGCATCTCCATTAAAATAACCAGCTGTCACTATCATCTTTTACTGAGGCAGTCTGTAAGTAGGTTTCATGGAAACAGTTCTTTTGTTCATTAGTCAATCACGCACACATGCACACACACACACACCACACACACACACACACACACACACACACACTATTGTTATTTAAATTTACTCATGTTGATAATGATGTTTACTATGAATTTTGTAATACATAATATCAAAGTTTTCCAAGAGGCAGTCATTCACCAATGCTCTTGGGAACGACATAAACAGTTCAACATCCCATTTCTCCCCTTTATAATGCAAAAAGTCTAGAAGTGTGTATAGCTTTTTATCTGCTCAACACAGTTGACCTCTTAATTATATAAAGACCAACTACTGTAGTAAGCTACAAAATTCTTACATTCTCTCAATTTATTGCAATTCAGACTGCCTTATGGTCCCAACAGATGAAGTGGAAAAGTACTTTCCTGGAGGATGGCAAAGGAGATGTACTGGCACAGCCACCCTGACTCATAGGGCTCACACTTGCAAATTGCCATCTCCACCTTGAGAGCAGTGAGCAGGAATATGGTCCAGGGCCAAGAATGCTGGAGGTCTCCATTGCTACAGGCTTGACCATAAATCTGTTGGAGAGCAACCAACACTTTGACAGTTTGCTTCTCTCAGCTTGGTAAGCAGCTCAGCAATACATGTCTATGTACTGCTAAGTTATATTTTGTATGATGGGCCTCTATGAAGTCATCAATCTGCTAGAATTAGTAGTCAAATACTACCCTCAAATAACACCCTATTGTCTTAAGTAAGAGTAGAAAACATTGATAGTCATCTGTGAAATGCCTTTAATCATAGGTTCCTGCTCAATCAGGGCAAACCAGAGGCTAATCAACAATATCATATGTGAATTATATCTCCTTCTGGTTGTAAGCTTTGCAGTTACTTGATCTGGAGCCAGTGAGAGTTTAGTTGTGTACTGGCCAACACTATAGTGGCATTGCCTGTATGGGGAAAGTAGAATCTGTTGACATTTTGACTGGTAGGCCAACACCCTACTGACCTGCCAGTTAACTGTGACATCCCTAAAAGACTGTAAAATTACAATGTGGTAATCTATCAGGCTTCCCTGAAAAAAATTTCGAAAAAATAAATAAATGAAAAATAAAAATCCCTGAGAAAATAAATCAAAATTGCTCTCTCCACTTCCGGAAAATAATGTAATAAAGGGAAGAAAAAATAAAACCTGTTGTTACACAGAGATCGTCACCTTTAAAGAAATTTATTACATTACATTGTTGTTATTGTTGCTTCTGTTTTTGTTGTCGTTACTGTTGCTATTAATGTCTTCTTTGTTGTTATTTCTGTTGTGTCTGTTGCTGTTGTTGCTGCTGCTATTGTTATTGTTGTTACTGCTGCTGCTGCTGCTGTCATTGTATTAGATCAGATCAATTCATATTATTTCCACATATTGCCAACAAAATTAATTTTTTTTCTCTTTAGCTTCCTTGTTGACAACAAAGTAATTATGTTTTATCACCATCATTATCATCATTCTCGCCATAATCATTATCTCCATAGTGCCATGAGCAGAAGCAGTAGCAGCAGCAGCACAAGCACCATTGCCAGGAGCAGCAGTACCAGCACCCCCACCACAATAACCATTTCTTCTTCTCCTTCTTCTTCTTCTTCTTCTTCTTCTCTTCTTCTTCTTCTTCTTCTTCTTCTTCTTCTTCTTCTTCCACTTGCCCATCATCACCATCACTATCATCATTACCATCATCACTACCATCATTATCACTATCATTAACATCAACAACATTACTACAATTGCTAATATTCATTTTTCTTTTCTCCCTGCAATTCCCCACCTTCTCTCCACACCTGTATGAAGGATAAACTGTATGATGTGATGTTATAGCACTGCTGTAAACTTGAGCATCACAAATTGAGTTTAATGGAAGATGCTAGAAGAAAAGGAAATTGCTGAATACTGGCATAATATGAATTTAAAGGAACAAACACTCGAGGAAGGGATTTGCTCTCCTTATCTCACTCTCCTTTCCAACTAGGGTATGTGTGTATCTACAGCAAAACACCTATCTCTGTCCCTCTATACCTTTAATCTCTCAACTGGCATAAAACCACCCCTCTAAATACTACTCTCCACTCCAGTTGAGGAGTTTTTGTCTTTTTTGTCTTTTTTTCTCTGTCTTGCAAGGTACTTGGTGATCTTGACATTGCTGATGCTACATACAAAACACTGGTCAAAAGTACTGGTGCTGTTGCCACAGAAAAAGCACCCAGTACACTCTGTAAAGTAATTGGTATTAGGAAGGCATCCAGCTGTAGAAATCATGCCAAAACAGACAATGATGTGTAGTGGCCTGGTGTGAGGGGAAAGATGAGTGACATGGTCGTTTATTCAGTTAAAAATAGCAGTCAAATTTTCCTCATATTACACTGTCTTGTCTTTCAAAAAATGAAATGTGACAGCAATGTTTATCATAGATATACAAAATGACAAGATATTTAATTCACTTCCCAATCAGCTGTGCTATTGTACTTATGAAGTAATATAGACTGATAAAATTATTTAGAAGAAAGGAAAATCTTAAAAGTATTTATATCATTTTATAATAGTTCAAAACCAGTAAAACTGAACAATAATTCACTAAACTCATAAATTTACCAATAAGATACTAGGATCAATCCAAGCCTTCTAAAAAAAAGTTTCCTGTCAAGAACTGGCAGAATTGTTAGTGCATCAGAATTGTTAATGCCTTGTGGTGTTAAGCAACAACATTTTACTTTTGGAATCAAAATTCTGCTAAAGCTAAGTTTGTCATTTTTGGGGGGTTGATAAAATCAAGTCTAACCCATGCTGGCATTGATTGGATGAGACTGTTTGACACTGTATTCTATAGCTGGATCCCCTTACTTGTTTTCAAGTAAGGTCATTTATTCTGCTAATCTTTGCCTATCAAACTGCCTAGTTGTGAGACATTGTTCATGTGGGATATAAACAAATGTTACCAAAGTAACATGCAATTGGATTGAACCTGAAACCATTTTGTGTATCAAACTTCTTAATCACTCAGTCATGTGTGTGTGTGTCTAGTGCTGTTAAAGTATTCATTTTTCCATGTTCTAAGTGATATGTTATCACAGAAATAAAACTATCTAGAAATTTCTATATTTTTACGTCATTCAAATTTCTTCTATCTGAAAGTATATATTTGATTGAATCACCTCTCCTATTGTAATTATCAAAAAAATTTAAAAAA
The DNA here is from genome assembly GCF_006345805.1 of Octopus sinensis. Lineage (NCBI taxonomy): Eukaryota > Metazoa > Mollusca > Cephalopoda > Octopoda > Octopodidae > Octopus > Octopus sinensis. Next base: position 20,745,318 of record NC_043020.1, read on the forward strand.
TACAAAGACAAAATGCTAGCCATGTCAGGATTTGAATCCAGAACTTGGTGTATACAAACACACTATCTTCTAAATGTAAATATAGAAATTTAATTTTTACTTCATGATTTGTGTCTAGAAAGTGCATCCAGGTGTAAAAATAACAAGTAAAAATATCTACTTTAACAATAGATGTAAAATGCTTTAATTTACAGAACTATCCAAGTGATACTAGGATATAACAATTAATGAAAATGTCTAATTAAAGTTTATTATATAAGACAAATTACCTGTCTGAAATAATTATTTACTGAATAAAACAAAGTCTAATTTGACAGGAAATTTTGATAGTATAAAGTTTATAGCATGAAAGAAGAATGCCATCATGTATTTTAACTTTGTGACATTTCACAGAAGAAAGGAATGAATATGTAAATTGGATGTGGCTCTTTGACAGCTTTGGTAAAATAAAGGGAAAAAACACTGCCATATGCTGTAGTACAAGAATAGTTTGCAGTTCATAGAAGAGGAGGAGAAGACGCGTGTATGCCTATGTATAGTGACAAGCATTTACACAGTTGTGAGTACCACAGAGACTAATTACCACTTTGTGGTTACTGAATAATTTTTGATTCAGAGGAGAATAATTGGACCTGGAATTTGTGTGTTTTGACTTTTTACTCCAAAAGCCTGACAGCCTATTAGAAAACTATTGATAATTACTAAACAGTCTTTCACACTGCCTTTGGAAATTTATCTTCCATTCTCATTATACACCTCCCCTCCTATCTCTCTCTCCCTCTTTTCCTTCCTTTCATTCATCTATCCATTTTCTTCCTCTTTCTCCTGTTCTGAAACTATCTCCTTGAACAATGGATCTAGCAAGGCCTGTGATTTAGCACACACACACACACACTCGTGCATACATATATATATATACTATGCCAGTTACAATATCTAACAGGTTTCCTGGAGGTTGCACATTTTCTGTTTCTGACTTGAATCAATGGTTCCTTATTGATTGCAGACTTTGTAATTGGTTTGCATGGCATATTTTGTCAACAGTAAAGAAGTATATTTTATCAGACCTCTTGAAATAGAAACATGGCAAAATAAGGGATGCTTTTATTCCAGTTCATAGTAGTCTTGTTGCAATGTAGTGGCAAACTTTAGCTCTTGCATCAAATATCGACAGTCTGATGTTGCCTTTGAAGCTGTAAAGCAGTATAATTGATAATAGATAAAGGCAGTGAGCTGGTAGAATCATTAGTGTGCCAGGCAAAATGCTTAGCAACTTTTCATCTGCCTTAATGTTCTGAGTTCAAATTCCACTGAGGTCAGTTTTGCCTTTCATCCTTTCAGGGTTGATAAAATAAGTACCAGTTGAGTATTGTGGTCAATCTAATTGACTTAACCCCTCCTCCGAAATTGCTTGCCTTGTGCCAAAATTTGAATCCTATATAATGTTACATAAACTTGTCCGCTTCCTATACCATTTGATAATTGACATTGTCTTTCACTAAAACAAGTCAAATATAAAAAATTTTAGGTTAAGAAACATATTTTAATTTTTCAAGTGATCTATAAAACTTGTTTTTGTCAAGATTGAAATGGCCCATAATCCTCCAAGGTGGCTGGTGTCACGTACCCTGCTTCAATCATCTTTTAAATATAGAGTTTTACATCATGTTTGACAATTCTTACTTTTTCTTCTATACTACTCACCAAAATATTTAGCAAAAATATTGTTTTCTGATGTTACTAACAAGACCACAAAGTTCTGAGAGAGTTGAAGTCGATCATATTGACTCATCTTGATTGTTACTTTCACTATGGTTAGGCTGTCATAAACTCCAGCCTTCTTTGGATGTCTTGTGTTGAACTTGATTGTTGTATTGGAATTTCAAGCCTCTCCCTTTATTTGATTTACAGGGGTACACTGTTTTCATCCTGCTCCTGTGTTTCACATTTTTGGCTTTAGTTGAATTATGTGAATTACCTTAGTGCTTTGTGTGGGACTGGACTCAATCTCTAGGTGACTGCACTGCATTATCCAATGTCTTTAAGTATATGCTATGCCTGTTGGTGAGATTATTTGTATTAAATAGATGGTGAGAGATAGATCATAAAAGAAGGGCTCCCTCTTTTATAATTTATCTCTCACCATCTATTTGATAGAAATAATTTAGTGTTGGCCTTCTCTGCTGACAAGTTGTTGACAGGTTTATAATATCTGATGATACAGAGATGTTGGAGCCACTTTCTCACTTATCACCACAATGAGAGAGACGGCTCAGTATTCTCTAAACTAAACTTTAAATTTTAAAAGGTTAAGTTTTTAATTCACCTGAAGAAAACGTCTCCCCACCTCCCTGATGTAATCAGTAAAAATGTGTCTAAAACAGCTGTAGTGAATGTTAACCCATTTGTGTCCTTTCTTTATGTAAACAGCACATCTGGAACCTTCCCTGCATTGGACCTGGAACTCACAGTGGATCACGATACTGCATACCAGCCTGCAGCTGTGTGTATAATTTCATACACATGTATATTTACATGGATGTGTATATTAATTTGTTTATATGCTTATGTATGTAAGTGTTGAAACATGTCTGTGTTTGCATTTATATATGCATGTGTGTCCATCTATAATATATATGCAGGTGACCTAATCTCGACCATAAATTGGTGTCCTTGTTTTTAAGGTACCTTGATTTAAATGAGTCCAAGTAACAATCAATATACAGTAGGTCCCTGGTATTCATAAGGGTTACAATCCTAGAGTACCCGCGAATAGTTGAAAACTGCAAATATTAGACATATTCCATGAAAATTCCTATAAATGTCAAAATATAACATAAAATATTATATATATATGTGTGTGTGTGTGTGTGTGTGTGTATATATGTATGTATACATATATATATATAATAATTTAATAAAAAATAAAGTAAAATGTACAGTTATTCACCAAAAGTGAATGATATTGATTTAAGATGATGATGATGAAAATAATGAAGGTAGTGACTGCACAGCAAAGAAGATTTAAAGCTCTTCAGGTGACGCCTCTTCTTCAGATATTTTAGGGAATGTCGTATCTTTGTGCAAGGCTTTCTTGGCGGGCTTGAGGAACATTGCGATGGGAAGTTGTTGTTGTTTCTTCATGTTAGTGAGGAGAGTTTTATGTCTGCATGGCAGCATCGATGCAGTTTTTCAATTGGAGGAACCGAACCATATAGGGATCCCTTACTTCCGCCTTCCCTTGCAATTACTTTGCTGTCCTTAAAAGATCAGATAGGCACTCGATTGCCAGGCCCACCTCATCCTCCTCTTCCTCTGGATCTGGTGCTTCTTCCTTTTCACTGGCAGACTTTGTTAACTCCAACAAATCTTCATCTGTCAGAGTTTCAGAGTGGGCATTGATGAGGTCCTTGACCTCATCTTGTGTGATGTCAAAACCTTCGCCACCAAGTACCTTTGCCAGTTTCACTGCATTGTTGACAACCTTATGCTGAATATCTTCAGGTGAGGAGCCCTTGTAGTCCTGGACACATTCTGGCTATACCTTCTTCCAGTATGCAATGAGGGTTTCATTTACCATGTCTTTAAGAGTGGTGTGGATGATTGACAAGCACGTTGCGATCATAAAGTTATGCCAGTACTCCTTTAACTTGAAATTCTCATCCAAATTCATTGTGTCCACAAGGTGTTGGAGAGAGTTCTGAGTGTAATGTGCCTTGAAGGCACGGATCACGCCATGATCTATAGGCTGGATGAGGAAGGTGAAGTTGGCAGGAAGGAACTTGACTTGGACTCGCTTATGATTCAAATCCAAAGAGTAACCACCAGTATTACCCATAACTAGCAACACCTTGAATTCCATGCAAAGAGTTTGGAGGTATTCCTTGACTTGAGAGATGAAGCATTGGTGGAACCAATTCAAAATTAGACTTTTGGTAACCCAGGCCTTGGAGTTGTGCATCCAGTGGACAGGCATCAGATTTTTATTCTTATTTTTGAAGGCCCTCAGGTTATTGGACTTGTAGGTACGTCCTGGTTTCATCATGAAGCCAGCAGCATTGCCACACATAATTAGCATCACTCCATCCTTCTGTGCCTTAAATGTTGGGGCTCTGGCTTCATCCTTCATGATGTACGTTCTGGAAGGCATCTTCTTCCAGAACAAGCCAGTCTTATCCATGGTGAAAACCTGTTCCGGTTTGTATCCTTTGTCCTCGATGATCTACCTGAAGGTCTTGAGGTACTTCTCAGCGGCTTTTTTGTCGGCTGATGCATCTCTCCAGTCAGGGAAACACACTTTATCTGAAACCATTTCTGAAAACAGTCAAGCCATCCCTTGCTGATTTGAAAATCTTCGGGTTCCGGTGCAGTCAATGCTCTTGGTTGAGGTTTTTCGGTGCTTTCTGCTTCGTCTCCTCTGTTGAACTGCTGGTATAATTTCTGTGCTTTCTTGCAGATGATGTTATGGCTCAAGAGGATGTTTTTCTTCTTGCAGTCACTGATCCACAATGCCAAGGCAGATTCCATCCTAATGAAGTGCTTATTTCTCACTATCATTATCTTTTTGGCACTTTCAATGAAACTTACTGCTAGAGTAGTCCTGATTGCCTCTCCATTCTTCTTCATGTAGCTTATGTAGCTTTCATTCTTCTTCATGTAGCTTTCATTGACAGCATAATAGCAACCTACTGCAGCAGAACTTTTACCTTCCTGGAACTTATCCAGTGGTTGTACCTTCTCATGGATCATCATAACCTTTTTCTGGTGCTTAGGTTCACTGCCAGAAGCCTTAGACAGTATAGGGCATTTGGGCAGCATCTTAGGGCTTTAGTAACACGCTGCAAAAAACACAGCACTCAACAAAATACTGGATGCAGTTTTTCCAGAAAAAAACCTAAAAAAATCTTCCTTTAGTCTAATATGTGCATACCACCAATGGGAGATAGAGCAGAGATTGAAAATAATCATGGTTTTGAAAAATTTAGTTTGTATTACCACTAGATACAGTAATCTATACTATAATAATAAGAGAGAGCAAGAGAAAGAGAGGGACCAGCAAGTAACCTAATTTCAGTGAGGCTATATTGGCTCACGACCTTAGAAATTATCCTGTTGAAATAAAAGATGTGTATCATCAAATGTAGTGATGATTTTTAAAAAAGCGCTGGGAGCCGCTATAATAATGAGCAAGCTTTGATTGAAAGCAGGAATAAGAGATACCAGATACAGTATAGTTGTATCTAAAAAAAAATCAAGCAACATGATGCATGGCTATTCTAATCAGAGGGACTTTCAGCTGCAAAGGGGCATCCAGTAAACCGACAAATACAGTATATTATTATTAATAATTTAGCCTTAAAAAGTGTGAAAAATTATATATTGCCATGAAAAGCACCATAAAAATCGTGGACGATATTTGTGATTTCACGAATATGTGGTGGTTTCTGCAAACAATTTTTGATTCTGCAAATAAACAGGACCACAAATGCCAAACCACGAATAAGTGGGGGTACACTGTATATATATATATATATATATATATATATATATATATATAAGTTTTTATCCATATAGCTATATCTGCATTTATGATTAGGTAAGAAAATCTCAAGATATTGATTAATAAATTAGCCCAAGTCCTCAAATTTAAGGAAGGGTATAGTTGGTTAACCCTGGAAGGATGAAAGACAAAGTCCATCTTCACAGGATTTGAACTTCAAATTTAAAGTATGCAATTAAATGCTACAAGGCATTTTGTCTGACACTTTACCAATTCTGTAAATCCACTGATTCTCCCATCCAACTGATTTTGCCATTTTACTGATTTTATCAATCTACCAGTTCTTCTGATCTGCTGTCCTCAAAAGCATATAATATTGATTACAAAGACAGAAGTTTTAGGAAAGACAAATAAGACTGGCTTTATGATAGATTATAACAATTAATCATATTTTTTTGGTTTAACTGTTGCTTGATAATTTATGCATATCTACTTTAGTTTATGATGCTCCATCTATGAAAGAGACACTCTCTGATATTGAAATAGTTGTGCATTTTCAGGTTTTTTGGAGTAGATGCAACACATTGAAGATCTTTAATATAGATCTTAAATAACTCTGGTTTTATTTTGCTGTTTAATATCAAACAATTATTTAAACATTGTTTTCTGTCTTTTCTGCTCACAAAAATACATTTCTTACCACATTTTTTCTTTCTTGTTCATTATTTTATATCAAATTTTCTTTATTTTGTCACAGTTTCATTATCTCATTAATATTTACCAAATACATTTCAAGTAGACTTACTTTCAAAAAATACAAACAATGTTCTTTGTTAGTTTATTGTAAACAACAATAAATGCTTTTAGCCTATGAGAAAGAACCTAGGATGGGCATATAACCATATTTGAATAGTTCATATTGATATTATTAAGCTTCTGGGAAACATTCTTTGGACTGTTATCTAATTTTGTTTTTATTATTATTTGTTTGGTTAAGACCATTTGCAAATAAAATTGGTTAAGTTTAGCTATGTGTGTTTCTTAATATCAATAATCTTGACATGACATTTATTTTTGAATTGGTTTGCATTCTGGAGACATTTACTGTAGACCTTCTCTCTGAGGGAAAATGTAACAGAGAAAAAGAATGTCAAAAAGAGGAAATGACAAAGAAGGAGGAGGAGGTTAGCATTATGCATTAGAATCAATGTATTTGGTAATGCAATGGGTTAGCATGAGTGAAGGCCAGCCCCATAATGCCAGTAATCTAGCCTGTTTTATACATTATGGCATTATCTCAAAGTCATCAAATATTAAAGTCTCAGTTTATCAGTGGTATATTGTGGAGACAGAGACAGTATGGATATTTATATAATGAGGTAGATTAAGATAATGTCTTATAAAAGAGATGTTACATGCTTAATTGATAATATACATTGTTTATAAGCAGTATAGAATTGTGAAATAGAAACAGTGTAGGAATAAACATATTAGTAACATATTCTGAATAGAACTCTTGTTTTATACATCAATCAATATATTCATTCATTAATGGTGTAAGAAGCTTCATACTCCTGTAAAGTAAGGAAACAAATGAATTTTTTAGAAATAATTTAAATCAATGGATATAAACAGATTAGTGGATAAGTTTGGTTTGCATTTTAGAATATCAGCTGTCAAAAGAGAAAGCAGATTGAAACTGGGGTTGCAGAAACATACCGATTAAAGAAAGGTTATCACTCTAGCATAATTATTTTTAAAGTTGTCTATGAGGAGCTCAAACTCTCTTGGAAGAAAGAGAATTACCAAAATTGTCATTTCTGATATCCTTAACATTGCAAAAATGTTTTTTACTTGAATGAATTAAAAATGCAACACTTATGCAAGTCATATGGAAAGACTCCATTTTCATTAATCTAATTCTTGATATGTGTAATTACATTTTCAAATACTATGTTCTTCCATTCACTTGGAGAGGGTCATAATTGCATTCCAAAGAAAAACACCTTCACATTGCCTACTAATTATCATGGGATAATCTTTACTTCCTATTTCTACTAAGTTATACAACAAGCAAATTTTAAATTGTTTCTTACTCACAACTGAATACATACAATGTCTAATATTCATAAGTGACTATTTACTTCTATGTTTTACCATTAAAACAGCCTGTTTTCAGCAACCAGTTTTAATGGACAAACTTGAAAATAAACAGCTACTATTAATATTAAATATTATCTTGAATCCACAAACAATATTTGAGTTCTTCATTCAAACTATTAAACAAGCATATATATATATCCTCAGCAGCAGAAACAGCATGGTTTTAACATTCACTTTCTATGCCTGCATGTGTCGGATGGTGTTTAGTGAGGCAGATTTTTTGTGGTTGCATGTCCTCCCTGTCACCAACCTTCATCTGTTTCTAAGCAAGGTAATGTTTCCCCATGCACAAACATACTTTTGCAGACTATTGGAAATGAGTGACACTATCAGGCTATGTCAAGACAAGGAGACACAAACATGGACACTTCATCTCCTCTATTCATCTCTTTGCAGCTCCTACTGATCATTCTCTTCCTCCCTTCTAAATGTGAATAACCAGCTCCTCACCAAGAACCTGGTTCCTTCCCTTGATCTTGCACACATTACTGCACTTATCCCTTCCTCTCTAACACTGCTGTCCTCATTGCTACCCATCACTGCTCCTTTTACATCATTGACTTCTTCACATACACCTAACATGGAAAGTGGATGTTAAACGATGATGATGATGATCATCATCATCATAATCTTCATCATTATATATATATATATATATATATATATATATATATATATATATATCATCATCATCATCATCATCATCATCATCATTTATTGTCTAAGTTCCAGTGTCTGCTTTGGTATGGTTTCTATGGCTGGATGCCTTTGCATTTTACAGGGTGTGCTGGGTGCTTCTTTTTTGTGCCACCTGTACCATTGATGTAACCATACAGCTCACTGAACTACGAGTCCTGGGGTGGAAATCAGCTTCATGCTAGTGGACAAGGGGTTGAAGAGGAACTGAGCAGATTCTTGTGGAGGATTTGCATAGTTACTCACATCTAGTAGAGGAAGGGAAGAGAAAGAGATAATGAAGAGTAGGAGTTGCAAGAGATAATGGCGATGAGATGCCTAGATGATCTCACAGGGTACATAAGTTGAAGAATAAGTTTGCAGAAATTGTATTGGAAAGGGAATAAGGGGACAAGGGTAGGAGGCAGACTGCCAAAATGGGTAGGGTTGAAAGGTAGATGAACAAGGAACCATGAGTTGAGGAAGACAAAGGGATGCATTAAAGAGTGGGGGTAACAAACAACAGAAGCAGTAAAGATATGATTGTTGGTGGTAGAGGGAACAGGAGAGAGGGGGCAGGGAGAAGAGGTAGGCTTAATGCATGAGAGCAGGTTTGTTCAAGAACCTCCTATTGCCAGAGATCCCAGTCCTGTGTTATCTGTTTTGTCGGGCTCAGGGTATTTAGGTCAGCCTTAACCATGTCATCACGTGTCTTCTTGGGTCTCCCTCTTTCTGTGGGGCATATGCTGTGAGATAAATGTAGGTGTTGTGTTACCTTAAATATCCTATCAGGCATCCTGTCTACCTCTATTACTTCATTTATCTACCTCTCAGCTAACAGTATACCTACCCTACCTGTGCCATCATTATTGCTCATCCAGTAGAGTTTGAATTCCTGTCTCTTACTTGTGAGGAGTTTAGTTGAAGATCACTTCCATCTTACTTCTCGCACATAGCACACATCTGCCTGTCTCTTCTCCAAAATCTCTGCTATCTCATTGTGCCTATGCTTAAAGTCACTACTCTAATGCTTTGGAACCTGCAGAAGAAAGAGGCCTGTCTTCTATAGTAAGGTTCTTTGTTGATTACAGTCTGCTGTGAGGAACATGAGTAGTTGGGCCATGCGTGGTCAGCAGATGGTTGATTCATTTTTCCCTTCATTTTCCATGATTAATTTTCCCTTCATTAAAATTGCTATCATTCATTCATTTACTTATTTCTCAACACTTGCACATGCTTCATCATTCAAAAGATTTTTGTTTATCAACGAATAAAAATGAAGATCAGAAGATAGAAGTAAAATGAGTAGCTAGGTTAGTCTTCCAAATGCCCTAATACAATGATGAGTATTCTTATTATGTAGCTTTGCTATATCTGTTTCAGATAGGGACCTAGTGTCAGGGTATGTGTACTCCTATATAGAGTGAAGATCTGAATACCACCATAGGGAATGGAAGGAAGCCTTGCTACTATTGGGCATGAGAAATGAAAAAGAGACTTTCAGTACAGGGGTGTGTAAGGGTGGGTGTATGGCGAACAAAATGGTCATACACCTCATGGGGATGAACAGAAGACAGTCTTGGGAATTGTGAAGGAAAGAGCAAGAGAAACCAAATTTCTCATTAAAGTAGAAATGTGGGATTTTAGTTTAATAAGTCATGAGGTAAGGATGATAAAACTAAACGTTGCTAGAAGATAGCAAGAAATACCACATATGTTTGAATGGTTGAAAACAATAAAAGAACTTACACAAAAATCCCATTCCATCAGATTTGTGTCAATCTGATTTTTAAAAAAATATGTTTTATATAATAAATAATTTTAATATAAGAATTATTTTGCGTGTGTGTGTGCGTGCGCATGTGTGTGCATGTGTGTGTGCGGGCATGTGTGTGTGTACATACTATGGGCTTTCAAACAGTACACTTTCCAAACGTGAAATGCAGTTGAGGCCCAGACCCAAAACCACATGATTGCAAAATAAACTTCTCAAACACTCTTAACTATTCCTGCATCGACATATAGGGTCGTGGTCATGAAAATATAACTAAAACATTCAACCACTAACTCAAATACTTTTCCTGTTGATAGGGTGGTGCCCATTGGTCTCAGTTCAATCCCCGCTAGAACTAACATTAACTTTTTGACTTTTGAGGTCAATAAAAGTATGAAAGTATTAAGGATTTGGTACATATTGTCATTATGTCCATGCTAGGAATTATGTAGAGGACCAGTGGAACTGACAGAAAAGCAGATAACAAGATTTAAGGATTTTGTAATAATGTATTTTTTAACAAACTCTCTGGCTAATTGTGACACCAGTGCCTGTTCTAGCACTATCATTCTATATATTGCTGGTGGGGAGAAGAGTCACTGCTATCTCTAGTAGTCAAGCATCCATCATTAACAAGACCAAGGAAAGTCAAAATCATATGATCTGGTGGTCTTGGCGCTGGGGGTGGCCGGGATTTATCTCCCCACTAGCAATATAAATGAGAGTAAATTTTGCATCAAAAGCCAATATGAGAGTTTCTCTCATGGTATCTACTACAGTATCATTTGTTCTAACAGAACATTCACATTTAAGTGGAGATAGATATTACCTCCCAGTATTAATACTGCCTCTGTCACTAATATATATTTTGTAATAATTGTTTTGTGATGTCCTACTTCTAGGTTCAAATCCTTCCAGGAGAAGACCTTGTCTTTTAGATCCTTCCAGGAACAAAAAAAAAATAAATAAAAGGTATTGGTAATTTTTACCAGCTATTTTTCTCTCAATAAAATATTAAAAAATATCCTGGTGTGTGACGCAATAGACTATGGTACACCCATTTCAATAACTTGCTTTGTTATGTGTTAAAACCTCTTTATTCCCCTTTATTTATTTTAACCATATATTTTTATATATTTCATGTTTGTTGAGCTAATAATATTTTGTAATGTAGACTTATTCCTTTTTAAGCTGCTTTTTTATGTAGATATGATAAAACTCAATAGAATTTCTTTTCTATAGAATTATAATTATTTCCCACTCTCAAATAAGAAAAATTCCCATTGTCAGTGAATTCAGTTAAAGGTGGAGAAGGAAAGTAAATAAATGAGAGAGAGAGTGGGGTGTCATACATCTCTGTGTGTAAGGTATGTATATGTATGTGTGTGTGTGTGTGTGTGTGTGTGTGTGTGTGTGTGTGTATAAGTCAATGGTGTGTGTGTGTAGGTATAGCTGTATATGTCCCAACATTTAGATGATTGGGTTACTCCTGGGGTCACTGACTTATGGTCAGTGTGGGATGCAGGCCTTAGGAACCATATGAGATGTTATCAGTGATATGGGGAGACTAAAACCTGAGATGTTTCTTCAAGTGAAATTGCTCTAGGAAGTGGTCTTACTCAATCACAATTTGGCTTCCGCCATGTCTGTATGAATGTGTGTGTGTGTGCATGTGCACGTGCATGGTATACATGTAGGTAGGTATGTGTGTTGAACTTGCAATAAGTTAGCTAATAAAATTCACATATGAAAACACTCTTGTTTTATGCAAATTTTAAGATAAAGCTAAAATTTAATGCTAGAACACATTCAGCATCTGAATTATTGTGATTTTCCCCATTCTTGAGTTCAAATGATATTTAATAATTATCTCTACAAGCACCTCACATCATAATAATTATTTCTAATTTAGGCACAAGGCCAGCAATTTTAAAGAGGAAGGTGTTAGTCAATTAAATTGGCCCCAGCACTCTAACTAGTACTTTATTTTATCAAACTCTGAAGGATGAAAGGCAAAGTTGATCTTAATGAGATTTGAACTCAGTATGTAAAGAACTGGAACAAATACTATTTTTCAATACTCTAATGCAGTGCTTCCCAAACTTTTCACACCAAATTGCAATATTGCCCACCTATCAGCCAAAAAATGCACCATTGCCCACCTGTTTAAAAAAAACCTTGACACAACCTTCCCTAACACTAAATTCCCTTGGAGAAACCCACCTTGTAGCATTTGACACACACACTATATCGTAGACTTGTTACCTGGTTAGTTGTTTGGACTAAATATGCGGTTGTTCACAAATCCCTTATTGTAGGTTTAGTTTTGCTATTAGTGTGAATAAAATTCTAATGTTGACTCTATATTATGCAGACAGATTAACTTCGGTAAACTTGCGCTTCCTTTTACACTGATTTTTATTCTCTCCAAATGAACCATTGATCAGAACTACTGATACAAAAATAATTAATGATTGTATTATAAAGGAAAAGAATAAAATGTTTTAATGAGAACCATGTGTCTGGTGCGATGCAGCTAGTGCAGATACGTTCGGTTTCAAACTTGTCAACTTTAGCCACAAGTCTCCTTGTTGTGTCACATTCAGTCCAATTCTTTTATGGGAAAATAAAGTTCCAAATGGTTAAAGCCAAATTCAACCAGGTACGAGGTAGGGAAGGCAAGCAAAAGTAATTTCAGACGTTTCCACAGATTGGGGTAGGAATTCAATATACTTTGATGGTACCACAAACCTTCTTTGCCATAACAGCAATATCGCAATGTGGCGTCATTGTCATTTTGTAATTCTATCAATTCCTCATGAGCTTCATCCTTGTAATCAACTGCATCAACCTCAAACAGATTGCTATACCAATTTGGAATATTCGGTAAGACCACTTCCTAGACCCATTTCACTTGAAGAAACATCTCAGGTTTTAGTCTTCAGGTTTTAGTCTTCAATGATTGGAAGATACAGAAATTTTTCATCTCTCCTATAGCGTGAAATTTCCCACTAGATACTAACTGTTCATTGCTTGGCACACCAGCAGCATTTAGTGGCAAAAAATATGAACAGTAGATTAAATTATGCGTACAGTTAGTTATCAAGACTGTGAACAAATTGAAATCCAGTCATTTGTCTGATCAAATTTTCCATCAACTCTGTCTGAGAAATGATGAGGACCATATTAAACTTTTTATACTATACCGAAGTGCGGTGGCTGTTAAAAGGAAACTGTGTTTTACGCTTTGTTGAACTGTTTCATATAATCTTATCTTTCTTTGAAGCTACTCCACAATCTACTTCATTGATGGCTGCAAGGTGCGATATCTTTTTCATTTGTGATATATTCACAAAATTAAATGGTTTGAATAAGTTATTGTAAGGAAACAGAAAAACTATCATCAGACGCACAGGCAAGAATATTACTGAGTGGGATATTATTTTCAAAAAGGAAAGACTTGAGAGTGTGAAATAGTTGTACCTTTTGAATCAAGCAGCAATTTCTCTGTGAACAGCATTTCCTCACAAGGTTGAAGGTCTTCGCTGAAATACCAAACATATACCATCCTCAAACATTGATTGTCCACAACAGTTGACTCATTCACTAGTATAGAAAAATTCAGAACACTGGAGAATATTAATGAGCTGATGTTTGACATCGTTGGTCATTTTTAACGATGCGTTGAGAAATTGTGTTATTACTAAGTGGGATCTTCTTCATAATGTTATCAGGTTTTACGTGCATAATGATTGACAAAACCTCTTCGATAACCAGGCAAAGTAATGTTTCTTCAATTGTGTGAGACTTCCCAGACTTAGCATCAAGTAATGCAATGTTGTATGATGCAATCAACCCGTCATTCTACTGTTTACTAGGTTTCTGGAGTAGCATGTTGAATGTTTGTTTGCTGTTTGAAAGAGGAGCTCAGTTGCAAAAAGTATGACAATGGCTTGTACGTCTTGTCAGAATGCTTTGCATCAAAGTGATACTTCAAGCGTGATGGTTTCATTGCTTTGTTGGTCAATGTTTGATAGCAAAGAAGATACATTGGTAATTGACAATTCTGAGGAGAGGGAATAAATCTAAATGATAAATAATTACTACAGTATTGTTGACAAATTTTCTTGACTAGAGGCATCAGCAAAGTGAAAACAAATTTCTACGGATGGTGTCAGAAAGATAGTTTGGTATTCCCAAAGAGAAGAAGTTGATAGAGCAGAGTCAGGTGACACGTCTTTACTGGAGCAAATATGGATCTAGTCCGTTTGGCTGCCAGCATTTCAAAAATTAAAGTTTATCAAAAATTTTTTAATTTGGCACATTAATATACCTTTCCAAGCTAAATTGCAGGAGTTATTCAACTTTTTCTAGAAAAATGTTTTTAAAAAGTAATAGAGGTTTAAAGTTTGATCATTTTTCACCCAGTCAAGAAACACGATTTCAAAGCTGTCATTTTGTGCATGACTGCATATTTTGTCAACATCCTGAAAATAAACCATCAAATTATGTATAACATATAACCCCTCATAACTTTTTTTTATTTTTTGGAGTTTTCAGAAAATTTTTGTGAAATTGTATTCTACACATGGGAATTCATAGGATTATGCAAAAAAAAAGGAGAACAAATTGTGGTGGGGTGTGATTTAAGGCCTAGGCCTACTTTGCTGTTATTTTTAGCACATATGACAACCACCTCAATGACTGTGACAAAAATATTCGATCAATAAACAAGTCCACTTGCAAATAGTCAAATCGATAAAAGTGCATCCTTATTCTAGACATGCCTAGATATAGGTAAATGAAGACTTGATTTCTAAAAATTCATTGTCACCCACAAAATCTCAAATTACCCACCGTTTTCTAGAAATTTGCTGAATCGCCCACCTATAAGTTGAAATCACCCAATTTGGGAAGCTATGCTCTAATGATTCTCCTAACCGTCTTCCAATCAAAATAATAAGGAAATGTAAAGTCACTACAAGAAATTGTTAGAGAAAGCTCTGTGGATGAAATAATTGATAAAAGAAAAACCATCTGTTAAGTATGGTGTTAGCTTACTGTAACTTAATATATTCAATTCAATTTAAGGCGGCAAGCTGGCAGAATTGTTAGCACACTAAGCAAAATGCTTAGTAGAATTTCATCCATCTTCACATTCTGAGTTCAAATTTCACTAAGGTCAACTTTACCTTTCATCCTTTCATCGATAAAATAAGTATCAGTTGAACACGGGTCAATGTAATCAATCTTCTACTATAGCATCAAGCTGACTAAAGTTTTGTAAGTGGATTTGGTAGACAGAAACTGAAAGCAGTCAGTTGTATATATATCAACATCATCATCATTGTTTAATATTTATCTTCCATGCTGGCATGGGTGGGATGGTTTGACAAGAGCCAGCCAGGCAGAGGCCTTTACCAGACTTCTGTAACTCTTTTGGCAGGATTTTTGCAGCTGGATGTCCTTCCTTACACCAACCACTCAGCAGAGTGGACTTAGTGCTTTTTACATGGCACAAGCAAAAGTGAAGTCAGTTTTGGCAAGGTTTTTACAGCTGGATGCCTTTCAAATACTAACCACATTACAGTGTGGACTGGGTGCTTTTAAGTGGTACCTGCATTGACAGGGTCACCAAGTACTTGCAAGACAATAAAAAGCTTTTTCAGAGAGGAGGGGGAATTGGAGGAGGTGATCTTATGTGTGTGTGTATAGTTATGTATGTAGGGGTCTTTGTGTCTGTGTTTCTCCCCCTACCATCACTTGAAAACTGATGTTGGTGTGTTTATGTCCCTGTAACTTAGTGGTTTGGTAAAAGAGATTGATAAAATAAGTACTAGGCTTACAAGGAACAAGTCCTGGGGTCAATTTCTAAAAACCCTATAAGGTGGTGCTCCAGCATGGCTGCAGTCAAATAACAAACAAATAAAAGAATTTACTCACGTGTGTGTGTGTGTGTTTGGTTGTATGTTTATAGAAAGCAATAATTATTTTCTGGACTCAAGAGAAACCACCAAACTTGTTAGCCCATGAGAGTGATGTTCCACTTGCTATAAGTTCATAGCTTCAAATTTCTTCCATCTCTACTTATTAACAACAATATCTAAGCATTTCCTGCCATACATGTTTATAGGTGCTCAGGTTCAAAGCTTGTAATGAGCTAACATGAAGATGACTATGTTAATGTTCCAAAATTAACAGTAGAGATGATGCAGTGATTAATATATTATCATAAATTAATATATTTACCTCAATATCCTTTATATTAGGGTTATAATAGACATGCCAGAGCATGAAAGGAGTATGGGTAGGCACATGAGGGAGAATGGAGGGACTTGCAATAGGTGGTGATCATAGGTTGAGGAAAGGGATGGGGGAAGGAAGATACAGATGTTGGGAAGAAAAGTTGTGGAGAAGTTTTGACAAGGGACAGGTTGTGTGTGTGTATGAAGGGCAGCATGGTTGTAAAGGACATGCCTGTCTGTATGGCCATGATTTTACTTAGCTTGACAAGCACAGCAAATAACCTGATGTCATAGTCCCTTGTCATCTCCCTGGTGAGGCTCAACATCTGAAGATCATTTCTCACCCTTCATACTAGGTTTTCTCAGATTTACCTCCTCCCTCCCAATTAGAGATTGCACTTCTTTATGCAGCTGTCTTCATCCATATGCATCACTTGACCATACCAGTGCAGTCTTCCCTCTTGCAAACTACATCTGATATCTCTTGTAGTGTGCAAGAGAGAAGACTGCACTGATATTGTCATGTGATGCATACCATATGATAACGGAATTAATTAACCAGTCAAACATTTGACAATAATCCTACAAATCCAACATGCAGAATAAGATCTGACTTTTTTTACTACTTATCCTAGTGTATGTAGGAATACATATGAGGACATACCCAAAAGTAACCAGAAAAATTCTCTGTGAAACAAATCCATTGTAGTTCAGGCTTTTGCTGCTAGAAAAAAGTCTTGCATACTTTTGAGAAAATCCTTGCATACTTTTACTGTTTCACTTACAGATTGTATTTGTAATGTGCAAGTTAGTTGGTTGATTTCTTTTTTCTGAGAATCCAAGATTATCCAGATTGTTACTTAGGCATTTACTCACAAAACTATGTGCACCAATTATTATTGATATAAATGTAAATTTGTAATCTGGATATAGAAGCTGGAGGTTTTGAAGCAGTTATCTATAGTTATTCTCTTTCTCTTTGATTTTCAAAGAGATATTCATATCAGTAAGACGGCCGATCTCTATGACATTACATACTTTCTCTTGTCCGTCCCAAACAACAATATCTGGTCTGTTATGCTTACCCTTGACAAATGTTTTGATGGGAATGTTCCACCAGTACTCCTAGTGTTGATGTTGGAATATGTATTCAGTAACAGGTGTATTCTTTATATTTATCCCAGGACAGTCTTTTTTCAGGTTGGCATTGTATATTGTTTTTGTGATAAAATCATGTCACAAAGGGAGGTAGTACTTTGATGACATTTTTGGGCAGCTGCTAATTACATGTGTGATGTCTTCTGCAAAAATGACATAATCTACATTTGTGGTTGCATCTTGGAGCCCCAAAGGCTTCACAATCTTTTTTGTTCATTAGATATTTAATAGTAATCTTCTGTTCTTGGATTCCCATTGCGTATCCTTTGAAGTGTGATATAATGTAGCAGTTACATGTCCAAGAGAGGCTTTACTTCATGTCAATATTACTGTCTTCTTTATTCTGTCAAGGTCGACTTTGCCTTTCATCCTTTTAGGGTTGATAAAATAAGTATCAGTTGAACACTGAGGTCAATTTAAATGACTTGTCTCTTCCCCTGAAATTGTTGATCTTGAGCCAAAATTTCAGATCAGTATTACTGTCTTCTTCATGTCTTTGGGGAAATTATTCAAGCATGTCTTGTTTTTTATTTTATTTTTATTTTTGGTATGCTGAGCATTTCACATCTAGGTCTTCTTTGAGGTATGATAGTCCAGCTGTTTTGGGACTGTATGGAAGAGAGTGCTTTCCTGAGGCCCTCCCTGCCAACACATGAGATACTGTCATGTATGTATGTATGTATGTATGTATGTATGTATGTATGTATGTATGTATGTATGTATGTATGCTTGCATGCATGCATGCATGCAAGCAAGCAAGCATACATGCATGTATATATGTTTGTATCACCTTGTCTTGACATTGCATGATAGTTGTAAATCAGTGTTACTGTCATACAAATAGTGTCATTCATTCACAATATTCTGTGAGAACATGTCTGGCTATGGGGAAAATATTACTTTGCTTAGAAACAGGTGAGGGTTAGTGACAGGAAGAGCATCAGGCTATAGAAAATCTGCTTCAATAAATTCTGCCCACCTGATGCAAACATGAAAAAGTGGACATTAAAATAATGATAACAATGATACACAATGGAGTCCTTTCTGTTTACATCTGTTAAATCAACTAACAAGGCTTCAGTCTTCCAAGGGCTATTGTAGAAGATACCTACACCCTATATATCATCATCATCGTCATCATTGTTTAAAGTCTGTTCTCCATACTGATATGGATTGGACAATTTGACAGGAACTGGCGAGCCTGGGAGCTGTCCAGACTCCAATTGTCTGTTGTGGCATGATTTCTATGGTTGGATGCTCTTCCTAATGCCAACCACTTTACAAAATGTGCTGGGTGCTGTTTATGTGCCATCAGGGGCCATCTGGACTCCTGCCCTTCACTGTGAACAGGAATTAATCTTCTCTCTTTGCTCCTTTACACCACATGGACTCTCCTCCCCTCTTCATCTGACTTCCCTCCTCTCCTCTCTTCATCTGACACCTACTTCCTTTCTTCATTCCTATCCACCTCTCCTCTCCTCTCTTGCCCTGACACCTACTTCCTCTCTTCATTGATACCCCCTCCATCCACCCCACCCCACACATCCTACTGCCACACACCCCACCCCTACCCCACATGCTCACCCCACCCATATGCTCACCCAAAACCCAAACCCCACCCTCACATTCCCACACCACATCACACCGCTCTGCACACACTAGCACTGACCCTTCCCAGCAGCCACACCATCATCCACACACCCACACATTACAGACACACACACACTCATGTATGCACATGTATGTGCCCCTTCATTTTGGGATCACCAGCACTTTATTATCTCCCCTTCTTCCTAACTCTCCTATCTAACTACCTTTGCCCAACTAGTCAACATGATTGACCGCTAACTCCAAATTTTTTTTATTCTCTCTCTGTTTATTTCCTCATGTTCCTTTCTGTTAAAGAGTGTAGGCTCAAAATGTAAGATTTTCTCACCTTGTTGAGCATCAAACTAATACACCTGTTTGTTGTTTATACACCTGTCTTCATCTTTTGTTTTTCTGTAAATTTCAACTATATATGTATATATATATATATTATATATATATATATATATAATATATATATATATATATATATATGTATATATTATATATATATATATGTATATATATATATATATATATATATATATATATATAATATATATATATATGTATATATGTATATATATATTATGTCATTCCTTTTGAAGATTGCTCTTAAATGTGGATTTGGTCATACTTCTAACGTGTAAAAACTGCCTGTTGAAGGCAGTTTTCTCTTGTGTTTAAATGTACACTATTATATATATATATATATAATATATATATATTATATATATATAATATATATATATATATAAATATATATATATATATATATATTATATATATATATATATATATTATATATATATATATATATATATATATATATATAATATATATATATATATATAAATATATATATATATATTATATATATATATATATAATATATATATATATATATATAATATATATATATATATATATATATATATATATATATATATATAATAGTGTACATTTAAACACAAGAGAAAACTGCCTTCAACAGGCAGTTTTTACACGTTAGAAGTATGACCAAAGCCACATTTAAGAGCAATCTTCAAAAGGAATGACAAATAAAAACTTTTATCTTGTTTACATTATTTGCATTCGACGAATATTTGTCCTCATCTTGTTTGTTGTTAACAAAACGTTTCGGCTGATATATCCTCCAGCCTTCTTCAAGATGAGGACAAATATCCATCGAATGTAAATAATGTAAATAATGTACATAATTCCTCATCTCTTAAATATAGAACTGTTTTACCTTGTTATTTTAATCCGGTCAGACCTAGGTTTCAAAATTTTTTTTGTAAATAAAATAATTCGCTAGGCGAATTTCTCATCAGTGACCACGCCATAACACTAACATATAATTAAGAGATGAATAACACAGGTATCATCATTATACATTATAATTTTTCAAATTCACTGTGCAAGTGCACTTTCAGTCAGCAGTAAATGAATAAATGCTGAATTAATCTTTTTTAAAAATTGCTAAATATACGTAAAATATAGGTAGTGTGTTTTTTTAGAAATTTCATTACCAGTGGCCTAGCATGCATAGTGAAATTTCTAAAAAAACTCACTACCCTATATTTTATGTATATATATATATTTACAGACACATATATGCACGCATGGCTGTGTGCTAAAAAGTTTGCTTCCCAGCCTTCAGGCTCCAGGTTCAGTTCCACTACTTCATATAACTGCCATCTGATTCATTCAAGTGTGGAAGAGTGTATGTTAAATGATAATGATGATGAGGATGTATTTTGTTTTCTTCTAATGTGTATAAAATGACTGATATGGTCCAATTTTGCTGCAGGCAGGAATGTTTTTATTCTAAGGGAAATGATTAAGGTTTTGCAAATTTATACTGACTCTTTAAATGTTTACACTGGTGAGTTAAGTCTATTTTAGATAAGGGTGGAGTGTGAATATTATTTTTATTTGAAAGCCTTGTTAAATGTATATGTAATCTAAGAAGTACACATTGAAGAGAATTTTATGAAATATACAGGAAAATGTAATTGAATTTATAGCAGAAAAAGAAATTGTAAATATTGAAGGTATAAAAAAAATGTAAACTTGTTTTTATAGATATTTCAGTGACCTTTGAAGAAGATTAAAGTTTAAAATAATATCAACTAATTAATATTTTTTAATATATAAAACTCAGACTTCTTCTAGGAGGCCACATTTAAGGGTTTCAGGTGTCACATTTTTTCAACCCCTTTCCTGGATCATGCATACAAACATATGTACATACCTACAGACAGACTTATAGACACATATATGAGCTTGATAAGTACTATGCACAAAATTCTCAGTCCTTGAGTCACTTTTATAACTTAGTATTGTATTGAAAAATACAATACTACAAAATATATCATCATTATCATCATCATCACCATCATTTTAATGTCCTATTTTCTATACTTGCATGGGTGGGACAGAGTTTATTGAGGCAGATTTTCTATGGCCAGGTGCCCTTCCTGTTGCCAACCCTTACCTGTTTCCAAGCAAGGTGATTTTTTCCCCATGACCAGACATGTTTTCATGGAATATTGGAAATAAAAGGCACAGCTTGTGTGACAGTAACAAGCATTTCCAATCACACAATGCTATGTCAAGGACAGATGGGACACACACAACACACACACACACACAACACACACACACACACACACACACACACACACACACAACACACAACACACACACACACACCACACACACACACACACACACACACACGTATGTATGTATATGATGATGGCAGTTTTTTCTGTCCAAAGATCATAAGGAAGAGTAGCAAGCTCTTGTCTGAAAGAGAAGGAATTACAGCAGTGTTGAGGTATCATATTTATACTCCACCACCACCTCTTTCCATCTATATGAATGAATGGTTTGTGTCTGTTGTTTCTGATTATTCAGGCATCATTGAAAGGTGTTTCCTAAATCTCTGCCCTTGGAGGCAGTGAAAGTTTGTTAACTTGTAAGTTGCATGATGTGGACTTTTGTTTGTGAGGATAAAAGTTTACAGTGGGAGGAGTGAAGAGTAATGTTTGTTACATCTGAGTTTTGAGTTGTTCAAAAGAAATAGGTTGATCATTAATGTGAAGGACTTGAAAAAGACCTTGCGGTACACCAGCATTGGTAGAGTGTGAGGTGTTTCATTGACTGAACCACCTGTTCACTGAATTTGTATGCAAAGTGGCTGAGTATTCCACAGACACATGTTCTTTCAATGTAAACTTTAGGCAGGATCAGTGGGCCACTGTGTGTGATAAATTTTCATTTTCAATTAGTACAGTTTCCATCTACCCATTTTCACTCACAAGTCTTAGATGATCTGGGACCATGAAAAATTATAGACTTACCCAAGATGTCATGCAGTGGAATCAAACTCGGTACCTAGTGATTGTTGAATTAATTTTTTAACAAGTCAACCATGCTGCATTTATTGTTATGAAATAGTCTAACTGCATTAAAACTTTTAATGCAGAATGTAAGTTTATAGGTAGATTAAAAAGTTGTCTTAAAAGGCTTGGTTGAAGACATACCTTCCACCTAAGTTAGCAGGAGAGACCACTGGAGTCTAACAGAGCAAAAAAAAAAAAAAAACAAGTGCTACTTTTGTTAAAAATACATCATCACACTACATACCCAGCTCAACACCAACACCACCAGCAACAACCTTATCAACATCATTGATACCACTGCCACTGCCAACAACACTGAAACCATGGTGACAACCATCACTACCACTATCATCACCAACATCACCAAAATCATCACCACTCTACTACCACAAACCTCACTCCATGAGGCAGCCATTAAGCAATCACTTGACCTACTAGAAATGGCAACTAAATCTCCCTCACATTGCATTTTAATGTAGTGGTTTTGAGTCTTTTCACTACCAAGAATTTTTATTTGAATGAATTTCCCCTACAGGCTCTGTGATTTTAAAAGATTTGTCAGCCCAGTGAATTTTGGACTCAATATACTGACTTCAGTATCATCTTTTTAGTATCTCAAGGGGTCCACAGACTTCAGGGTTGAGAATCACTGTTTCACTGTCATAAAAACAGGAAACATGACTATTCTGAATAATGTAGTCCTGGATACATTATAGCTTAAGAAAGAGGAGAGTCATGGCTGGAATGCCTTCGATTGTAAATTTTTCTCAAATGGAACTGACCAACAAAAGCAACATCTGGCCACCACCACCACCACCACCACCACCACCAGCAACAGCAACAACAACAACAACATTCTCCAGCTCGCCAATACCACCACCACCACCACCACCACCACCACCACCATCTCTATCCGCTGCAGCTACTGTCACCACTACTGCCATAGTCACCATCACCATGCTGATCCTCGGCATTCTATCTCTCATCACCAACTCACCCATCTAGAACATGCTACCACTCCCACCTACTTTATAACTGCAACTGCAAATGATGCATAGTTAGCAGGGAATGCTTGTATGCAACTCACAATGACATGCAGACAGGCAGAAGAAACCAAAGTATATGCACATCTACTGGCTGCAATCATAGACCATAGCATGTATGTGTGTATGCATTTATGTACATGTATATGTGTGTGCATGTATTTGCATACATGTGTATGTGAGTGTAAGATGTGTGGAGGTGTATGTGTGGGTGAGTGGTTTATGTATGTCTGAGAAAATATGTGTGTGTGTGCAAGAGTGTGTTAAGTGTGTGTATGAGTATGTGTAAGTGTGTGTAATGATGATATCTGAAAACATGAGTGAGTGTGAGTGTTAAGCATGCATATATGAGTGTTTATGTGTGAGTGTGAGTAAGGGTGGATGTTTCTGAGGCGTGTGAATATGTATATGTTGACATTTCAACATTGCAAAACCCATTTCCAACCTTAGACAGCACCACACATGTATACACATAATCATACACATGCGTGCATACTTGCACTGCAATACAAAATGCAGCTGCATATGCAAAATCATCATCATCAATGTCATGATCAGCAGAAGAATACCTAGCTACTGCAACACAACAGTGACAGTTGTGGTGACAACTGCAGGGAATGCAGTGAACAGCCGACAACAAGGGCCACAAATAACTGCATGTTGCTAGCAGCACTGCATGCTGCATATAAGGCCTGCACAGTGCACACTGCAGTTACTGCAGTGTGACAAATAGTATAGTGATTTATTTAATAGAGGCAGCCAGCAGGAGGTTGGTTTAAGAAAAAAAATGTCTGTTCAGAAAGACATCATGTACTGACATGTGTGTGGGCATGGGTATATATGTGTGTGTATCTGTGTGTGTGTGTGTATACATACAAAGGTACATATATTTATATATAACAATAAATGTATGTATATTAATATTTGTTTGTATGTTATAATAAAAGCAATTTTACATTAAACAGAATGATTACTCAATACGTTTGGTTCAGTACCCATTTATTCCACTTTAACAAGAATAGTATTGACAGAGACATCAAAGTTTTGAGATGCTATACCATCATCAGACTGAGGTACATTTGATTGCATCTTAGATTTATCTGGTGTCTGTTAAGTTAAAAATTTTCTAGTTCTATTGAATGACAATTAGGTTGTGTAATAAGTTGTGATAGCAATGGAGAATATATATGTGTGTGTGTGTGAAGGCACATGGCTCAGTGGTTAAAGTGTTGCATTTACGATTACAAGATCATGGGTTCGATTCCTAGGCCGGGCTTGCATTGTGTTCTTGAGCAAAGCACTTCATTTCACATTACTCTGTGATCACTTCAGCATCTGACATGTAGCACCCTGTTGCACCTGTACAGGTAATGTCGATTTGATGGAGGGAATGAGCTTATGTCTACAGAAATATTTGATCAATATAAACAAATCATCTGCATGGATGTTCTGTAAGAAACTTCATACATCATCTAACGATGGGAGAGTCCATCATATTTATATATAGTTTTTGAAGTGATATATGAATATTGTACAAGGGGCATTCAATAAGTAATGCCCCTGACCCACTTACCATAGCAGTAGAGCAACGACACTTGGCACAGTTATTAGTCTTTTCCTACAAAGGAACTACCCAAAGTTATGCATTTCTCCCATCGTTTGATACAGCTCTGGAGACCGTTTTTGTAGAAGACCCCAGCTTGGTCCTCCAACCACGACGTGACTTCAGAAATCAAGGCTGCATCATCTGGGAAACGCTTTCCTTTCAAAATCAACTTCATGGCTGGGAAGAGGTGAAAATCAGAGGGTGCAAGGGGAGGAGTTCATAGCTGCATGCCTGTGCTTCTGATCTGGCAACACGCGAGTTGTGGACCGGAGCGTTGTCCTGCAGGAGGAGGATGCCTTTGCTGATCTTGCCCCGCCTCTTGATTTTGATAGCTTCTCTTAATTTCCTCAAAAGTGAAGCATAATAGGCTCCTGTAATTGTGGTACCCTTTGCCAGGAAATCTGTCATCACTACTCCGTCCTGGTCCCAGAAGACTGTGAGCATAACCTTGTCAGCGGAGGGCTGCACCCTTGCCTTCTTTGGAGGAGGTGAGTCACAGTGCTTTCACTGCATTGACTGGGCTTTGGTTTATGGATCATAGTGATGGACCCAGGTTTTATCCTGTGTGATCAGTCTTTTGAAAAATTTTGACTCATCTTCTTGGCACATCTCCAAATTCATCCTCGAGCACTCAACGCATTCTTGCTTCTGGAAAGGTGTGAGCAACCTGGAAATCCATCTGGCAGACACCTTTTGCATATGCAAATGGTCATGAATGATAGTTTCCACAGACCTGGTACTAATCTTGACCTTATGGGCTATTTGGCGAATAGTTATGTGCTGACCTTCCAAATGGCAGCCTCAACTTGATGCCTCATCAATGGCAAAAGTGGGCGACCAGATCTGGGAGCTGTTTCCACAGAGTTCCACTATGTTTGAATTCACAATGCCAGCGTTTTACAAGGTCATATGATGGGGCATCATCACCATAAGTTACTTTCATTTCATCAAAAGTCTCCCGTGGTGTTCGTCCTTTCAAATACAAAAACCAGATCACTGCTCAACACTCAACAGGCTCCATTTCACACTTGACTCAGTTCAAACACCTGTAAATCAGAAACCACAATTAGTTCAGAGCTGTAATTCGCCACTTAATCTATAGAGGTATAAATAAGTGCACATGCAAAATTTCAGCTAGATCAAACAACTGCAAGTGGGTCAGGGGCATTACTTATTGAACGCCCCTCATGTATAGAGAATAACAAGGTAGTCAGTATGTTGGATGATTATATATATTTTTATTTACATTTTTAGTGCTTTCTTCTATTATGAGATTTATCAAAACAGTTTACAGTAAGTTTGCTTCACCTTTTTATATAAAATTGAAACTGTTGATGTTTTAGAGAGACAAGGGGGAGGGAGGAGGAGAAAGAGGAACAAATTAGAAAGGAAGGTGGAAGGATGAGAGAGGAGGGGAGAGTGGGAGATAGTGAAGATAGAGAAAGACAGTAGAAGGAAGCATGTTTTGGGGGTTTTCAAAAAAGGGAAAGAAAAGAAAATAGTTTGAGAGGGAGGGGGAGGTAAAGGAGGCATGGCTTTTGTATCACTGTGGTCAGACACTTGTTTGATTAGGATTCAATATGTTGTTTTTTTCCCCACTTAGTGACCTTTTGGGTGGGGTAGATAAGAAATTTTTGTATTCAAGTGATCAAAGATTTTAATTGGAAGACCAGATGTTGTTTTTGATTTTCTCCAGTAAGAACTATAATTGCATCTCAAGGCCTTGTTTTTTAATTCTTTTGTGTATAAAGGGAGAGAATGGTTGTATGGATGTGGTCAATTTTTTTTTAATTAAAATTTCAGATGTTGTTTTTGATTTAGCTGTGTATGGCTGTGTTTTTGAAAGAGTGATTTTTAAATGAGTATAGTTATGACTTTAAATACAATCTGAAAAAAGTGTGGTAAAGTGTTTCTCAATTATTATTTATATGATCTGAATTTCTTTAAAAAAATCATAAATATGATCTGAATCTAAAATAATGGGAAGGGGGAAAAATCTAAATGTCAATGAAAATAAACCTTTCTTAAGTGAATATATTCACAATTATAAATGCTATCTAAATCACACACACACACACACACACACACACACACACACACACACACAACACACACACACACACACATGCACACACACACACACACACACACACATGCACACACATATTGTATATTCTTTCACTTGTTTCAGTCATTTGACATTGCTGGAGCACCACCTTAAAGGGCTTTAGTTGAAGAAATTGACCCCAGGATTTATTCTTTGTAAGCTTAGTACTTACTCTATTGGTCTCATGCTGAACTGCATCAGTTGTCAAACAATGGTGGGGAGACAAACACAGACACACATACACATGTAAATATATATACATATATGATGGGGGGGGGGTCTTTCAGTTTCTGTCAAGCAAACCCACCCACAAGGCTTTGGTTGGCTCAAAGCTATAGTAAAAGACACTTGCCCAAGCTTCCACACAATGGGACTGAACACAGAACCATGTGGTTGGGATATGTATGTATGTATGTATGTATGTATGTATATATATATATATATATATACATACATACATATATTTTTTAATAATATATTATTAAAAAATATATGTATATATCACTCATATTAAATACTAGCATTATGACCCATCGTTGCAGGTCATAGTGCTAGTGCATGTATATATGTGTATATATATGTGTGTACATATTACATGTACATCTATATATATACATCTACACATAAAATACAAAATACAAAGTTATATCTTGATATCGCTAGTGATAACAATACTCAAAATATATAACAGACTGGAATTGTAGGCCCGTCTCTTGCAATTTTGATCAATTGTATCTTGTCCTCCCTCTTGTATAGAAGTGTGGCTACAATCCAGCCTACCTCTACTGCTGGGAAGGGGACATTTTAAATTTTTATCCAGGACGTCCTACATCCCAGATATAAAGGTAAACGTAAAATATTTCCACTTTGCAAGGTTCAAGTCGAGTACTCCCTTGCACGCTCCGTTGACTTAAACCTTGCTTCTATTGTGGCGAATTTACCGTCTCTGGTTAGATATCTTTCATAGTCACACCAAGACACTTTTCGATGGTGCTTTCCTCCAGGTGTTCAAATCTTCTTTTTTCTCTACATTGTATACTTTATAGACAATAGTCTTTTCTTTAATTTAACTTTTTATTTCGTTTGGTGGTGTTATCCTAGATTCACCGTCTTTGTCAGTGATCAATCCGAAATAGGTTTGTATTTCTTCCATTTTAATTTTAATGAGTTTGTGCCCGCCGACAGCTGCAGCGAAATTCATTTTTGGACTTTCTTCTATCGAAGGCATTCTAACAAAAATGCTTCCGTATAAATGGTGAAAATATTGTCAGTTTCCCCAAACAGGGACACAATTTAATTTTTAAGCAATAATCAAAGCTCCTTCTCCCAAAGGGGAAGTGTTACAGTTTACAATTATTTAACAAATGCAACACTACAACGCTTCCCTTACGAGGAACCAACAAACGTGATAACAATAGTTAAACAGTAATAATAATAACAACAAACCTTACGGTGAATCAAAAAGCAGTACGCAGTTGAAGCTATAGTCCTTTATGTATAAGAAATAAACCAACAGCAGTACTCAGTAGAAGCAGATGTTCGAGAAAACAGACATTGCATACAGCCAAACTTCATATAGATACTTAATGCTAGCTAATTAACAGATAATCTAATGTAAAAGCCATGGTAAATGGTATGTGCACAGCTCCATCTGGACTATTCCATTTCTGCACGCTAGTTTTATTTTTAATTTATTCCCATTCATGTGAAACCACTTTTTCAAGTTCAAGTCATTGATGCAATTTTATACCAATTGCTATTTTTACTTTTGTTATGTTACGATTATATTATACTTTAGTTTGATTTTAATTATTACTTACTACATATAATTCAATTGTTATTATTATCTCTAATTTTTATTGTTAAAGTGAAAGTATCTGACATAAAATAGAGAAATGTTTTTGTTTCACTTTTAACACGTAATACTGAAATAATGGAGAAGATATGATATTGCTGGGCTCGCTCTAGGCAAGAAGTTGAACATTTTTTTTTGCCCATGAAACTACATGGACCCTAAGTAAGGCATGTGTAAAATTTGAATGAAATTGGTTGTGTAGTTCTCAAGTTTTAGGGAAACACACAGACAGACACACATTCTCAGTTTTATATATATATATAGATATAAATACTTTAATAGTATTAATATTATTTTATACAATGGAGCACTTAATATAAATTCAGTATATAATATTCTTATTGAATATATTTACCTAATGATTTATATATATATATTTAAAAAATGAGTTTAAAGGGATATACCATATTTTCTCTCAAGCCAGTTTCAGATGCTGGCTAACCACAGCAGTCTCTATGTAGTATTCGAGTTTACAGCAGTGTATGTTATTGGCTTATCAAGTTTATTATTGAAGGTGAAGACGTTTTTGTTTGGCCTGAGGATGAAGGGCCTGTTGAGGAGTCTGCAATGGCTGTGGGTGCAGCAAATGTTGCTCAGCGTGAGAGCCAGGAGTCTCAGAACCCATGGTCCCACCTGGAAGACTTCTTTGTTTTTACATCAAGGGATAAGAGGAATGCCAAAATCTTGTGCTTCCGGTGTGTCATGTGCCAACCCAAGGAGACCACAATCAAGAAAAAAGCAGCAAGCCGCTACAACTTGAAGTCACATATCAAGAGGAAATACCCAGTGCATGCCATGCAGTTTGAGGAGAGGATCAAGGCCAATTCTTCCTGTGGGAAACACAGACAATCTTCTGGTAGCAATGCCAGTAGCCAAACATCGTAGTCATGGGCAAAGAAAGTATGCCAGCCCAGCATTGATGAGGTGGGCAAACTGCTAGCATTGGCATCCATCTGTCTGGTGAACAGAAGGATTGTAGACCTATTTGTCAACAACGTGCTACCACTGCATGTAGTGGAATCCCCAACCTTTGACAGCCTGATCAAGTTGCTGAACCCCAGCAAGACATCGATGTCCCACTGCACCTAAGTAAGGACAATCTTAGCCAGCCATAAACAGCTGGAAGAATATCTTACAAGGTATTTATAAATTAAAACTATGCAAATTTATTTTTATAGCGTACTTCATATTTTCTTAATTTAATTTAATTATTTAATTATTTATTAAATAATTATTTTCTTAATTAATGTAATAAAATGTATAATAGCTAATTGAATAAATGTCACGATATATAATATATGGTATATATTTATTTCACTCATGATTAAGTTCACCAAGTATTAAACCGCCATCCCACCAGTGCTGCAGTTGAGCACCTATTCTCTATAAGCAAAGATATTTTGAGGGCCAAGAGAGCCACCCTAGACTGATGTGTATGAAGGGTAACCAGAATCATGTTGAAGCAATGGATAAGGCCCAGCCTTGATCATCATCTGACCTTGGCATGATATCTATGCTATGCTACTGGGTTGGCAACAAGTAATTTTTTTCATACAGAGAATGCACTTTAATCACTTGTATATTTTCCATTTTGTTCGATGATCTTTTGCCATCTTTCTGGTAACTTCAGGATTCTGCGCTCATGGAACTTCTGGCCCTTATCAGCCCAAAACTGAAGCAAGTGTGATTTCAAGTCATCATCATGATTGAAAGATTTACAATTCAAAGAATTTTGAAAACTTTGAAATAAATGGTAATCTGATGGTGCTATATGGTGGATGTGACATCACTTCCCAACCAAGCTCCAATAATTTTTCATGAGTTAGCAAAGATGTGTGTGGTCTAGCATTGTCATGGTGGAACATAATTTCTTTATTATTTGCCAATTCTGGCCATTTTTCTTTGATTGCTTCCTCCAGTTTCATTAGTTGTTGACAGTAAACATCTGAATTGATCGTTTCCTTCCTTAGAAGCAGCTCAAAATACACAACACCTTTGTAATCCCACCAAATTGACAGCATGACCTTTTTTTGATGCAATTCAGCTTTCGATGTAGTTTGTGCTGGTTCATTACGCTTGGACGATGATTGTTTTTGGTTGATGTTATTGTAGACGATCCATTTTTCATCACTAGTGATGATTCATTTGAAAAAGGTCAATTTCATTGTGTTTGAGATGCATATTGCAAATATTTATTTGTTGTGTTAAATGAATCTCTTTCAATTTATGTGGTACCCAAATATCTTAACAAGTCCAAAACATTTGAAGTGATTTTCAATTGTTGTGTGTGATACATTTAACCTGACTGCAATCTCTCACGCAGTTATATGACAACCAGATTCAATTATGACTTTGATTCAGTCATCATTAACTTCAATAGGTCCCAGAACATTGGTAATCTTTGAAAAATCCCCAGAATGGAACTTTTTGAACCATTTTTGGCATGTGCGTTCTGTTAAGCAATAAACACCATAAACTTCACATATTTCTTTGTGAGCTTCAGCAGCTTTTTTTCCTTTATGGAAATAAAAAAGCAAAATATGGCGAAAATGTTCGTTTTTGCACTCCATGATAAAATTGACACTGAACAAACAGTTGTAAACAAAATTACATGCAATTTACTTCTAAAGTAAGCTAAAAGTAATGGTTATCAAATGTCAAAGGAAAAAAATCATAGTGTTGACAAAAGTCATTCAAAAAAATCGTAACTGTCTATTTGTAAGAAACAAAATTAATTTCTTGCCAACCCAATATACCATTTTGATTTGTTAAGGCACATAGGCACAGGTGTGACTGTATGGTAAGAAGCTTGTTTCCAACCACTTGGTTCTGGGTTCAGTCCCACTGCATGACACCTTGGGCAAGTGTCTTCTACTATATTTATACTTGTGTAGCAAGACTACACCTATTCCATACTCCAAAGCATCAAACACTACAACAATGTCCATTCTAGGATCGAAATGTGCTAGTGACAAATCAGAAATTAGTATTTTCTTTGTCTTCGAATGTGTTTTGGCACTTTACTGACCAATCCTATTTTACTTATTTTTTAGTAAATTGTTTAATGGTGCTCTCAATTTATGTATATTTGGAATGTACTGTTGATAGTAATTTACTAGGCCAAGGAAAGCTTGTAATGTTGGTATATTCATTGGAGAAGGCATATTCTTGATTGTGTCTGCCCTCAATGGGTCAGAACATCTTTCATTCTTATCTATGATTTGACCTAGGTATTTGATATTTTGGCAAAAATAATTCACACTTCTCTTCACTGAGTGTGAAACCGTAATCCTTAATTTTTTTTTAAATGCACCTCATGTTTTTGATATGCTCATTCCATGATTAACTTTTGATTAATATGTCATCAAGGTAAGGAATAGCAAATTGACAGTCTGCCAACATTGCTTCCATCATCTGTTGAAATATTGCAGGTGCTACCTTCAGTCCAAAAGGTAGTCTATTGTATTTGTATAGACCTCTGTGCATGTTGACCATTAACACCTTTGAGCATTTTTTATCTACTTTGATTTGTAGATATGCGTCAGACAGACAGAGTTTTGGAAATATTTTTCTCCGTTTAGTTTTGTGAAAATCTCTTCTGAGGTCAGTAGCGGATAATGATTCATTTTTAAACAGTCATTTAAACTGGTCGTAAAACTGACACACAACCTAATTTTGTTATTTTATACATACAGTCGGAGCTGTCTATTTTGCATAATCCACTTTTACAATGATTCCATTTTTCGCCAATCTATCCAACTCATCATCCACTTGCTTTATTGCCACAAAAAGCACTTTTCTGTTAGGCTTGAACACAGGTGTAACATTATCATCTAATTCTAAACATGCTTTAGTCTTTGTGCATAGACCTAGTTTGTCTGAGAGTACTTACGGAAACATTTAAAAAAATTTTCTCTTTAACTCTTCAGACAAATTATTTTTAGAGGGACAACCATTTATATTTTTATGATAGAGATTTATGGGGAGGTCCCATAAATCGAATAATTCTAACCAATTGGTACCAAACAGATTGGTTGCATTTTTAATGACAAAGACTTTCGCCTTTCAAGTTTTTCCTCAAAATGTGACATTAGTCTACATTTTGCCTATGAAATGTAATTTGTTGCCCGTCATGTTATGAGCAGATTTTGCTGTTTTTCTCAACATAGGTTTCCTTATTTTCTTCCACGTCTCAATATTTATTATTGAAATATCACTTCCAGTATCCAATTGAAATTTAATATGTATTCAGTTTATTTTTATGTGTATGAATTTTCTTATTTGGGAGTCAATTATTGTTTCAGCTGAGAACACTCTAGGATTTTTAATGCTTGACCGTTGTAATTTTGTTCTGCAGTGTGAACTCTTGTGATCAATTCTTTTGCAACTGTAACATTTTTATTGTTAAATGGACAGTCTTGGCCCCACATCCATAACATGGATTAAGACATGACGCTCTTTTTTGTTTGTACTTTTCTGGTCAGCATATCTGTATTTTTGAGGAATCCTTTTCTTGAATTTTTTCTACATTATGTTTCAGGTTTACCATCCTTTGGCATTCTTAGATTTTGGTTTGCTTGTTCCAATTTAGACAGAATTCTTGCCCAAATTTCTGCATCTTCACTTACTGTAATGCTTTGTACAAAAGTAAGACACTTGAACATCTCAGGTGTAAGTTCTTTGAGTTTGAAACTTTCAAATACCTTGTTGACTGTTCTTGCGTATGTGATAAAATTATCATTCTTTTTTTTATTGTTATATTCCAACACTCCATTCAGGTGTTAAAAGATAAGTTTTATCACTGAATATGTTAGACAGTAAATTTTTTAGATTTCAAGGTGAAGTCAATCAGCAGACCATTTATTATTCTTTCAGTTTTGCTAACATTCAACCTCTAGCAAATCGACTACATGCTCACTTCCATCAGGCAGTCCTGGTCAGATGTGTCAGGGCATATGACCTGCTACTATAGCCACTGAACAACCATTGCCATTTTTGGCAGGAGATGCCCAATTTATCGGAAGCCTTCCTTTTTGATTTCTGGGGACTTTAAGTGATTGCTCCATCTTCTTCAGTGGTAGCACTGACTGGTCAACTCCTCCTCTGTGCATTGCAGAGGGACAAAGTCTGCTCAAATTTGTCTTGTATTCTGTAAACTGTTAATCTTGTCAAAGCTGGTCTTTGAAATTCTTCAGTGCATTTCTGTCTAACCATTCTGTTTTCCTCTACTGCTTGATGATCCACTTTCATTCATCATTGATCAAATTTCCAACTATGAAATAAATATCTGAAATTAGGAATAATCATTTTATAATAGAAAGAATTAGATAAAAAGGTCAGAGAATCATAGAATTCTTATCCTAAAAAGGAAAATTGCACTCATATTAAGCAATTGTATACCTACTTTTGCCCATCCATGTGTGTGTGTGTGTGTTTGTATGTGTGTGTGTGTGTGTGTGTTTGTATGTGCGTATGTGTGTTTGTATGTGTGTGTGTGTTTGTGTGTGTGTGTTGTGTGTGTGTGTGTAGATGCAGGTGTGGCTGTGTGGTAATTCATTTGGTTTCCAACCACATGGTTTTGGGTTCAGTCCCACTGCATGTCATCTTGGGCAAGTGCCTTCTACTATAGCTTTGGGCTGACCAAAGACTTGTGAATGGATTTGGAAGATGGAAACTGAAAGAAGCCCATCATATATACATATATAAACCTGTCGTATATATATGTGTGTGTGTATGTGTGTGTGTTTGTGTGTGTGTTTGACCCTCACTA
>NC_043020.1:20782713-20875213 GCF_006345805.1 Octopus sinensis
AGAGAACCTTCCGTTTCGTGACCGTTGCCAGCACCGCCCCGTTTCGTGTCTGTTGCCAGCCTCGCCTGGCCCTCGTGCCGGTGGCACATAAAAAGCACCATCCGTTCATGGCCGTTTGCCAGCTCTGTCTGGCACCAGTGCGGGTGGCACGTAAAAAGCACCCACTACACTCACGGAGTGGTTGGCGTTAGGAAGGGCATCCAGCCGTAGAAACACTGCCAGATTTGACTGGGCCTGATGAAGCCTTCTGGCTTCACAGACCCCAGTAGAACCGTCCAACCCATGCTAGCATGGAAAACGGACGCTAAACGATGATGATGATGATGATGATGATGACATATATGTATGTACACACACATATTTATATATATTTATTTAGTTTAGTCCTACTGACAGGTGCTTTCTACTATGGCTGTGGGCAGACCAGAACCTTGTAAGTAGATTTGGTGGACTGAAACTGAAAGAAGCCCATCGTATAAAGGACATTAGGACACTTATACAGCAGAAACACGTGTCGGATGTGAATCTAATGTGAAATTAATGAGAATAATATAGTAATTAAAGAAAATTTATAAGCGCAAGCATGGCTGAGCAGTAAGAAACTTGATTTCCAATAACACGGCTCTAGGTCCAGTCCCACTGCATGGTACCTTGGCCAAGTGTCTTCTACTATAGCCTTGAGCAAACCAAAGCCTTGAGAGAGAATTTGGTAGACAGAAACTGAAAGAAGCCTGTTGTATACATACATATATGTATGTATCTATATATATATATATGTATATATATGTATATATATATATATATTTTTTTTTTTTTGCTATTATGGCTGTAGATAGATCGTTAGCTCCTACACACATTTTTTTCTCTCCTTGTTTCTCTCCTTGTTTTTTTCTGTGTATCTTTCTGTCGAATAGCGTAGGCTTGAAACATAAAAGACTTTTTCTATTTCTATTCCTGAGCGCTATACTAATACATTTGTTTGTTTGTACTCCACCTACCTTCGTTTTTTGTTTATTTTCGTAAACTTTCCTGTTATATATATACTTAATTATATCAAAGGGAAATGGAAATTAATAGAAATTTTCATTTCCAGTGGCCTAGCGTGTAAAAATTTAGTCCAAAGACTATGTATTAGTCATAAAATACAGTGTACATTTAAACTCATAAGAAATCCACTCATGGGATACAACATACTAGAAAGAACAGCTAGGTTCTATAACCACAAAATTAGGGGTAAAATTCGACAGTCATTTGACTGGAACCATGCTGGAGCATCACCTTTAGTCAAACAAATCAACCCCAGGACTTATTCTTTGTAAGTTTAGTACTTTTCTATCGTTTATGGCTAATACATAGTCTTTGGACTAAAGTTTTACACGTTAAGCCACTGGAAATGAAAATTTTAATTAATTTCCATTTCCC
Source organism: Octopus sinensis (assembly GCF_006345805.1). Lineage (NCBI taxonomy): Eukaryota > Metazoa > Mollusca > Cephalopoda > Octopoda > Octopodidae > Octopus > Octopus sinensis. The sequence continues at coordinate 20,784,136 of NC_043020.1, forward strand.
TATGATATGATTAAATATTGTAAGTCATTGGATAATTTTCGGTTTTTAAAAGTTGGCATTTTTCTATTGCTGGCAAAGGGCTGCGTTTGCACAGTAGATTTTGAAAAAATTAGGATGTATAAACAGGAGGCACATAGTTTGATTGCCTCATGTTTATATATTTAACCCAAGGTGTTCCTGCTGAGGACGATTTCACCTAGCCTGTAAATGTTATTTACTTGCTAAACTAAAATCAGAAACCAATTGGTCCAGGAAACTAGATGGTAAAATGTTTTTATTTTTTCATTTCGTTCCTGTTGAATTTTATCCCTAAATTTGTGATTATAGAACCTAGCTGTTCTTTCTTGCATGTTGAATCCCACGAGTGGATTCCTCATGTGTTTAAATGTACACTGTATTTTATGAATACATATATATAAATGTATATATCTGTGTGTGTTTTTTTATTTGTGTTTGTCACCCATCACCACTTGACAATTGGTGTTGGTATGTTTACGTCCCCATAATTTAGCAATTCAGCAAAAGAGACCACTAGAATAAGAACTAGGGTTAAAAAATCACTCCTGGGGTCAATTTTTCTACCAAAACCTTTCAAGGTGGTGCTCCAGCATGGTCGCAATCAAATGACTGAAACAAGTAAAAGAATAACAGAATAATGGAATGTATAATTCTCCAATCTGCTTTATGATATCTTGATTTTATATATATATATATATATATATACTAGCAGTATCACCTGGCGTTGCTTGGGTTTGTTTCGACCTTTAGAATTGGAATTTTTGAAAAGTAAAATTTGCATTATGTAGCTTGTTATTCTCTTTAAGTGAACATTTTTCTGGTTGAAATACACCGAAAAATGGCGACACAGCAGTAAGAAAACCGTAAAAAATAGAGATTTTCATAGAAAAAAAGCACCCTTTTGATGTAAATAATTTTTGGTCTTAACATGATCTGATTTGAATTTTATCTTCTACAGAAGGAAGAGCAAGCCTTCTTCTATCATACTCTCAATTTTGGTCAACTTGCGCCACAGGGTCTCGGAAGAGATAGTGTTAGTTGAAGGCTACTAAACCTGCCAGACATAGACAACTTCAGCTTTATATACATAGATGAAGAGCACTTCCCGTTCGATTTTTGAGGTGATTCGGTCTGCAAAATAATTCTGTCATTTTGAGCTATTTTATGACACCATTTTCAACTGAGAACTCCTTAAAAAGGCACACTCAAAACTGCTAGAATTTGCATTTTTCAAGCGAGAGAATTCAAACTTGCTCCAATCGATTCAGGAAATTTTTCTACTTATATGCTCATATTTTGTTTTTCAAACAACTCAAAAATTGAATGTTTTCACCCCATTTTTCCGTTGCATTCACGCAAACACACACACAGTCATGTGTAGAATCCAACATGTTGCGTGAACACAACTTAAGGCAATAGTGTATGACATCCACTCACTCACAGAAAATGCATTGTTTCGGGCCTTTGTTATTGAGATAGAGACTTAAAATCTCCTCTGGCCGTAACTACACCACACCTTCTATAGGTGTGTAAATTTCCAGCTCAATCCTAGCACGTCTAGTGCCATTGAATCCTTACCAAAGCCAAAGTGTGCAAGTTTTTTTCCTCTTTTATATAGGTAGATTATATATATATATATATATAATGCATAATATATGGATTTATCTAATCTGCTTTCAGTTGCCAACATGTATTGGATGGGTGAGCATTGCACTTTCATTGTGGAAACAAGGACGAGTCTGTAACTGCAAAACAAAGAGCCTTCTGTGTGCACTTAAGGCTTGGTAGACCTGATCCTGTACCTACTCAAAATTTTGCGGCAGCTGAATTTGGCATTTGGGGTCTGTACTTCTTTGAAGAAGACAATGTTACAGTGACTGTGAACTCTCGTCGATATTGTGTAATGAAAGGGAACTTTCTGAATCCCAAATTGAATGAACTTGATGATAAGGGACAATGTTTGGTTTCAACAAGATGGGCATCATCCCACACTTTGCGACATGCAATGGGGAGTTTGAGGCAGATGTCCCCCAGTCATTTGATCTCATTGTGCAGTGACATTGGTTTGCTGATCCCCTGATTTGAACCCCTGTGATATTTTTCCATGGGGATACATGAAATCAGAGGTGTACACTCATCACCCTCAATCTATTGAACAATTAAGAGATGCAATTCATCAAGAAATTGCTGCCATTCCTCATGAAATGACCCGTTGATTAATGGACAACTTCCATGAATGCCTTCAACAATGTGTGGACAGTAACAGCACCCACTTGACTGATTTAATTTTTTTAAACCAAATGAAACAAAATAGCATTACATGTATATTTCAAAATTAAAAACACATTTTTCATTCTTTACTCTGTTTTGCTTTTATTAAACCTATAAATATGTCAGACCATTTTGCCACACACTGTATATTCATCTCATACCTCCCAACTTTCTTTCTACTCTCTCTCTCTCTCTCTCTCTCTCTCTCTCTCTCTCTATACACACACATGTGTGCATGCGCACAAACACACATGTGTGAGTGTGTAGTTCCAGATGCATGCATAGCTAGGTGCCAGCATGGCTGTGTGGTTAAGAAGCTTACTTTGCAATTTGAGTTCAGTTTCAATGTGTGCCACCTTGAGTAAGTGTTTTGTATTATAGCCCTGGGCCAACCAGTTTTGAGAGTAGATGTGGTAGACAGAAACTGAAAAAAGTCACCATGTGTGTGTGTGTGTTTATAAGTTGGTGTTTCCTTGTCTTGAGATTGTAAGTGTAACTGTCATATATGCAACATCCTTCACTTCCAATTTTCCATGAAAACCTGTCCAGCCATGGGGAAATGATACCTTACTTGACAACAAGTAGGGGTTGGGCGTCCGTATGTGTAGCAATAGTGCTACTCCAGATGAGGAGTATATAATTGATTAACTTCTCCTTGCCCTCATCTGTATTGTGTCCTAATCTCAAGCCCAGGATAACCACTATATTCTGTCTCGTCTGGACCATCAGAGTATATATATATATATATACATATATATATATACATATATATATATATATATATATATAATATATATATATATTATATATATATATATATATATATATATATATATATAAGCCTTTCTAGTTGATTTATTATTGTTATTTAGATCCAGATCAGCTCTGAGGGAGCACCCTATAATAAAATAGCATTTTAACACTGACCATTCTGTTTTCATTTTATCATATATATATATAGTACAAAGTAAGATAGGGGTTATGGGTGTAACCCACTATGGGATATCATTTATCTAATATACTGTTGGTAAAATACCCAGATTCTTAATACATAAATGTTTTTAATTGCAATGCAATTAACTCATTTATTGTATTAAACAGGTGAAGGTAAAGAAATATTTTACCATAAATTTATAATACAAATAAGAAAATGGAGAAACAAATTTAGTTTGTTCATCAACTTTCAAATATTATAATGTTGGATTATTTATTCATTTAACAAAATGAGAACCTCAGTAGTATACATATATATCTTATAATTCAATACATATAAGATAAGAATACAAATTATAAAAGTCATAATATAAATTATTGAAATCATTAAAATCACTTCTTACAGCTGTTTCAGCCTATGGCTAAAAGTAATTAATTTTATTTTCATTGCCTACAGGTGTTAACATACTGAGGTTGTAGGCATTAAAAAATAGGGTACTTATATATATAACCATAGGCCTCGTCAGAGGTTATAAGGAACTTCAAAAATATTAATATTAATACATTAAACATGATACACGTATTATTTAATATATATAAAAAAATATGAACAAATATCCATATAGACATATACATATACATAAATACACTCATATATATACATAAGCAAAGTGCATGTACTATTTATATGTGTAAAATACATAAATATTAATATTGTATTCTTATCTTATATGTATTGAATTATAAGATATATATGTATACCACTGAGGTTCTCATTTTGTTAAATGAATAAATAATCCAACATTATAATATTTGAAAGTTGATGAACAAACTAAATTTGTTTCTCCATTTTCTTATATATATATATATATGTAGTGGATCTTCCATGCATGAAGTGGATTCGATCCACCATAGCCAAATTTAAACTAACACTGCAACAGAACTGTTCCCATGGTGGAACAATGGTTTTTCTCTGACAGCAGTTTTACATTTTCCAGATGCCTTTAGCAAGGTCAAAATAATGTCTTCACTACTTGACCCTTTCTAACCTCTTTTACTTACCCAAAAGCTAGAATAGAGATAACAAGACCACCAACTAAATCTATTGTTCTCAATGATATATCTATCCGTCTGGATCTTTATATAAGCAAGCACATCCCAAGCAAAAATCAGTTCGTCACAGTCATGACGACTCAACGGAGTTAGTCACAGTCAGTGACAACTCGAGGTCTGGCTGACCAACCTTGGTCAGAGGGAGAAAGCAATGGGGAGACAACACCCTACAATTCTCTCTTGCTCTAATTCTGTTCTCTTACAACGTCATTCTATCTATCTCAGCAATTACTACTATACAATGAAGAGAACCCAAACTCAAACTTTACTTTGCATGCTTTTGGATGTATCAAAACCTGCCCTTCGAGGCAAGGTATTTGTAAGGTAACGGTAAATAAATACTTTCTTAAAACTTCATGTATTGTTCATCTTTCACATCTTACAATTTGCCATCCTAACAACAAATTTTGATTGTTTCAACTGCGGACTCCCACATATCATTCACCAATCAATTCTTGCCGTTACATATACATTATTTACATTTGTAAATAATGTACATAATTCCTCATCTCTTAAATAGAGAACTATATATGTGTGTGTGTGTGTGTGTGTATGTGTGTGTGCATCTATGTGTATGTCTTTGTGTCTGTGTTTGTCCCACCTCTCCACTTTTGCTTGACAACTGATGCTTATGTGTTTATGTCCCTATAACTTAGCAGTTAGGCAAAAGAGATGGATAGGATAAGTACTAGGCTTACAAAGAATAAGTCTTGGCATCAATTTCTTCGACTAAAACCCTTTAAGATGACACTCCAGCATGGCCACAGTCAAATGACTGAAACAAGTAAGAGAATAGAAGAAGCCCAGTACTCAATCTATAGTTGTCTTTTGCCAAACCATTAAGTTATGGGGATTAAGCTCACCAACAATGGTTTTCAAGCAGAAGTGGGGGACAAACACAGACAGAAAGACACACATACACACACACACAAACACACGCACACACACATACACACACATACACACACACACATGTGTTTCAGTTTACATCTATCAAATCCATTCAGAAGGCTTTGGTCAGCCCAAGGCTATAGTAGAGAACACTTGCCCACGGTGCCTTGCAGTGGAACTGAACCTAGAACCATGTGGTTTTAAAGCAAACTTCTTACCACACAGCCACACCAGCGTCTATGAATAATTTCTGTATTTCTTTCAGTTGAGTGATAAAACTTGAGCTAAAGTTGATTAAAAATCACCATTGAGTTTCTTATGCTGAAAGTTCTCAGTCCAGATATATTGAGATCTCAGCAAATAGTTCACAGTTTGTGAATATGTTTGGAGAAAGTTGCATTGTTTGCATGTAGGAAGAATTAGCAATTGGCAATATGTGTATGAGTGAGTGTGTGTATACAAATGTATTATATTGATGTATGTTTATAAATAAGATATATATATATAGAACCACGTACATATGTGTTAGTGTGCACGTGTGCTTGTGTGTGTATGCATATATGCATTTATATAGTACAAAAAAATATGGCTGCTTATGACAGGGGTTAACTGAGAAACTCACATGAAGAAGTGGTGAGGTCAGATTGCAGGGTATTCTGATTCAGCATGATAAAGAAAGATGATAATTATGGTGATGTACCACATGAGTGAGTGTGTGTGTGTGTGTGCATGTGTTTAGATGGATAGATACACACACACACACACATGAACACATGCATATACACGTGCACACACACACACATGCATACACACACACACATGCACAAACACACACACACACACACACACACACACACACACACAGAAACTGATGACTCATCCTACTGCTGCCTTTGAGGTTCCTTCATTCTATTTGTTATGAAAATAAAAGGATATGATACCTCATAGTGTGTCTGTGACAAGTTTGTAGATGCACAATGAAAGACCTTCATACTCTGTATAAAGATATATAATTTATTATTGCAAATTAATAATAGAATAAAGAATGAGGTACATTCTAGAAGTGTAGAGACTTTTTTTTTTAGAAGAGGCAGTTATAACTGCCCTAGATTATAGCAGTTTTATTTTATTTTATTTTATTTTTGTTCCTATACATCGAATAAGCTGACCTGCCAACTTTTTGTTCCAGATTAAAGGAAATGGCTATAAGACTACTTTGCACACAACCTCCTAAACACTGCTTGTCACAGCTGACTAGTTTGGAAAACACAATTAGGATGTGAAGACAATCTAGAAGCTTGCTATGCAATAAAGCTTTGTGTTAAACTGGGTGAAACATTATGAAAACTTATAAAATGCTCCAGACTGCTTATGAATTAGCTTGTATGAGTTGAGCATCTATCTTTTGCTCGCACAAAGAGCTCAAGTACAGTACAGATGAAGTAAGAGGAAGAAGGGAGAGAGACATCAGAATATCAGCTGGTTGAGAAAAATTCATAATTTTCTGGATGAAGACTGTCTTCAAAAGTAACTAATAGCAACTTCTCTAGAAAATAGACAAAATTTGTTATTATAAATTACTACTCTAAATTTTTACTGAGTACATCGGCGGCTTGCATATTTATTCTTAACACATTCTGGCAGATATGAACATAAATATGCTAATTACTGTTGCGTTCTGTCACAAGAAAAGGATTTCTTCTTTATGATGAATGTATGCTCATAACACACTCAATTCATAAATGCAAGGGATAGTGAAACATCTAGTGTCTTGACATCATTGTGTGCCATCATCCAAAGTCACCCCAGACTAATCATCATCATCATCATCATCATCATCATCATCGTTTAACGTCCGTTTTCCGCGCTAGCACGGGTTGGACGGTTCGACCGGGGTCTGGGAAGCCAGGGGCCGCTCCAGGCTACAGTCTGATCTGGCAGAGTTTCTACAGCTGGATGCCCTTCCTAACGCCAACCACTCCGCGAGTGGAGTGGGTGCTTTTTACGTGCCACCTGCACAGGGGCTGGGCGGTCCGGCATCGGTCACGATCGGTTCGAGCTTTTAACGTGCCAGCGGCACGGGAGCCAGCCAAGGCGGCGCTGGCAACGTTCGGATGGTCTTACCGGCACAGAGGCCAGTCGGGGCAGTGCTGGCATCGGCCACGTTCGGATAGTACTTTTTATGTGCCACCGGCACAGGCATCATAACTCCTATTTCCATTGATATTTATTTCGACGTTCATGTTCATGTACTTGACTCAACAGATCTCCTCAGGCACAGCAGGACTATCTGGACTATCAATATAAAATGGAAGAGAATATGACTCTTACAAAAGATTGAGGTTTTTGTTTATAACTTCAGCAACAAATTGTTTGCTGATGCATGCTGATATTTGCCAACTGATATTGAATCATCATACACATAGGGCGCCCTTGGCTGATAAGACACAATAATGATGAAAAACTGGATGTTTTTAGAGTCCTTTGTGCTAATGAACTGAGTGAAAACACATTTGCAGTAAAGGAGAAGTTGTTCTTTTGTAACAAAACAGCAATTAGCAAATTCATATTTGAGTTTGCTGAAGTAGATTAAGAATAAATATGCAATCCACCATTTTGATTCTAGCTGTTCAACTTTTATCTTTTACCTTTTACTTGCTTCAGTCATTAGATTGCATCCATGCTGGAGCATCACCTTGAAGAACTTTTAGTCAAATGAAATGACCCCGGTACTTAATGTTTTAAAGCCTGGTACTCATTCCATCAGTCTCTTTTGCTGAACTGCTAATTAGAGAGATATAAACACACCAATATCAGTTGTGAAGTGGTGGTAGAGGACAAGCATAGACACACACACACACACACACACAGGGTGCAATGGGCAAATTGTCAACATTTTATACTTTTATTTCATGCATGCACATTGTTTTTGATTTTGTGGATTACACAGTATAGCAGGGTCGGTTATGCACTGTATGTGAGAAAATTTGGAAATGACATGCTGTACTGCTTGGCATTTGCTCTGGAAGCTCCAATATGGACATTTCAGAGTGTTTGGATGTCAATCTGAGGGCAGTGCAATCTGAGGACATGTACCAAGAGTGATAAAAATCAAACATCCAGTCAACATCATGGTGTTTGGAGTGATCACTAATGATGGTAATTCATCTTCCCACACACCCTCAAATTTAACACACAAGTCTACATCAAGTACCTGGAGGAGGTAGTGCTGTCCTGGGTCAAGAGGGTGGCTGCTGAAAGACCCTATGTCTGGCAACAGGACTCTGCATCATGCTACACAAGCAGAAGAACCCAGTCTCTCTTGATTATGTGTGGGGTGCAGTTGAGCGAGAGACCAACAAAACTCCTTGTAACACCAAAGTGAACTGAAGGCAAGGATTATGGTAGCATTCACCAACTTAAACTAGAAGAGTTGCAGAAGATTCCAAAGTAATCTGGAGGTTATGGCTGATGCCAGTAACAACTTCATTAAATAAATTTACTCTTTAGTATTTCAAGATATTTTAATGTAATTTTAGTAAATACAAGCATTAAAAACCCGTCATTGCCGGGTCATAGTGCTAGTGCATGTATATATGTGTATATATATGTGTATATATTACATGTACATCTATATATATACATCTACACATAAATTACAAAATACAAAGTTATATCTTGATATCGCTAGTGATAACAATACTCAAAATGTATAACAGATTGGAATTGTTAGCCCATCTCTTGTAATTTCGATCAATTGTATCTTGTCCTCCCTCTTGTATAGAAGTGTGGCTACAATCCAGCCTACCTCTACTTCGGGGGGGGGGGGGGGGGGGCATTTCATTTAAAATTTTTTTCCAGGACGTCCTACGTCACAGATATAAATGTAAAAGTAATATATTTCCACTTTGCAAGGTTGGAGTCGAGTACTCCCTCGCATGCTCTGTTGACTCGAACCTTGCTTCTATTGTGGTGAATTTACCGCCTCTGATTAGATATCTTTCATAGTCTCACCAAAACACTTTTCAAAGGTGCTTTTCTCCATGTTGTTTTATTATTACCCACAAGGGGCGAACATAGATGGGACAATACAATCGGGAAAATGAATAATGAATTATGAAGTTTGTACAATGTCCACTCGATCCCCGAAATCGAGCGGTTACAATTCGTCATTTGTTTTTTATCGTCAACAATATTTTCCAAATAAAAACATTTTTACATTTTCACATACATTTCAAAAGTTTTACAAAGTTCAAATCTTTTTTTCAGAATTTAAAGTTTCTTTCATCATTTCCAAATTAAAGTTTTCACAATACCTTTTCTTTTATATATACTCCATTATGTCTACCAAATCTGAGTAAACTTCCATCGTTCGAGGCCACCTTGTAAGTCGGCATTTCATATGTTTTGACACGTTCTTGCCAGCTGCCTCGATGAACGCCTCGACGTCGTTCTCGCGGACGAGTGCACCTGTTTCTTTCCATTCGGTGCCCATCCTGACCCACGTATATCCATTTGTTACGTTTATTAAATCTTCCATCTCCTCACAGTGCCTGTGATGGATCAACGTTCCATAGTATTTGAATTTCTATTCGTACCTACGTTTTCTCTAGTTTTTCTTTAGGACTTACTTCCTCTTTTTCTCCTCCCTCGGTTTCTCTCTTTCTCTCTTTTTGCTTTCTCTCTTTCTTTTTCCTTTCTTGTCTTTTTGGCTCTTTGTCTGCCGTCTCTCTACCCTGTGCCTTAAGTTCCTTCCTGTTGTTTCTTTTCTTTTTGCATACCATCTTTTCCTTCTCTTGGTTCTGTTCCTTCTCTTGTTCTTTTCCTGCTTTTCTCTTTCCTTTAATGTACTTTCCTTTTCTTTCTCTTGCTTCTGCCTTGGCTCCTTCTCCACTACTTCTGCACCCTGTGAATTTGCTCCTTTTCTACTATCTTCTTCCCTTTGTTTTCATTTTCCTTCAGTGCGCTGTTACTTCCTTCTCTTGTTGTTTCTCCGTTATTTCCTTTTCCTTGTTTTCGCTGTTCTTTCCTTCGTGTTCGTTTTCCTTCTCTCCACTTTGTGTCTTTTTTGCTCCGCTGTGAATTCATACAGCGGGCATTCCTTTTTTATGTGCCCTCTTGATCCGCACAGGTAGCAATTCGGTTTTCTGCCTTCCACTATTACACTAATTGTTTTCTCGTTTTCTATTTCTATTTGGAAGGGAAATCTTTCGATGTCTTCCATTGTGGCCATCAGCCACAACTCTACTCCGAATCCCTTCCAATTTACAACGTTCGTCTCCTTAATTGACCCTATTTCTACTTCCTCTTTTGCTGCTCCAATAATGGCTGTTACCAGCATTTCTGTTTTAATATCTGGGGGCACCTTTGGGACTCTTACCCGTACCCCTCGTCTTCCTTTATACGTCGGCCACATGGTGAAATTTTCCGCTTTCAGGACAGTGGAAGCCAATGAGGCCGCCACTTCCTTTGTTGCGCATCTCACCTCCACCGTACCATATTTCTTTCCTCTGTCTACAAAAGTCGCTTTTTTCATGATGTCCCCCAGACGTTTCTCTATTTCTTCAATTGTCACTCTCACCAGTTTTCTCGTGTTTCTATCTTGCGTTCTATACGTTATCGTCTTGTTATTTCTCTCTTCTATTGTTTCCACAGGCGGGACCAGCTTCACGCTGTCACCCTCCCTTTTGACGAACTTCTCGTATTCCTTCAATTGTTCTTTTCTAAAGAACACTTCTTTTATTCTAAGAGACTCATCACTTTTTGTTGTGGCGACTCCCGCGTAAGTCTCCATGACTTGAGGGTCGACACACCTTCTATAAAAGGTTCAAACACGCAGCGGCAAACGCCTCGCGTGATTCAATTTTTTGACAATTTTTTACAGTTTTTTTTTTCCAATTTTCACATACAAAATAACTCACAACACACGTGGGTAGATTTCCTCCATGTGTTCAAATCTTCTTTTTTCTCTACATTGTATACTTTATAGACAATAGTCTTTTCTTTAATTTAATTTTTTATTATCCATCTGGACTATTCCATTTCTGCACGCTAATTTTATTTTAAATTTATTCCTATTCATGTGAAACCACTTATTCAAGTTCAAGTCATTGATGTAATTTTATACCAATTGCTATTTTTACTTTTGTTGTGTTACGATTATATTATACTTTAGTTTGATTTTAATTATTACTTACTACATATAATTCAATTGTTATTATTATTTTTATTGTTAAAGTGAAAGTATCTGACATAAAATAGAGAAATGTTTTTGTTTCACTTTTAACGCGTAATACTGAAATAGTGGAGAAGATATGATATTGCTATGGGCTCGCTCTAGGCAAGAAGTTGAACATTTTTTTTGCCGATGACACTCCCCGGACCCTAAGTAAGGCATGTGTAAAATTTGCATGAAATTGGTTGTGTGGTTCTCAAGTTTTAGGGAAACACACAGACAGACAGACAGACACATTCTCAGTTTTATATATATAAAGATATCTGTTAAAAAGAGATGTCAGTGTTATTTTCATTTTTGCATAATTTAGATGACTGGTTATTCACCATACCATGTGTATGTATATATATATATATATATATATATATAATTGCTGGAAGACTCTCAAGATGCCTACATCCCTATACATCCATATCTGTTAATGGTTATTTTAAATGCTTTTCTCACTGTATTACATATTCATTTCATTTTTGCATCTGTGATTTTATTTTTCATCTTCTATATCAATGAAGATATTTCCTTCATTTTGCTGCTTTTCTTTCTACGAAATGAGAAGATACATTGCAGAACTGTTATTTTAATGAGTTGTGTCTACTTATCATCCTATGAGACATATCTGCACCACCAGATGTTCCTGAACCAGTTGTTGAGCATCCCACCTGTGAGGGATCATTGCTAGATGTGTCAAAATAATTGTCATGATTAATGATAAATTCTATAGATTTGATTTGTCCTCATCAGCTGCATATACCTTGACAAAATTTCAAATGTTGCCACATCTATGGCAGTACACTCGTCTGAATACCAAAACGTTAACAGAACGAGAACAGTGAAGAAGTTTCAATGAAAATAGTAATGCAATTCAAAAGTATTGCTTTCCAGTAAAAGATAGCCCGTAAGGGTAAAATTATACATATAAAAGTAAATAAATGGTACAACGAAGTACCGATATTTACTGGAAAATAGCGATTGTAATAAATACGATGCTATTGTATAGCTTCACTGCGTATATACTAGCAAAGACGTGTGTGTGCAACAAACATGAAGAAAATTTGTCTTACCTCTAGGAAGAACATCTGAAAAATGAAAAACCTAGAAATGGATAATGCAGGACCGGTTTCAGACTCTTCAAATACGTTTGACAACGTAGATTTGATTTGTCCTCATCAGCTGCATATACCTAGACAAAATTTCAAATGTTGCCACATCTATGCCAGTACACTCATCTGAACGCCAAAACATTAACAGAACGAGAACAGTGAAGAAGTTTCAATGAAAATAGTAATGCAATACGAAAGTATTGCTTTCCAGTAAAAGATAGCCCGTAAGGGTAAAATTATACATATAAAAGTAAATAAATGGTACAACGAAGTACCGATATTTACTGGAAAATAGCGATTGTAATAAATACGACGCTATTGTATAGCTTCACTGCGTATATACTAGCAAAGACGTGTGTGTGCAACAAACATGAAGAAAATTTGTCTTACCTCTAGGAAGAACATCTGAAAAATGAAAAACCTAGAAATGGATAATGCAGGACCGGTTTTAGACTCTTCAAATACGTTTGACAATGTAGATTTGATTTGTCCTCATCAGCTGCATATATATATATATCATCATCATCATCATCGTCATTTAACGTCCACTTTGCATGCTAGCATTGGTTAGACGATTTGACTGAGGACTGGCAAACCAGATGGCTGCACCAGGCTCCAGTCTGATCTGGCAGAGTTTCTACAGCTAGATGCCCTTCCTAACACCAACCACTCCAAGAGTTCTTTAGGTGTAGTAATTCTTTATACATTTCTTGGCCTAGAGCAATTCTCTTTTTCACTAGAGTGCTGAGAATTTACATGAGCTTAAGATAAAGCATCAGCTGTGCAATTATTGGGGCTCTTGACATAATGAATATCGACAGCAAACCGTGCCTAATTTCCCTTCGAAAATATTTATCCAATTTGGATTGAAATTCCATTTTGTTCCTCATCCTTCTTCCATGAAACATATTTGATGTCACATTTCTACTGGTCACAAAGCTCAGTTTTGTTCACTCTTCACAATTTATTTCAAATGGAAGTTGCAGCATTGGAAAAGCTCATTTCAACTTCATTCATTTGGTCAGATATGAACAGGAATGTTTGTCAATGGATAGGAATTATATATCAAGTTTATTGTTATGAAACTTTCTTAGGAACTTTTGCTACACTGGACACTTATTTTCAACACATACACATAGATATTATTAGACCCTTATCTCCTGTTCTGGATTATATTTAACTGTTGATTAGTATTAATTGTTCCTTTAGGTGACCTAAAGCCATTCCTATTTAAGATGTTTCATCTACAATGGTAACAAAAGTATTATGTTTCACCTGGATTTCATATTTTGGGACTCCAGCAACAATGACAATTGACAGAGGTCAGCGATTTGAATCTAGTCTGTTTACTGAATTAACCCAATAGATTGTTACAAAGAGGATTCACATAATTGCTTAGCATCCTGTATGGAATGAGAGAACAATTTCATAACCAATTTAATACATCATTTAACACATACAGCAAGGTCAGAATATATATCTATTATACTACTGAGTAACACAATATCAATTAAGACAGACTTAGATTTGACTCCAGCAGAACTGCTTTACAGCACTGCATTAACTCTTCATGAACAAATGGTAGTTGAAGAATCCATCACGTTACACTCCATCCAATTATGTACAATAACTGCATTTACATCTGAGTTTATCAAAATTACTGCCCAGACAGCAAACAGTTAGGCTATGTTTCATATGTTTCAACTGACTTTACTACTTGGACTCATATTTTTGATTGTAATGATATAGTGCAAAAGCCCTTACACACACCATATACTACACTTTATTATGTTATGCAGGAACACCATAACGCAACTAATTAGGGAGAGAGTCAGTCTAGATGAGATGCAGTTTGAGTTTGTGACAGGGAAAAGCACCACTGATGCTATATTTTTGGTAAGACAGCTGCAGGAGAAATACCTAGCCAAAGAAAAACCTTTGTACTTGGCTTTCATTGACGTGGAGAAAGCCTTTGACAGGGTCCCCCAATCCCTTATCTAGTGGAAACTAGGGATAGATGAGTGGTTAGTGAGAGCTGTATGAGCCATGTACAGGGACACTGTTAGTAAGGTGAGGGATGGCAATGAGTACAGCAAATAATTCTGGGTAGGAGAGGCAGTCTATTAAGGATCAGTCCTCAGCTCTGTGATGTGGTGGTGAAGCATGACCTTTGAACGTTGGACTCCACTGAGGCGATGACAAGTGACCAAGACCTTTGGAGATATTCTGTGCTTGAGAAGACCCAGCAAACCAAGTGAGACTGTAACCGTGGCTTATGCCAGTGCAGCATAACCAACCCATTTAAGAGTATCCTACAATCATTGGGAAATAAACTGCACTTGTGAAGACCTGTTGAGGCAAGTGAATTCATTGTTGTGGCTGATGACAGTACCGAATGTACCATTCAAGCTTGGTCGATGCCAGTGCTGGCTGACTGGTCCTGTGCTGGTGGCATGTAAAAAGCACCATTCAAGTGTGGTCGTTGCCAGTGCCACCTGACTGGCCCCCATGCCAGTGGCACGTAAAAAGCACCATTCAAGTGTAGCCGATGCCAGTACCACCTTACTGGCCCTCATGCAGTTGGCACATAAAAAGCACCCACTACATTCTCAGAGTGGTTGGCATTAGGAAGGGCATCCAGATGTAGAAACATTGCCAGATCAGACTGGAGCCTGGTGCAGCCTTCTGGCTTGCCAGCCCTCAGTCAAACCATCCAACCCATGCCAGCATGGAAAGTGGATGGTAAACAATGATGATGATGATGGCGATGATACCAATAGTAAAAAAGAGACAGTTAATATTGACAGAATTAAAATAAAAGCTTACATTCATTTACATACATCTACAAGGGCACATCTTCACATATAACAAAAAAACAACTATGGATACACAGGCACCATCAATACACAAAGCTATGGTTCCTAAAAAAGACATTACTATGAAAAATGGCAAGAAGGTGCATTGGCCTACCAAGTATGAACTTATAAATTATATATAATACTATTTTTCTATCTTATAACAATATTTGGATTATTTTTAATTGTGTATAATTTGTGAACATTTTCTTCTTTTACTGATCATGTATTTGTTGTATTTGCTTTTGTAACTGTTAATTATTTTTGCTCTATGTTTGTCTGTCTTTGTAGTGTGACAGATGAAGAGGACAACAGAAAAGGAGAAGGAAATATGATTAGGTCTTACCTCGGCGAAGATTAGTCTACCAAACTCAGCGTCCAGTTGCTTCCTTGTGTCCGCTCGAACTGCCCGCTTCCTTGATGTCACACGTGCATGCTGCCTCACCGCTTCCGCTTCCTGCCGTGCATGCGCCCTGCAAGCTCTACTTCCGCCCTCCCCTATCTGTCGTCCTCTCCACCGACACCACAGTCTTATAATAAACACAATGCAAAAGGATTCCCATAGTGAGGCTTCTGCTGAGTTTTGAACCAGAGTCAAACTATATTGCCATAGAAATAAAACTTGCAATGAGAAATTAACTGTTTCACCATAAAATGTATTATGCTTATGTAAACATAATTTGACCAATTAACTAGTGTGTAGCCAATAAGTGGCAAACTTGAAAGTAAGATTTGTGGATTTTCTTGCCATTAAATAATTCTGCCAAAGATTCTAGAAGCTTGACTAAATGATATAAAAAACTGGGTACTGAACTCCCAAACAGAACAACTTCAAATAACACACAGAAATTTGTTGATCAGTTTTGTGATAAAATGTTTTCACTCTTTTTGCTTATTCTGCCTTTAACAACAATGAACAATTTTCATATAAATCACAAAAATATTTGATGCAATTAAGACTTAACTATGACATTTCCTATTTCATGTTTGCTAGATACACAAGATAGTGAATGTGATAATTAAATACCTAGATGATAAAATGACCATTATTACTATTTGATGACATTTTTAAAATGATTCAAGTGACATATGCTTCATTAACAAAGATCTTTGTTGTAGAAGTCTTTCTCTGATTTTGTACACTGCTATGATTTCTTGTTCTGTAATTAAAGCTGTTCTTGTCTTTTTGTAAGTTTATCACATATTTTCATCCTGTTACCTATGGGTACCTTTTCTAATGTGATAACCATGTTGTCGTTGTTGTCACTGCAACTACTGTTGTTGTTATTATCATTGTCATCATCATCATCACCATCATTATTATCAGGATCATCCTGGTTGAGAATCATTTCAACTATTTCCCTGTTAGTAATAATATGAACAGTTACAGTATTGTTATCAATATTATACTTTGATCTCCTCTTCCTCCAGCTTACTCCCAGATTCTGTTGGTATGTAAGGAGATCTGATACCATCTTTTTTGGCTTGGTATGCCGAATCTTTTTTATTCTTTACTCATTATCATCGCTGAACATTTTTTCATGCATCAGACATTGCACTTAATTCCATGCATTAACAACTGCATATATAGGTATTCTTTACAATAAACTCTTTTTGGAAGCCTTAACACAGATACAGCTTTGTTCACTGCTGCCAGAACACTGTTCAAGAAATTGTGTTTACATTTAGCCTTCAATAATCTAAGGATGCTTTGGTAACATCGCTGAATTAATAATGCATTAGCACATGCCAGCATAGTTAAGAGATTGACATCAGAAGTCAATCTCTCAAGGAGAGGTCTGAGAGCTATCCTTGGTTATCTTAATCCCTGAAGTCTGAAATCAATCTATATTTTGAAATTACTTTACAATAAAAGTTCTAAAAATACAAAATCTTTTCAAAATTCTTTTAAAAGGAAAGCAAAACAGAAAGAAACCATTGTCTGGCAGTTGACAGAAACTAAAGACTAAACCTTGATTAATTGAGAATGTAAAAATAAACGAAGGGCTTGCCAGGAAGTCATCAGAAATCAGCTGTAGCAAATGTTTCCTTGGGGCAATAATACCTGAACAATGATGCTTCATCGGTATAATGCATTTGTCCTATTGTTAAATTTTCCTCTGCAATAATCCTTGGAAACTCATCAGTGAATCTCTCAGCTGTCTTATGATCAGCAAATACCTTTTTACCACAAGTCATTAAATATTTAATGTCATGCCTTTTCATAAATTTTTGTAACCAGCTTTGTGAAGATTTCACAGTTAACTTTAACCTTTTACCTTTTTCGGTCATTAGACTGCAAACATGCTGAGGCACCGCCTTGAAGAGTTTTAGTCAAACAGATCAACCCTGGGAATTATTCTTTTGATCTCTTTTGCCAAACCCCTAAGTTGTAGGGATATAAACAAACCAACATTGGTTGTTGAGTAGTGACAGGGACAAACACAAACACAAACACACACACACCCTACATAATACATACATGCATATACTTTTATTCTTTTATTTATTTCAGTCATTTGTCTGTTGCCATGCTGGAGCACTGCCTTGAAGGATTTTAAGTGAACAAATTGATCCCAGGACATTTTAACGCTTAGTACTTATTCTGGTTGTCAAGCAGTGATGGGGAAACAAACACAGAGACGAAGACACACACACACATACATGACAGGCTTTCAGTTTCTGTCAACCAAATCCACTCACAAGGCTTTGGTCGGCCTGAGGCTGCAGTAAAAGACATTTGCCCAAGGTGCCATGCAGTGGGACTGAACCTGGAACCATGTGGTTGGGAAGCATGCTTCTTGCCACAAAGCTATGCTTATATATGTTCAGTAGGCTTCCACACAGTTTCTGTCAACCAAATTCACTTTCAAAGCATTGGCTGCCTGGGGTTTGTAGTAGAAAACACTTACCCAAGGTGCCACACTGAAGCCAAAACTATGGGGTTGCAAAACATTCTTGTCAACCAAACAACCATGCCTGTGCCTAGCCATGTACATTATAGCAGATTTTAGCTTCTTTCATTTTTTAGTTTGTTAAATGGTAAATGTTTATTCTGAAGCTGATGTGTCCACTCAATCAATGCATAGCCAACATCTTTGTTTTTTTGCCTGATGCAAATAAATATCCATGCCCGGAATTTACTTTAAATACTCATTGATCAGGTGGATCAGCTGACATTTGGAGACAGCTGCAGATGGAAGTAATTTGAATACAAGTGGGCAGTTGGTTAGAGTGCAGGACAAAAGCAAGAGGAAACACGAGTTTAAGAAGAGAGGACGGGGAAGACAGAACAAAGCAAAAGTATACAAGTGAAAGATAGACATAAACTGAATCAGGGCAGCTAAGAAGCAGGAGAGGAAGAATAATAGGATGGTTATGGTGGTGACGACGACGACGATGATGATGATGATGGTTTATAGAGAATAAAATAAACAAACATTGCAAGGTTAGAGACTTTTCAATTCCCTATCATAGCAGTGCTAATAGCAAAGAAATAAAAAAAATTGAGAAATATCAAGATCTAGCCAAAGAGCTGAAAAGACTAACACAATAATTATTATTGGTGCACTTAGCACAAAACCAATAAATATTGCATCTCTCACCCCTCCTGGAGTTGATCAATTATATTCTCTCTATCATTGATATGCCTTGATTTTCAGTAGGATGGTATCATTAGTTTTATACCCTAAACTCATCTACTGTCTTCTTGATAGCCATACACCTGGCAAAGAGCTTATCATGCATCTTGTTTGATTCTTTGAATCTCTACTCCAATTATATCATCATCATCATCAACTTTTCCATGCTTGCATATACAGTAGTACCTTGGTTTCTGAACACCTCTGATCATGAATAAATCGTGCTTTATCTCCTGCCTTTCTCATATTCATTTAATACAGTATAGTACCTTGGTTTTACAAAGGCATCTGATCATGAATAATTATGCTTTACATATATATAAAGTATGATTTATTCGTGATCAGAGGTATTTGAAAACCGAGGTACTAGTGTATATAAATATATCATCATCATCATCGTTTAACATTCATTTCCCATGTTAGCATGGGTTGGACAGTTCAACCGGGGCCTGGGAAGCCAGGAGGCTGCAGTCTGATCTGGTGGTGTTTCTACAGCTGGATGCCCTTCCTAATGCCAACCACTCTGTGAGTGTAGTGGGTGCTTTTTATGTGCCACTGGCAACAGCCACAATTGGTTGGTGCTTTTTACATGCCACTGGCACAGACGACAGTCAAGGTGGCGCTGGCATTGGCCACATTTGGATGGTGCTTTTTATGTGCCACCGACACAGGTATCACAACTACAATTTCCATTTGATTTTTATTTTGATGTTAATGTACTTGACTCAGTAGGTCTCCTCAAGCACAGCGGGTCACTCTACAATCCCAGGTAAGCACAGCAGGCCGTCCTGTGAGCCATGAACTCACTTCATTTGTTGGGTCTTCGCAGTCACAGCATATCTCCAGAGGTCTTGGTCTTTCATCATTGCCTCTGGTCTTTCATCATTGCCTCAATTTTCAGACGTTGGGCAGCTGTGCATACAACAACTATGGCAGTATCTAGCAATAGGCCTCCCTCAGACCCAGGCATCCACTTCATTCACTTTCAAGCATCAGTTGTGAGTGGATTTGTTACAATTGTATCTGAAATACCCCTAAAATGACTGGTAAAAGAAAATGGAATTCACAAGATTCTTTATTAATCACTACAATAATTTCAACCCATTTTGCATTAGTCCCTCACGGATGAGATTCTGTACAACTGATTGTGATGTACCTTTCAGTGCAGATGTGCCTCATCAGGTGACTTTTCAATAGGTTTCCTTGACTTCTTAGCCAGCACATCTGTAGATGAAAGCATTTTTCTTTTACCAGTCATTTTAGGGGTATTTCAGATACAATTGTAACAAATCCACTCACAACTGATGCTTGAAAGAAGTGAATGAAGTGGATGCCTGGCTCTGAGGGAGGCCTGTTGCTAGATACTGCCATAGTTATTGTATGCACAGCTGCCCAACGTCCGAAAACTGATGTTTAAAAATTTATTTAATAATTAATTAATTAATTTTTGTGGTCATAAGTACAGATGGCCATAAGTCGCATAGGTCGTAAGTTGAGGAGAAGGTGTACTGTGCTACCTCATTGACAGGTGCCTACTCACTGCATACCAGCCAAATCTCATTGTAAATGATATATAGAATATTGACTTTTCAGTTACTGATGTTGCAAATAACCAGTAGGATAATTAAGAAATAAATTAGTGAATGAAACGATATTAATACCAAGTGGTTATCTTTCTTCTTCATAATGTGAATGATACACACACACGCACGCATACACACAATTATACATATCTATATGTACATAAGTGTGTGTGTATAAGTATAATTGTATATACAGGTATATTTGCACACACACACACACACACACATATGGCTGTGTGGTAAGATTTTTGCTTTCCAATCATATGGATCTGGGTTCAGTCCCCTTGAGTGGCACCTAAGGCAAGTGTCTTGTACTACAGGGTGTCCCAAAAGTGACTGATGGGTTTCAATTTTTAACAACCTCCTTAACTTTACAAAGAAATGTATGAAACTTTGATACAGTATAAAGGACATAATGAAAATTGATACGCATAAGTCAGATTTTGCAATACCACCACATCACATATAAAAGAAGGACATCGTTTAAATGGCAGCCATTTTCGACTTTGCATGCCCGTGCTCTTTCCAGAACTTGCACCATAACATCCTCAAGAGTTTCAGACTCCACTTCTCTGATTTCTCTATTGATGTTCTCCTTCAGTTGCACCAGGGTCTCTGGTTTGTTGATGGAAACCCTCTCTTTCAGGCATCCATGATTGAGACTTTTTGCACGTGGCCATTCAAAATAGACCTCACATATGGTTCCAGAAAGATGAGGCAACTGCTCATACTGCAAGAGAAACAAGGCAGTTGCTATGGCAGTGCTTTGGAGAGAGAATAATCTCCTGCTACAGCAACATCAACTGGCCTTCACATTCCCCTGACTTGACTAGCTCAGACTTTTTCTTGTGGGGATATCTGAAAGAGAGGGTTTATGAAGCTATCAAAAATTGAAACCCAACAGTGACTTTTGGGACACCTTGTTACTGATAGGAAATGAATCTGTCTATGAAACAATGCTTTAACAATCTCGCCTATGCTAGCATGGAAAAGGGGACACACACACACACACACACACACACACACACCACACACACACACACACACATATATATATATATATATATATATATATATATATATATATATATACATACATACATACATACACACACACGTTGTTTAGTTCACTTTAGCTGGCATATGAAGGGACTGCTGGAATGTTGCCTTCATAGATTTTTCTCATTTGTTTTCACCATTACACTCAAGACCAGCCTGGAGTACTATTAACATAACACACACAAAACATTATTATCAACAAGTGGTCAAGTGGAAAATACTTCTGCTACACTCTTACATATTTAATATTATGAGTTGAAAACTAGTTAACAGAGTTTATCTATGCAATTAGTTGATGAAAACTCCCTCTCTAAGTGTTTAAAATTTAAATATAATAAACAAGGGAGATAAAATCAAATAACTGAAAAATACAGGTAATGCCTCACAGGTGTGGATTTGGTCTCTAAGTCAACTGGTGTTTCAGTCTTATTAGACCTTCAAAGAGACACATTCTACTCAGTTGGCAAGACTAATATTGATTTAGAATAGATTGTATTGGTATTTTATTAAGCAGGTCTCTTGTTATTTTATTCTTGGCTATGCCCTGTAATAGTGGTAATAGTGCTAAGTTTGGGTAATGTCTGATATTTCACAGGCATGTGCGTGTGTGTGTGTGTGTGTGTGTGTGTGTGTGTGTGTGTGTGTGTGTGTGTATGCAGAAAGAGAGAGAGAGAGAGAGAGAGAGAGAGAGAGAGAACTCATCCATAGACCAAGTATCTCCTCTCAACTTTGCTCAAGCTTTTATTTTAACATTACTACTATTCCAGATGGCTTGTCTTCTCCATTACATCACTTCTCTATTGAAAGAGTATTAAGAGGATGGAATGAAACTGAAATAATATGATAAGCTGAAAATCAAGGAGAGAAATAGGTAGATGAACATGTAGTCCATATAAGAATTTAGAATGAAAGACGAGGAGGGGGGATAGTGATTAAGTAAGAGAGCAGTGTGACAGGTTTCTGATGTTATGTACAAGCTTAGGCCATCATTAATAGTGAGGACAGATATTTAATAGTAAAAATCACAAAGGTTGGGAAAGTACAGCAACAATGACTGCAACACAAAACATAGTTGTAATCTATTTACATTTTATTCTCATTACCTTTAGCTGGTTCACGTCACACCTGGCACACACATATGTGTGTGGGTGCATGTAAGTATATATCATACATATATCTATCCACAGAACACACACAAGTACATGCTCTTACTCACTTCTCACGACATATAGGAGGGGGTGCTGGAAAGTTCCTGGCTTTAAGGGTATTGTGAAAGGCCTGGTTGAAGGCCCAACCTTCTGAGTTCTTTTACAGGGCTTAGAAAAACTGAAGGACCGTTGCAATAAGTGTGTGAATCTGAGAGGTGAATAAAATCATAATAAACTGATCCCCCTGTATTTTCTTTCTTCCAAAGCCAGGAACTTTTCGACACTCCCTTGTATATATCAGTTCACACACACACATGCGTATCTGCAGACATATATACATATGCACATATTTTTGAATTGTGTAGTCAGAAGAGGAAGGGTAGCAGTGTTCATGACATTTGTCAGTGTCTTAAAGACTGTCAACAGAAATGGGGTAAGTAACTAACAAAGATGTCCCAATATAAGCCCAGATACAGTATCCTGTATCAGTTTTCATTCAGTGTTATGGGCCTCATAAATGGGAAGATTGCAATCTTAGGCTCTTTTGGACAAATGATTAAGAAATGAATTAAGAACACACACACACACATGCAAAAACGTTCTGCATTGATAGACATAGTTTGTTTTGTTTTATTTTCTTATTGCTGGAAGTGAAAACAGGAGCTAAGTTTTTAATCTTGGTCTTAGTTTAATTTCATGCCTTTAATGTCTCTCTCCTGTTCAGCATCCTTAATAGCCATTTTCTCATATATATTATGTAGATTAGATTAGTACGAATACTCTAATGTTTTATATTAGAGCAGAACAGTACAGTTTTTCATATGTTCCTACGATGTTTATATGATAATATATGGCTTGAAACATTAATCTATAATATTATGTGGCTTAGGGTGCATTGATAATAATAATTATAGTAAAAGTTCTGAATCTTAATGTACATTATAAACAGTGTCCATCTTGCAAAAACATTATGCTTGCCCTCCTCCACCTTTTAATTACAAATGTATATGACTCTCCCTAAGTAATCATACTCATGGTCTGTGTGTAAAGGTTTCCCCCCTCTGTATCCCCCTTTTTTTTTAGTGTGTGTCTGTTAGCTTACTGCATGTCTGTATGTACTCATGTGAACCTCATTATGTATGTTAGTGTGGATGTATATGTCTATGAGTATATATGTATATGCTAACAGGTATATGTGTATATATTTACATCTATGTTTACCCCTGTGTGGGCTGCATGTTCATGTGTGTATGGTGCAGCCTCCTGGCTTCCCAGACCCCATTCGAACTGCCCAAGCCATGCTAGCATGGAAAACGGACGTTAAACGATGATGATGATGATGATGATGATGTATATACTTGTGTGTTTGTGTTTGTCTCCCCACCATTGCTTGACAACCGATGTTGGTGTGTTTGTGTCCCTGTAACTTAGCGGTTCGGCCAAAGAGACTGAGAGAATAAGTACTAAGCTTACAAAGAATAAGTCCTGGGGTTGATTTGTTCAACTAAAGGTGGTGCTCCAGCATGGCTGCAGTCAAATGACAAACAAATAAAAGAGTAAAACAATTACATTTATCTCTGCCTATGCTCCACAGGCTGGGCTGGGTGGTGATCAGAAGGACCAATTCTACAAGGTCCTTTTGCAAACTACCTCAATAACAAATGACAGGGACTTCGTTATGGTGGCCGGCGACTTTAATGGACATGTTGGGCAGCATTCCCATGGATTCCATGGTGTGCATGGTGGTTATGGCTTTGGCATCATGAATGAGGAAGGTACAAGTCTACTTGAGATCTGTGATGCAAAAAAAAAATGAAGACTGCGAAAGGCCCTGGACCATCGGCTATCATTGCCGAGATGATTAAAATATCAGGTAGTATGGGATACAGCCTACTCATTCACATAGTTAATCAGGTTATTAAGGAAGATATTATCCCCAAAGACTGGTGTAGCAGTATTATAGTTAGCTGCTACAAGGGTAAAGGTAATGCCTTAGATAGAAACAATTACAGAGGTATGAAGCTGCTGGATCAGGTCAAGAAAATTAAAAAGAGAGTTATATCTCAACTGATTTGGGATAGAATTAAACTAAATGAGATGCAGTTTGGTTTTGTTCCGGGGAGAAGTACCACAGATACCATCTTCATAGTGAGACAGTTGCAAGAAAAATATCTGGCCAAAAGTAAGCCATTGTACTTAGCCTTCGTCAACCTAGAGAAAGCTTTTGACAGGGTTCCCCGCTCTCTTATTTGATGGTCTCTAAGGAAGCTAGGAGTAGAGGAGTGGCTTATTAGAGCAGTTCAGGCTATGGTACAATGATGCTGTCCATAGGGTGAGAGTTGGCCTTGAATACAGTGACAAATTTAACGTACAAGTTGGAGTACACCAGGGATCAGTTAATAGCTCATTTTTATTCATCATAGTTCTCCAGGCCATGACAGATGAATTCAAAATTTGATGTCCATGGGAACTACTATATGCTGATGATCTTTCTCTTATTGCAGAATTTGAAGTAGAATCAGAGAAGTTGTTCTGAGTTTGGAAGCAAAAACTGCAATCAAAGGGCCTTAAAGTTAACTTAACTAAAACTGAAGTTGTTGTTAGCAAGGAAGGAGATAAGACCCTCATTCCAGATAGCAAATACCCCTGTTCAATATGAAAGAAAGGAGGGGGATGTAATTCCATTTGCTGCACCAAGTATAAGCTATGGACATATGAGATGCAATGGAATTATGGGAAGGTCATCAGGTAAGGTTGCTTTCATGTGTGAAGATGCACAGGAACAGTTAGTACTAAGAGCACGAGGGACTTAAACTCTCTCAAAGAGAGAGAGCCCAGGAGGCTCTCTTGAGGAGTAAATAGTTTCTGCTATTTAGGTGACGAAATTAGTAATGGTGGTGAATACTTTGAAAGTATTGATTTTAGAATAAGAATAGGGTGGAGCAAATTAAGAGAGCTACTACCTCTGTTGGCAGCAAAAGGACTCTCTCTCAGAGAGAAAGGCAGATTGTATGATGCTTGTATTACATGACTATGGATGGCATGCATAGGCTGGAGAGGAATGAAGGTAGCATGCTTCATTGGATTTGCAACCATAAAGTGCATGATTGGCAAAGCACAACTGTGTTGAGAAAAAAGTTGGGCAAAAGGGATTGAATGTAGTATGCAGGAGAGGAGAATGCATGGGTTTGGATATGTGATGCATATGAGTGAAGACAGCTATAAACAGAAGTGCCTGTCACTGAAAGTGGATGGTATCTGTGGAAGACATGGATGAAGTAGTGAGGAACGATCTTAGGATGTTAGGCCTCATAGAGGACCAAGATGTTTGGTGATATGAGGTTCTAGAGAAGCCCTATCCATGAAACTGAATGCTAGAAGAATTGTGACCCACCCACATGTAGCAACACACTTTTCACCCATTCTACCCTAAGAAACTGAACTACAACTCCTCTTCTAACTGCATCTTTCTCTTCTTCACATTTCCTCTTCATAAATTATGATTGTTTTCTAATCCACTTTCTTGCCCCCACTACCCTGCTCCCTACACCCACACCCTATTTTTCTAACCAGGTTCAATGCTCATATTCTTGTTATTTGTGAGTATACCCTAGCACAACGCCATCTCCTCCTCTACTCTCTCTTACACTTTTGCTGTTTTCTACTCTCTCTCTCCTTGCTTTTCCTCTAAGTAACCAAATATCTCCTTTACATCAGCATACTTGTTTCTGGCTTCTTTCCTGTACCTCTTTCTCACTGGGTAACCATGTATCTCCACCTATTTCTCTGTTACAGTGTAACCTTTCATCATTTAATACTGGATCACCTCCTCTAATGCCCCCTCTGTTGTGGCAAGATGCCTGCTTGTCTCTTTGTCACACTCTAACCTTTCATCCTCTGACACAAGTTCCTCTCCTCAAATGTCTTTCCCCCTCTCATAATTTCTTGTCTTGTGAGTTACTTGGTTACCCTGCTAGTGCTGGTTTCACGTTAAAAGCTTCCAGTCCAGTAGTTAGCATTTGGAAGGTCATTCAGCTGTAAAAATCATGCCAAAGTGAATTCCGCCAGTGCTAGTGCCATGTAAAAGGCACTGAGTCCACTCTGCAGAGTGGTTGGTGTTAGGAAGGGCATGCAGCTGTAAAATCCCTGCCAAACAGACACAGTAGCCTAGGGTAGATTTTCTATCTGGCTGGCTCCTGTCATCCTTCCTATCCATGCATGTATGAAAGATAGATGTTAAATGATATATAGTAATGGCTGGTTCATAGGGTTACCCAGGGTTTTCTGTACATAAAGTGCTTAGCTTTACATGTCTCATTAGACCCTAATGGCTGGTGGCCTATAACCATTTTTTTTTTGAAGAGAGGTTAATGGCCACTGACCATTAGGATCTGACAATTTTTTCATTAACCCTGCCCCTCCATAAATCCTAAAATTTTAGCTTTCTTTCCAAATTTTTTAAAATCATAATCTTCAATTACAGAGTCTGAATCAGCAATTTGTTTCTGTTTATAATTTCAAAATAATTTTAAGGCAAAAAGATGTGATTTTAGGGAGATTTACTTGTTGTTTCTAGCACATCTCATGACCACCTTACTCTATAGCTTCCCAAAGTGGGCAATTTCAACATACACGTGGGCAATGGTCGAATTTCTAGAAAATGGTGGGTGATTTGAGATTTTGGTGGGTAATATGAACATTTTGTGGGTGACAAGGAATTTTTAGAGATTAAGTTTGCATTTACTGATATCTAGACATGCCTAGATTAAGGATGAACTTTTATTGATTTGACTACATGCATTAAAAAAGCAGATTTGTTTATTGATCGAATATTTTTATTGCAGTCATTGAGATGGTTGTCATGTGTGCTAAAAATAGCAACCAAATAGGCCTAGGCCTTAAATCACACTCCACTACCATTTTTTTTTTTGCATAATCGTTATGAAGTCCTGCTTATAGAATTCAAATTCACAAAAATTTTCTGAAAACTCTGAAAAATAAAAAAAGTTATGAGGGGTTATATGTCGTGTATAATTCTGCAGTTTCATATCAAAACACAAGTGCTATTTTCAGATGTTGACAAAATGTGCAGTCATGCTCAAAATGACAGCTTTGAAATTGTGTTACTTGACTGGGTGAAAATGATCAAACCTCTATAACTTTTTAAAAACATTTTTCTGGTAAAATTTGAATAACTTTTGACCTACAGATTTATAAAATAATTTTTTGTAACTAAACACTTTCAAACTTCGGACACTGGTAGAATATGTTATATAAAATATCTTTTACTCTTAGCATTTTTGAGAAAAACTTATATTTACAAAGTTATTTCACGTCAAAGTTCTCATATTTCGGTAATTTCAAACAATCAATGACGTGTATTCAGCTGAATAAAATTACTGCTGTTGAGGTCTATATTTCGTTTGTCACTGTTATTTATGACAACCCTAACCCTAAAACATTAATCCTAACCCCCTAACCCTAAAACCAGTACAAACGAATGAACGATGTCATAAATAACAGTGACAAACGAAAAGAGCCAATAACTCCAGCAATTTAGCTTGGAAAGGTATATTAATGTGCGAAATTCTAAAATTTTTGATAAACTTTAATTTTTGAAATGCTGGCAGCCAGCATTTTACACAATTGGCAAAACATTACTTTGCCCAAATATCGAAGAGGTTTTGTCAATCATTATGCACGTAAAACCCGATAACATTATGAAGAAGATCCCACTTAGTGGGATCCAATAACACATTTCTCAATGCATCGTTAAAAATGGCCAACAATGTCAAACATCAGCTCATTAATATTCTCCAGTGTTCTGAATTTTTCTATACTAGTGAATGAGTCAACTGCTGTGGACAATCAATGTTTGATGATGGTATTTCAGTGAAGACCTTCAACCTTGTGAGGAAATGCTATTCACAGAGAAATGGCTGCTTGATTCAAAAGGTGCAACTATTTTTCACACTCTCAAGTCTTTCCTTTTTGAACATAATATCCCACTCAGTAATATTCTTGCCTGTGTGTCTGATGGAGTCCCTTCAATGATAGGAAGATACAGAAATTTTTCATCTCTCCTATAGCGTGAAATTTCCCACCAGATACTAACTGTTCATTGCTTAGCACCCCAGCAGCATTTAGTGGCCAAATATATGAACAGTAGATTGAATGATGCGTACAGTTAGTTATCAAGACTCTGAACAAACTGAAATCCAGTCATTTGTCTGATCAAATTTTCCATCAACTCTGTCTGAGAAATGATGAGGACCATATTAAACTTTTTATACCATATCGAAGTGCAGTGGCTGTTAAAAGGAAACTGTGTTTTACGCTTTGTTGAACTGTTTCATATAATCTTATCTTTCTTTGAAGCTACTCCGCAATCCACTTCATTGATGGCTGCAAGGTGCGATATCTTCACAAAATTAAATGGTTTGAATAAGTTATTGTAAGGAAACAGAAAAACTCCCGTTGATTGTAAATCATCTATCACTAACTTTATTTCAAAATTGGTGCTATATAAGACTAACATTTCAAAATGTCAATTGCATCAATTTCCACAACTTGATTCTTTGAAAGATGGATTGGTTGGTAAGGATTTAACTACATACCGCAAATATTTACAATCATTGCATGATGGTTTGGTGGAGTGATTTCAAGATGTTATTGCACTGAATATTCCAAATTGGTATAGCAATCTGTTTGAGGTCGATGCACTTAATTGCAAGGACGAAGCTCATGAGGAATTGATAGAATTACAAAATGACAATGACAGCACATTGCGATATTGCTGTTATGACAAAGAAGGTTTGTGGTACCATCAAAGTATATTGAATTCCTACACTAATCTGTGGAAACGTCTGAAATTACTTTTGGTTGCCTTCCGTTCCTCGTACCGGGTTGAATTTGGCTTTAACCATTTGGAACTTTATTTTCCCATAAAAGAATTGGACTGAATGTGACACAAGGAGACTTGTGGCTAAAGTTGACAAGTTTGAAACCGAACGTATCTGCACTAGCTGCATTGCACCATAATACAATCATTATTTTTGCATCGGTAGTTCTGATCAATCATTCATTTGGTTAAAATGAAAATCAGTGTAAAAGGAAGCGCAAGTTTACCGAAGTTAATCTGTCTGCATAATATAGAGTTAACATTAGAATTTTATTTACACTAATGGCAAAACTAAACCTACAATAAGGGATTTGTAAGCAACCGCATATTTAGTCCAAACAGCACTAATAGGGCAACAAGTCTACGATATAGTGTGTGTCATATGATACGGGGGAGGGGATTTTGTGTTGGGTTGTTGTGTCAGGGTTTTTTTTCACACAGGTGGGTGATGGAGCATTTTTTGGCCAATAAGTGGGTGATATTGCAATTTGGCGCAAAGTTTAGGAAACACTACCTTACTCATTTCCTTGTCACTCTGATATGTTGCTATAATGTGGATCCTTGTCCACTTGTATGTTGTCATCGGCACTGTAATATTCTTGTCACCACTAATATGTTATATTGGTATTCCACGTCTTAATATCTTTAGCTCAACAATTGTGCTATTGGTGTTAGCTCCACAAGACAATGACTTTGAAATGTCTACCTTGACAGTAACTCAAACTTGTATATATCATGTAACTAACCCTAACTTCAACTGAGAACTTGTACAACGACTCTACTACTACTACTGACCTCCAACAACAACTGACTGTCTGATATTTTAGTGGGACTATATGACTGTCACATGGGAAGGAGTGTACCATTTTCATTACAACACATGTATTGATGTTTTTTCAATATTTTTCTCCCCCATAAACACATTTTCTGGAATGATGATGTGGTGGTAATTTAAATTTTTAATCCCCTACCCTGCATCAAGTGAATCTGTGTGTGTGTGTGTAAGAAAAAACATATTTACTAATAGAAAAGTATGCTATAAAAATAAATTATCATTTACACATCTTTTTTAAATCACTTTGTCACCCTAATGAAATTCCTTACACACATTCATACACATATTGACAAACACACACTCACTCAGTGTGAGTGATATACCTTTTTAGAGATTGAGAGAGAAAGAGAAATGTATAGTGAGGTGGAAAGTTTAAGTGAAAAATGAAAAAGAAAGAGATAATTTCTGTTGCTGTCTCATTAAAATTAAGTAAAAATTTTCAAATTTTGTATATTGAAGTACTTCTTCACACTGAATCTAAGTTTGTGATTCATTTATTTCAGAAAAATGTTACAATGGTTTAAGTTTGATCAGAAAACAGGATTTGTGCAGACAAAATGAAAGTTATGTGTGATACATAAACAAAGAGAGTCAGTGTCAAAGAGTATGGTAAATTGATACAGAGGGATACATTGGTGGTGAAAGATAGAGAGTGGGAGAGTTGTTGATCTAAAAGTTGTTATTTCTTGCAGCAAATTATATTTTTTTAATTATTTATGGATGATCTTTTCTTTAGGACATAGATTTTGAAAATCAAATTTGTTTTTCTTGAAGATGCCCCATTTCAGAGCCTTTCTGGGCTAAACCCACACACTTACATCATCATTTAACATCTGTCTTCCATGTTGGCACAGGATGGAGAGTTTGAAAGAAGCTGGCAAGCCAGACAGCTGCACCAGGGTCCATCGGCTGCTTTAGCATGACTTCTTCTGGCTAAATGCTGTTCTTAATGCCAACCACTTTACAGAATGTACTGGGTACTTTTTATGTGGTGTCAACACTGGTGCTTTTTACATGGCACTGACACCAACAGGGGTTACCAAGTACTAGCAAGATGAAGACTTCTCAGCTGGGCAATGGAATGGAACCACAGGAGAGGACAGTATAATAAAAGGATAGAGAATAGATGTCTTACTGCAGAGGAGATTCTTGGTTACCCCAATATATAAACCAGGATTTGAGTAAATCAAGCACTTAAATGATAAGGCACTAGGTCAGGTTGGAAAATAAAATGTGTACACAACAAAAATAGAGTCTCTAATAGTGTAATGTCTCCATTAATCAATTAAAAATTCGTTAGAAACAGCTGTAGTGGATTGACCCATTATCCATCTGTTGTTATTTATATATATACATGTGTTTGTATATGTGTGTGTGTGTGTGTGTGTATATATATATATATACATACACACATGTCACTTTATATCAATTTATGAGGGTTCTACAATTTCTTGTTGAAAAATCTGCACACACAATTTGTTTATAGTGATGAAATGCTTATGTTGTACATTAGCTCACTTTCCCCATTAAATTGACATTGCGTGTACAAGTGCATAGTGTGCCACATGACAGATGTTGAAGTGATCACAGAGCAATGTGAGATAAAGTGCTTTGCTGAAGAACTCAATGTACTGCTCAGTCTGGGAATAGAAATCACAATTTTGCAATAGTTTAAATACATATATATATATATATATATATACTAGCATTATGACCCGTCGTTGCAGGTCATAGTGCTAGTGTATGTATATATGTGTACATATTACATGTACATCTATACATATACATCTACACATAAAATACAAAGTTATATCTTGATATCGCTAGTGATAACAATACTCAAAATATATAACAGACTGGAATTGTAGGCCCATCTCTTGCAATTTCGATCAATTGTATCTTGTCCTCCCTCTTGTATAGAAGTGTGGCTACAATCCAGCCTACCTCTACTTCTGGGGGGACATTTTTAATTTTAATCCGGGACGTCCTACGTCCCAGATATAAAGGTAAACGTAAAATATTTCCACTATGCAAGGTTCAAGTCGAGTACTCCCTTGCATGCTCCGTTGACTGGAACCTTGCTTCTATTGTGGCGAATTTACTGCCTCTGGTTAGATATCTTTCATAGTCGCACCAAGACACTTTTCGATGGTGCTTTCCTCCAGGTGTTCAAATCTTCTTTTTTCTCTACATTGTATACTTTATAGACAATAGTCTTTTCTTTAATTTAATTTTTTATTTCGTTTGGTGGTGTTATCCTAGATTCACCGTCTTTGTCAGTGATCAATCCGAAATAGGTTTGTATTTCTTCCATTTTAATTTTAATGAGTTCGCGCCTGCCAACGGCTGCAGCGAAATTCATTTTTGGACTTTCTTCTATCGAAGGCATTCTAACAAAAATGCTTCCGTGTAAACGGTGAAAATATTGTCAATTTCCCTAATCAGGGACACAATTCAATTTTTAAACAATAACCAAAGGGGGAGGGTTACAGTTTACAATTATTTAACAAATGCAACACAACAACGTTTCCCTTACGAGGAACCAACAAACGTGATAACAATAGTTAAACAGTAATAATAATAACAAACCTTACGGTGAATCGAAAAGCAGTACGCAGTTGAAGCTATAGTCCTTTATGTATAAGAAATAAACCAACAGCAGTACTCAGTAGAAGCAGATGTTCGAGAAAACAGACATTACATACAGCCAAACTTCATATAGATACTTAATGCTAGCTAATTAGCAGATAATCTAATGTAAAAGCTGTAGTAAACGGTATGTGCACACCTCCATCTGGATTATTCCATTTCTGCATGCTAATTTTATTCTTAATTTATTCCCATTCATGTGAAACCACTTTTTCAAGTTCCAAGTCATTGAGAAATGTTTTTGTTTCACTTTTAACACGTAATACTGAAATAGTGGAGAAGATATGATATTGCTATGGGCTCGCCCTAGGCAAAAATTTTTTTTATTTCTTCGCCGATGACACTTCCCGGACCCTAAGTAAGGCATGTGTAAAATTTGAATAAAATTGGTTGTGTAGTTCTCAAGTTTTAGGGAAACACACAGACAGACACACATTCTCAGTTTTATATATAGAGAGATATATATATGGCAAATGAAAGATGGAAGATGGAATATACGAGAATTTATTAATCATGACAAATGTTTCGACACATTTAGCATCGATTCCTCATGGGTGGGACACTCAACAACTGGTTCAGGGGCATCTGGAGGTGCAGATGTATCTCATCCGGTGATAGATAGACACAACTTGTGAAAATAATAGTTCCGCAATGTAACTTCTTGTTTTGTAGAAAGAAAAGCAGCCAGACTGAGGAAATATCTTCATTTGCATAGAAAATCAAAAGTTAAATCACAGATGGAAAAAAGAGAAATGAACATGCAATACAGAGATAAAAGTATTAAAAATAACTGTTAACAAATATGGATGTATAAATGCCCACAGGCAAGCTGCATGGTGCGAGTACAATTCGCTCATACAAGCATGTGCAAAAATGTGAGCATACGCACACGTGAGGTTTGGTGCATCATGATCACAAAGCAAGTTAACTATCTACTTGGTGTTTGTAAGAAGGGGGAAGTTAAAAGTAAACTTAAGCCATTTACACCTTAAAGTAAATAAATTTTAACAGTGACTCAAAATTCATTCCCACTGCATTGTGCGAATGTACATTTATATCTGTGTAGGCATCTCGAGAGTCTTTCAGAAATTCTATTAATGATCTTCTCATAGAAGACAGGGATTCCTCAGAGCAGAGATAGCATCTCCTGGAAATTATATTGCATGGTTTCACATGCCTTACTCTGAATCATGTTATGCTGTACTTCATTTTATCTTCCTTCAGTTGCCGTACAAAATCAGCCAAAGATGTTAAATGTCTCTTATTGATTGTCTTAAAGCTGGCGACATGGTTATGATAATGATTCTTAAATGAATCAGCCATCTGCCCAATGTAAACATACGACCCCCCTCTTGTGAGCATGGTACATTTTTATACAAGACTTGTACTCATACAGTGATTCATCAATGGACATTTTGATTTTTCTCTGCATAAGCATTTATCATATTTATTTGTATATAAGGCAGTCCCAACTCCATTTACCGACATTGTTACCATGTTAGCTGTATCATAAGTATTTCTATTATTATGATTTGGCAGTAATTGGTGTTCGTCATTGTGGTTTACACCTCCTTGGTTAGTATTTAGATACGTATGTTTGTTAGATCCAGTAGGTGGGTTATTGAACCTTTGTTGCATTTTGGTATTGTTTATGCGATGCATAAGCTGCTCTAAATTAGCAAAGTTGTTTTTGGATACCTTCATGGTGTGCTGATTAAAGATATGATACCGATTAGATTTAGGAAAACATTTGTCCAAAGCAGCAAAAAATTTTCCAGCGATCTTGATTGAAACATGCGAATCGAAAATCTGGTTGAACCAAAGTATATCCTGATTCCTTTATCTGTTGTTAGGCTTATTTAATCAAGTGTATCGTACAGGATTGGAACAAGCAGTTGGATTATTATGTAGTTCATCAACATGACCAATTCTTCCTGGCCTGTATTCTCTATGTGAGTGAGTTCTCAAACTGTGATGTTGTGCAATGTGTATTACAATTGGAGGAATTACCAGTGTTATGTATATCTGCTTCTTGTATTTATTGAATTTTTTCAGATACCCAGCCCCAGCTAGAGCAGCATTATAATAAGTTGCACGTGATGCAAAAATTTTATAATTAGTGGACAATCTAGAAATTCTTGTAGAAATATTCTTAATTAAACCCTGTATTACTGAGGGTGGATGGTTGGATGCTACGATAATGTACTTAATATGATCATTTTGCTTATAATGATCTAGTATCATAATAATGATCCAGGTTCAAATAATCCAGTATCAAGACAGGGTGTGGTATTTTTTCACACAGCTATCCTCATCCATTCTCGCCACATGACCATACCAGCGCAGTCGTCTCTCTTGGACACCACATCTGATGCTTCTTAGGTCCAACTTTTCTCTCAAGGTACTTACACTCTGTCGAGTATGCACACTGACATTACACATCCATCAGATCATACTGGCTTCATTCCTTGCGAGCTTACATATGTCCTCAGCAGTCACGGCACATGTTTCACTGCCATGTAGCATGGCTGTTCATACACATGCGTCATACAGTCTACCTTTTATTCTGAGCGAGAGGCCCTTTGTCACCAGCAGAGGTAGGAGCTCTCTGAACTTTGGCCAGGCTATTCTTATTCTAGTAGCTACACTTTCAGCGCACCCTCCTCCACTACTGACTTGAAGCTATCAACTACTTCTAGTTTTTCTCCCTGGAATGTGGCAGAAGTTGTTCTCTGCACATTTTCAGTGTTTATTGCTCCCGAGCATCTGCCACATACAAAAACTATCTTCCCAGTTAGCCTTCCTTTGATATTGCTGCACCTCTTATGTGTCCATAGCTTACACTGGGTACATTTTATAGAGTTTCTACCTATGCCTTTTCTACAGATTGAGCAGGGCCATCTACCTGATATATATATATCACCGTGACTGACCAGGCTATCAGATGTTGCTACAGATCGCTGGTCACAATGCGCTTCGCATTGTTTTAGCCTTGAAATGATGCCGCCCCGCTGGCTAAGCGAGCAGGCCAACAGACGAAAGAGTGAGAGAAAGTTGCGGCGAAAGAGTACAGCAGATATTGCCACTACCTCCTGTTGGAGCCAGTGGAGCTTTAGGTGTTTTTGCTCAATAAACACTCACAACGCCCGGTCTGGGAATCGAAACTACGATCCTACAACCGCGAGTCTGCTGCCCTAACCACTGGGCCATTGCGCCTCCATGATATATATGATGAATGATACTACATATCTTCATGCACTACATATATCTCTCCACTACCATCCCTACTCTGTGCTCCTGCAGCCTAATGTTACTTTGTTGTCTCTCTTACATCATTCCCCTGCCACTCCTCTGTAAACTTGTATTCACCACTAGTTGCATTCCCCTTCTCCTCACCTCTCCCTCTTTGCACTTCCTACACACTCACCTGTCCAATCCTTTGTACCTCTCCACTTACATTCCCCTCCTTGTACCTTGAGGGTATACTTTGGCACCTTACCACTAATGTCTTTCTCACTGATTGAATGATCTACAGCAAGACATCTTTTTTGTCCCTTATCAGAGTTTAACCTTTCATCACCTGGTACAAATCCACCTCCAATGCCAGTCATCATCTTAGTTGAGGGGTTTTCATCTTGCAAGTTACTTGGTGACTTCACTGGTGCTGGTGCCACATAGACAGCATCCAGTACACTCTGTAAAGTGCATTAGAAGGGCATCCACCCATACAAACCAAGCCAAAGCTGACCGTAGAGTTTGACACAATCCTGTGAAACCGTCCATCCCATGCCAGCATTGAAATTGGATGTTAAATGATGATGATGAAAACAGGTGGTGAAGACAACAAACAGATGTAATAGTATAACACTCAGGAAGTGAAAAAGTCTTTAACGTTTCGAGCCTATGCTCTTCCACAGAAAGGAACACAGAAAGAAACAAGGAGAGAAAATAAAGAATGTGTAGAGGCTAGCGATCTAATATATCTATATCTATCTATCTATTTATATATATATATATATATATATATATATATATATATATATAACACTTACATACATGCACACACATAGAGTCTGTCATTGTTGGATCACATTTATTGCCACCTTTCTCCCATAGGTTTTGCAATAGGCAATCTTTTGTTTTTGTAGCTATTCCTGTTTTACAGGAATGGGTTGCTGGTTCAATGTCTAACCTTCCTCTTTTTCCTGGGCTTGAGAACTCTTTTAAGAAACATTAAATCATTTGACAATGATAGCACTGTACAATTTCCATCAACAAAATAAGATAGCTCTGGATGTAGATGAAAATCCAATAATGAGCGAAGAGACAACAACAGCGAATGAAAAGTTGAGAAACAACAAAGCTATTCGATTGGATGAAATCACTGTAGAAATGTTTAAACATGGTGGGAGCACTGTAGTGGCTGAACTGACAAGTCTGACAAATTGTTGCTGGCATGAGCAGAGAGTTCCACATAATGGACAAGAGGGAACCATTGTGAAACTGCTGAAGAAAGGAGACCTGTCCAACTGCAATAACTAGCAAAGCATCACACTGCTCTCAATGCCTGGTAAAGTTTTCCACAAAGTGCTTTTAAACAGGCTAAGTGAAGTTTGTGGACACAGTTCTATGAGAGGAACAAGTTAGATTTCATTACCACTGATCCTGCACTGAATAAATTCAGAAATATTATTCTCCAGTGTGTTGAACATCAAAGATCACTGAAGCTAAATTTTATTATGGCATTCCTCAATGCTTTGTCAGTATCTTTGAAGAACTTTACTCAAATTCACAATGCTGTTTGAATGGAAAACAGTGCTATGTTATTTAAGGGAGATTTGCCTATTGCCATGTTGTAGTGTTGTTATAATATTGTGTGATGCTCTGTTGCACTGTTGAGTCGTCATGTTATTGTTCTCTATTCTAACACATTGCTTCATTTCCTCAAAGGAGATAGTTTAGAAAGTAGGTTGTTTGCTTACTACCAACCTGTCTATTTAGGTAGGAAGCTAGCTGACAACTTGTAGACGAGGTACACAAGGACCAGGGTTTTCCAGCTGTTTCTCCAGCTCACTATATTCTTTAATAATGTCTTCAAGACTGTTATAGCTGTCAGTAAATTCCTGCAGTTCCATACCATCAACCATAGTATAATGGTGAAGGTGGGCCTGCGAAAAAGAAAGAAAGAAAAAACATAAACGATATGACAACAAATAATAGCATTATTTATAGAATTATAAATTAATATTAGAATTAGAATAGAATTATGTCGACAAATAAATAGAATGTAACCTAACCTGCCCAGACCACCCTAGACTATCCCAGAACTCCACACCACTACCACCTATTCCATGTGGGAATCTGAGTCAATAAAGGATTCTCTGTATGATTGCTCGACTAGCAACAAATAGCAGCTAAATCCCTCTCAAATCACACTATGCTGTCATAAAAAAGGATTGAATAACATGGTCCTGGGTTTCTGACCAACAATAAAAGGACTGGACCACAGGTCTGTTTGATCAGAGATGACCTTGGGCTAAACAATAGCCTTACATCCTTAGACTGTCTCTCTATCCCTATCACCCACACTTGTACATCCACATCATTGTCACTCTCTCCCTCCATGTACACCGTAAGCCACTACCAATTTCCCCATCCACTCCAACAAATAACTAAACTAATTACTTGGATAATCAGTTGTTTTCTTTGAAATTAGATTAATAACCCCCACCCCCAACAATTTTACGCACATACATGCACACGCATACATATGCTAAAACTCAAGACACCACCACAACTACTACCATCACTACTATGCAACACCACTGTGACTACTACTACACACCACCATCAATTGTTTTATACACACAGATGCTACCAAACAACAGCAACACACCATCTCCTCCACTACACACACCCACTACCATTGCTACTACATACCACCACCGTCGTCATCCCCACTACTGCTACAAGATGCTATCCTCTCAATTAGATACCACCACCACCACCACCACAACCACTACAGTACAACAATGCACATCTGTGGCCATCACTACCATTAACCATCACTGACGGTTTTGCACACACATACACATGCTAACACACACCACCACCACCACCACCGCCATTCCCTGTATGCCCATACATACACAAAAGCCAATAAGAAAGTCTCTATGTGATTAGCTGACATGCTAAATTTAAGCAACTAAATCTCCCTCACATTACACCTTTTTTTTAAAAAAAAAACTCATTGAACAATATAGTCTTTGCAATACAGAAAGGATGGTCATGGTCAGAAACACCTCTAGTCATGAGTCTGCTGGATCAGTGTTGACCTGGAGTTAAATTTCATTAACAACTTGTACTACCAAAGAAACACACACATAATGCTAGTATTAAATAGAACCACGATTACACACATACACATGCTCATACACACACACCCACACCTCTACCAGTCCCTGTCTTCCAGAATGCCTTTCAAGTGTATCCTCAAAATTCTTCTATTTCAGGTATCCTCAAATCAGAGGTGTGTGTGGTAAGGATGGTAGTGGTGGTGGTAGATTATTTTAACTTTAATTTAGTATTTCTCAATCATGACAGGGTTGATTAGAACAGATTTTAAAATTAACACTGTTGTTAGCATTCTCATCATCATTATCGTCACCACTACTGCCATCACAGATGCCACCACTATCGTCACTATGACCACCGCCACCACCACCTTCATCTTTATTTTCCAATCATCCATTTTGCTTTAACTCATTATCTTTGAACGTGGCAAAATTGGTAGAATGTTAGATAAAATACCTTGGAGGATTTTGGTTAAATCCCTTATGTTTTAGGTTCAAATTTGGTTGAGCTCAAACTTTGCCTTTTAT
Organism: Octopus sinensis; assembly: GCF_006345805.1. Lineage (NCBI taxonomy): Eukaryota > Metazoa > Mollusca > Cephalopoda > Octopoda > Octopodidae > Octopus > Octopus sinensis. The sequence continues at coordinate 20,824,249 of NC_043020.1, forward strand.
TTTTCCAGAGCGATTAAAATAAAGTAGCAGTCAGTTACAATGGTTGATTTTAAAATGTCTACACTCTTTCCACAAATTTGTTGCATTGCACCTGACAGAAATGATTATCATCAGACATGGCTGTGTGGTTAAGAAGTTTGCTTTGGAACCATGTCATTCCAACTGCAGGGACACTTTTGGCTGGTGTCTTCTACTTATAGCCACGAATGACTAATATCTTCAGAGTAAAATTTAGCAGACAGAAACTGGAAGAAGCCTTTTACACATGCCATGACTCAAGTTTCATATCACTGCAATAAGTGTATGTCAGAGAGAGTGAGTCTGTATTCTTTTTGTCTTGACAAGTGCATGCACATTATAAAAAAAAATGGGTCATAGTGCATATAAAAACTGTTGTCTGTTTGTAGCCCTTCATAAAATTCTGTTAAGGCTGCTTGTTGCTGGTTAGATTTGGAAAATATTACCTTGCTTGAAAACAGGTGAAGTCTGGTGACAGGAAGAGCATCTGGTCAAAGAAATATCTACTTTAACAAAGTTATCATCTGATTCATGCAAGCATGGGAAAGTGGATATTAAAATGATAATGAGGATTATGATAATAGCTTCTCATCTTTACTCATTTCTTCTTGCAGAAACTAAATTACATAAAAGAGGCCCAATTCCTGAAAATGCTTACAGTCCTTACCACTATATATCAAACCATACCCAAAACACTTAGATACATCTACAATACTCCAGAACACTACTACAGTACCATCGAAAGATGAAGAATTTTTTTACACAGTACACGCGCACGCACACACACACACACACACACACACCAGAAGACAGAAACCAGAGAGCAAACCTTGCGTCTGTAAAGCTTCATATATCTGTCCCGGAGATCTCCAAATGTTTGTTGGATGCAAGTGTTGTTTGCTAGTGTTAACAAAGAATATGGGTGACCCACAGGTGGAACAGAACACAGACCGGTTTTCCATCCCTCCTTGTTCCAACTGATGAACTGCAACTTGCTTTTTAGTCTACAACAAAAACAGCAATGTGAGAGAGAAATGCTTAAAATAAGGTAAGCCCTGCAATAATGATCTCTTTGTGAGGCACAACTATTGTTGGCTGAGTCAAACCCCAGTATATTACTAGTACCTGTTTTGGAAGAATGAAAGATAAAATTGTAATTGATATTGCTGTTTAGCTCTGGCTCAATCCTGATTGAGCAGACCATTGACAAAAGGCATTCCATGTGTGACTATGCTGTCTTTTTAGGGATTGCTAAATTATCTAATATGAGCTTCTACTGATGCACTCTCTCATCTCCCTGTGTGTTCTCTTTCATCTCTTGCTGCAATTGATTTAACTGCCATTGCACAGGATCAGCCAGCTCTAGACACTTTGGATCTAACTTCTACCAAGTTGTCCTGTTGCAAATTTGCCTATCTTCCACTTCCTTCTGCTGAAAGCACAATCCTTTGTGACACAGCTACTGGTTCTCCCAGGCCGTTTGTACCTGAGAACCACCAGTGTTCCATTTTTGATGCCTTGCATTCACTGTCATATCCTGGCATCGCTGCCTCAGTGAAACTTGTTATGACTTGAGTTTTTCTTGCCTAATATGCGCTGGATGATCACCACTTGGACATGCCCTTGTGTGAAATGCCAACGTTCTAAAATCTACAGGCACATTTGTGCTCCTCTTGGACAGTTGTCCACATTGATCTGGTTGGACCATGGCCTGTCAGTCATGGTTTCTCTTACATATTAATAAGCATTGATCGTTTCTCTCGTTGGCCTGAAGCCATTCCTGTAATGGACATTTCTGCTGAGTCGGTTGCTTGAGCTTTCATTTCTAATTGGATAGCTCATTTTGGTGTTCAAGCTAAGATAACCACTGACCGTGGACGCCAGTTCGAAGCTTCCTTATTTCGTGAATTATCACGAATTCTAGGTGTTTATCACATTCATACAACCAGCTACCATCCAGCTTCCAATGGGATGGTCGAACGTTTTCACAGGAAACTAAAGGCTGCTCTATGTGCCACTCCTGATCTGCAGTCTTGGACAGAATTCCTGCCTATCGTTCTTCTTGGTTGTTGCACTGCCGTTAAGACAGACTTAGTTTTCTCCTCTGTCAACTCCTTTACGGTACCACCTTGACAGTTCCTAGTACAATGTTAGCACCAGCCAATTCATCGCATCCTGATCCAACATCGTATGTCACCAGACTTCGCTCATATTTCTCGAGTCTTTCACCAATGTATCTATTCCCTCTCATGTCCTACCAAAACTTTTAGTCTCGACATCAATGGTTGGGCAGAGACCGTGTCAGTCAACAGACTTAAAAAGGTATATTTTGAGGTTTCCACACCCTTTGATGACACTGGCCATGCCCGCTTTTGATCCTTTACAACCACCTACACACCTACCCACACATGCACCTTTGACCACACCATCACCTACGTCATCACAACCTAACACAAACAAACCTTATGTCACCAGGACAGGCCGCACTGTGCACTGGCCTCCAAAAACTTTACAAAACTATTTATATCTGACAATCTCTTTTGTGTTTCCTGTGACAAACAATTGCTTTCTAGTGTTAATGAAAAATTCCAGTACTCTACCATTGAATATTTTGTCAAATTTTGTGTATGCCAATTCATATTTCTTGCAATTATTTTTCTTTTTGACTTGTTACATTTTTGTACCATATGTTGTTGTTTTCAATCAGTTACCATCTTTGCCCTTTTCTTGTGCCTGCTCCAGTTATTCTCTATTTTTGCACTGGTGGTCTCAGGGGGTGCCCCTGTAGTGAGGCACAAAGAAGCCAGCGCCATTTTGAAACAGTGAGATCTCGCCTGCAACCATTGCCATACACAAGACAAAAACGAGATCTCAACCATTATTTAAAGAAGAGACAACAACATTTTCCTTCTCATTCTTCTCACGCTGATGTGAACAAGACTTTGAAGCCAGGAGCTCAAAACAGATTTTTGTCCTGCTGTGATACCACATGCATTGTCTCCAGAGGTTATTGAACCTCACGTGTATGGGAGTGAAGGCTAACTACACGATGCTGTTAAGATGGTTACTGAAAGCAAACCCCTTGTATGAAGCACCCGTGAATAAACGGTTATTGAATTTAGTCTGCCTGAAAACTTCATTCTTCGCATTTCCAGCTCCTTGAATCAACAGAATAGTTATAATGAAAGAAGAAGATTCCCCAAAAGTATCATAAAAACCTTCCTTCCATTATAAGTCTTTCACCGACAAGTTATAATTGTGGATAAGGAAAGTTAAAAACTCACAGTTTGATTGCTTCCCATGTGTAGAAGCTTTTCCAAACAAATTAAAAATTTTGTCAGAAGTGCAGAAGACAGTAAAAAACCTCTCTGTATCATTTTCATCACTTAATTATCAAATGTACGAGATATGGATTTCGCTTTGGGGCCAATATCCTTGATTAACTACTACAGCCATTAAATCTCTGTTGCCTTTTGGATCATCGTATCTTTGTGAATTGGGGATCTCTGCACTTATGGAAATGAAGTAAAAAAAATGGGAACGATCGCAGATGGTAGATGAGGAGTTATGTATTTATCTAATTTAGAGCCACATTTGGACAAAAGTCTTTCTCAAAATCAATTGCATCCTTCTCACTAAAAACATTATTATTGTATTATATTACCTATATATATATATTATATGTTCATAAAACAATTAGATGTTGTATAACATCAAGCAAACCAAGCTTTCATATTGTTTTAACCAATGGCATCATTACAACATATCTGTAGATTTGGATATCTTAGAATTTAACCTCTTCACCAATGTTTAAATTGCTCTGGAGTGGAGATATGTGACACAGAGGAGTGATATTGATGCCTTTCTTAATCATTGTTTCAGATGAATGTCATGGTGGAATTTTAAAATTTAAATTTGAAATCACTTTCAGTGAATTTATTTAAATGAGAATTTACTAATACAGCAATCGAGTTAATTCTGGTTCATTTGTTTTTGTAATTTAATCCAGTGTTTCTAAAAGTGTATTCAAAGAAATCTCAGAGTCCTATGAAAAATGTTTAGAATTTTGCAAGATAAAGGAGCTTTTAATATGAATTTTAAAAGAAATAGTGTATATTTTTTCAAAGTAAAGTTATCAACGTCTATGTGAATATATTTTTCTCAGTAAAATAATCTGTGTTTCCTTTAATGGTTAATCAAAGTTAGAGTAGTGCAGATTATCTGTAAAATATAGGTAGGAAATATTCATAGGAAATTGCATAAGGGTTCCTTGACAATATAAGTTTGAGATCCACTGATTTAAGTGATAAAGGACAATTCCTACAAAATTTTGAAATTATTCTTGGTTCTGTGATAAGGAGTTCTTGTTAAAGATTACATGGATAGTTGGAGACAAGTCCAGGAAGGAAAGGTGTGTGATTCTGCAGAACAATTAGCCTGAATGTTTACCTTCCATAGTCAGCTTGGCCCTCAGGTGGAGGAAGAGGTAGCTACAGATGATAAGATGGAGGATAGAGTATGATGAATCAATATTTATCTTCCACACTTTTTCAATAAAGTCTATTGCCATCATAGGTGTTCACTGATCCAATACTTAACCTTTTGAGTTTGTGATTTACTAAGTGGATAGGGTACTGAATGACCAGCAAAGGTGTCAGCAGTTCACATCTTGTTACAGGTTATGATCATGGCTAAAGACTCAATCATCCTGCCAACCTGGCTCTAAGTAGGTACTATAGTGTATTGTACTGTATCTATGACCAAGGAACTTAACTGTGAACAGTCCAGCTGACCTAATAGTACATAGGTACTATAGTGTGGTACAGTTCATTACTGTGTCCATATCCCAGATACTTAACCATCAACAATCCAATTCACCTAGCTGTAAGTAGGTTACACAGTATGGTATGGTTCACAGTACTGTCTCTATGACCAAGGCACTTAACTATTAAGGGTCCAGTCTATCTAGCTGTAATTAGGCACCACAATATGATAGAGCTCACAGCACAGTGTCTATGACCAAGACACTTAATTGTCAGCAGTTCAGTCTGATGGCTATATGTAGGTCTGAATAATTTGTTGTTGATCAAACAATGAAAGTGTAAACCTTTGGTCAAAGGTCATGACCAATTTGCTTTTATATCAGTCATGATGTATCTCGATACATCTTCTTTAATGTGTCTTCTTTGATTTGAGAGAGCTTTGGCTGTTATTTCTAACAGGTTGAGTGATTACACAAAAGTTACCTCAGGTGGATGATTAGTTACCTTGCAGTTTTGAATTGAATTCACCCTGCAACAGGAGCTATTACTGATAGTGCCTTATCTTGGAGGAGATTTATCTCTAATCTATTAAACATGGCAGAACCCAGAGAGGTATACTAACTCTGTGGATTATTGTACTTTTAATAGGGATCAGCTCACAGCTACAGACACTTTAGTAGAAGTGGTAGAAGAAACAGTGAGGATTAGTGGTTGTAGTATGTTGTAGTGGCAATAATGGTTGTATACATTAGGTATCATATTTATACAAGTTTTCAATTCATAAACAAATCAAATTTACTGTGTATCATGCACAACAAATTCTAGAAAATGTAGTTTTCAGTAAAAATTTCACCCAGAAATGTAGAAAGACATTTGAATAATTACTAAATACAGCAAATTAATATGTGTAAGTAGTACACAAATCAAACTTGATATGCAGGTTATTTAGCTTAGCTGTATCTTCAAAAACAATTGTGTGTATCTATTTATACAAATCAAATTAGGTACAATACATGCAAATTATGTACAATAATTTTCAAATTTCAATAGGGTTACATTCCTTATTAACCCTTTCGTTACCAAACCGCCCGAAACAAATTTTGGTTAATGTGGCCAAACTGCCCAAAGCCGCCCGAATTTACCTATTCATATTTAAATGAGAATATCAGAGCAAATCTCTTTCGTACATTCGTGAAAATACGTATTATACTTCGTAAAGAGTTCAACTACAGTTTTGTACAAAAATCAAAGTGTAATTTTAATTCCGTGAATTTTGGAAGATTTTTTTCCGAAATTTGTTCCTATTGTGTTTTCAAAATTTGTAATTCTGACAAAAAATGGATACGAATTTCATTAATATCAAGCAGCGAATCAGAATTCGAAGGATTTTCTACTGAAGACCTTCATAAATCTAACTCTATGACTGAAAAAAAAAAGCATGTGGTATTTGATAATGAATCTGATGTTTCAATTTCCGAAAGTGAAAACAGTGAATTTGAAAGCTCCGACAGCGATAAAGAAAATGAATTGGCACCTGAATGGAGTGAAAATTTAAAACCTTTTCTTTCGGTGATTTTTCTGAAGAAACTGGACCAAGCCACAGACTTTCCCAGAAGAGTAAAGCCTTAGACTATTTCTTTTTACTTTTTCGAATGAGCCTATTTGAAATCATTACGGCGGAAACGAACCGTTACGCTAAATGTAAACAAAACGAAAGAAAGGATAGTTAGTGAAATTAAGACTATTTTGCCATAAATATTATTATGGGTATCAGAAAGTTACCCAGAATAACAAATTCTATCGTAAAATTTTGTTGTATACCCAATTGAATATTAGCTCATAACCCATTTTCTATGAACAAAATTTCAATAATTTTATACTTTGTTGAATTTACCTGTATCTACCTGCAATTAGAGTCACTTTGTGACAAAAATTATTGTATAGAATTGGTTGAGAACATTTCATTAAATTATCTTCCAAAATTCACGTTAATATATTGATAAATAAAAAAGTTATAGTTGTTTAATGAAACCAGACTAAATTTATGATTATGTTAGAAATTAATTGAAACACATAAGGGGTGTATTTTGGTCAGAAATATAGTAACGAAAGGGTTAAACATGTTACATATTTTACCATATTTGAATATTATTATATTGTCATACCAGTCAGTAGTAACTCTCTATTTCAATAAAATATAAACAAAGTGTACTGCAGTTAACAAGTATTTCCTTGTGTGCTACTCTTGTACAGGAAAATCCACATACACCAGTAGAGAGCTTACTATTTGACATTTCAAAATACATGTTTTTTTTTAAATTAGCCAAAAAAACCCCAAAAAAACAAAGAATTTATAAGCAAAATATGGCAAATAATTCAAATGATTGAACTATTTTTGAAAGTTAGACTTGTGATAATGAGTATAAAAGTGAAGGCTTTTACAGATGTAAACGGTATACAGATTTACTGAGCACAACACACAAAAATATTCCCTTTTGTGTGAGAAATTTTTCCAAAATTTACAGCACCTGATCAGTATGTGTTCTCAAAATGGAAAATTAGGTGTTTTTCTGGACAAAATAAAACTGACCAAAATGATGATTTAGAAAATGAAAGACTTCTGCATTGGCTACTACTTTCAAAGATGGTTACAATATTAAGGAATATACAGTCTATGAAGAGATAATAAAGGTAAACTCAATTCTAATTTTGCTCCACCATAAATCACTTAATATTTAAAAAAAAATCCTTTGAAGTTCACCATGTAATTGTGTGTTGAGGGAACAGGCTTTTCTTGCATGGTTGTACTATCCCTGTTGGCAGTCTAACTCTTCATTGAGCTTTTTCTTTATAGTTGAGAGTATGGCCCCACTTGTAACTCAGCCAGTTACAGACAGGAGTTGAAAGATTGATAATGAATAGACAGAGAGGGACAAAAGTTCTAGTGTTGCACACGACTCACCTTTCAATATTTCTTCTCATGTCAGAAATACTCACTTTTCCTCGCACCATGAGAGCACAAGCAAGGTAAAGACTGTGTCTGGGGTCAGCTTTTATCAGTTGATGGTCTTTTGAAAATGCATCAGAGAACATTTGGTCAAGACTGTTAAAGAGTAAACAGAAAAAAAGTTGAGAAACAAGATTGTTTTAGATGAATTGATTTCTTCTGATTGAGTGAAGGTAAATGGATCTTTACTTAACTTGAAGAGATGCGATATAGTGTAAGATTTTAACTCAGAATCTAGAGGGATGAAAATACGAGGGACGTTCAATAAGTAATACCCCTGACCCACTTGCAGTTATTTGGTCTAGCCGAAATTTCGCATGTGCAATTATTGATATGTCTATAGATTAAGTGGCAAATTACAGCTCTGAACTAATTGTGGTTTCTGATTTACAGGTGTTTGAACTGAGTCAAGTGTAAAATGGAGCCTGTTGAGTGTCGAGCAGTGATCCGGTTTTTGTATTTGAAAGGACGCACACCACGGGAGACTTTTGATGAAATGAAAGTAACTTATGGTGATGATGCCCCATCATATGACCTTGTAAAACGCTGGCATCGTGAAATCAGACATGGTCGGAACTCCGTAGTAACAGCTCCCAGATCTGGTCGCCCTCTTCTGCCATTGATGAGGCATCTGTCTGTCAAGTTGAGGCTGCCATTTTGGAAGATCGACGCATAACTATTCGCCAAATAGCCTATGAGGTCAAGATTAGTAACGGGTCTGTGGAAACTATCATTCATGACCATTTGTATATGCAAAAGGTGTCTGCCTGATGGATTTCCAGGTTGCTCACACCTTTCCAGAAGCAAGAACGAGTCGAGTGGTCAAGGATGAATTTGGAGATGTGCCAAGAAGATGAGTCAAAATTTTTCAAAAGACTGATTACACAGGATGAAACCTGGGTCCATCACTATGATGCAGAGACCAAAGCCCAGTCAATGCAGTGGAAGCACCATGACTCACCTCCTCCAAAGAAGGCAAAGGTGCAGCCCTCCGCTGGTAAGGTCATGCTCACAGTCTTCTGGGACCAGAACGGAGTAGTGATGACAGATTTCCTGGCAAAGGGTACGACGATTACAGGAGCCTATTATGCTTCACTTTTGAGGAAATTAAGAGAAGCTATCAAAATCAAGAGGTAGGGCAAGATCAGCAAAGGCATTGTCCTCCTGCAGGACAACGCTCCGGTCCACAACTCGCGTATCGCCAGATCAGAAGCACAGGCGTGCGGCTATGAACTCATCCTCCATCCCTCCTACTCTCCTGACCTTGCACCCTCTGATTTTCACCTCTTCCCAGCCATGAAGTTGTTTTTGAAAGGAAAGCGTTTCCCAGATGATGCAGCCTTGATTTCTGAAGTCACGTCGTGGTTGGAGGACCAAGCTGGGGTCTTCTACAAAAACGGTCTCCAGCGCTGCATCAAACGATGGGAGAAGTGCGTAACTCTGGGTGGTTTCTATGTAGAAAAAGACTAATAACTGTGCCAAGTTTCGTTGCTCTACTGCTATGGGAAGTGGGTCAGGGGCATTACTTATTGAACGCCCCTCGTAAATACTGTAAAAGTTTTACTCAACCATTCTATGACCTCCATATATGCTTTGCTGATGAGGTTTAATAATGCTGAATCAAGTCCTATGTTGTTTCATTTCTATTTTTCTATGAATACTACTTCAATTACAGTGAAATTATGCTGTGTTGAAGTTCAATATGACAAAAACATGTCTGGAGTTGTCTTCCCTTACTTGCTGAAGCAATATTATTCAATGATTACTATTGATGTTTTTTAACACATCAAAATTTTGTAGTTAGTTTTTTTTTTCTATATTTATTTCATTGAATATATTGTGATGATGGATTTCCATCATGTGACAATGAAGATTCATTTATTCGATCAACTGAATAACTTGCTCCTGAATTTGTCCCAACTTCCTGTCCATGGCAAAATCCCAGATTACAACATACATGTGATCACAAAAGCACAAATTTCACAACTTGTGAAGTAAGCACAGCACACTGCTTCATGAAGATCACTAGCTCTCACTGCCATCTGTTGGTGCACTACACAACTAGTCCGGGAACTTTTTGATATCATGTCATATCTAATTTCGCTCACAAGTTATGGGTGATATGAGGCTATAGGAAATGATATATGTCGAAGATATCATGCTGTAGAATTGAACCCAAGATCTTGTGGTTGCAAAGCAAACTTTTAAACCATTAATCCACACAGTGCTTAGAATGAATATATTTCTTTCTGTTCCTTTGTTAATTTTGGCATAAGGCCAGTAATTTTAAGGGGGTGGAGGCAAGTCAGTTACATCCCCCTTTCTCCCAGTGCTCAACTGATCCTTATTTTAGTATCCCTGAAAGCATGAGGGCAAAGTTGAGCTCAGAAAGGAATGAGTTAGAAGAAATACTACAAAGCATTTTCACTGATTCTCTAACAATTCAACAATGAATATATTAATACTAAATTAACAGAATTTATTTTTTCAGTTGCAGGTTTGGGTTGATACTTTCTCTTATACTTGGCTGTCCACTAAACTTTGAACTGTGAAGTGGAAATAAAGATTTTTCTAACACAAAGTGTGAGATAATTGTTTATCTAAGATCCCATTGCAATAGCTTAAACAAGATTTGAAGTTGTGAGCTTGTGACCATCTAAAACCTTCATTACACAGTCATTGTGACTCCATAAAAAGAAAAGTTTGCAAGTTACTATCTTTGTCTTATAAGTTACTTGGTGATCCATCTGCTGGTGCCATGTAAAAAGCACTTAGTCCATTCTATAATGTGGTTGGCATTAGGAAACGCATCCAGCCATAAAAACCATATCAAAACAGACAGTGAAGCCTGGTGAAGTCTTCTGGCTTGCCAGCTCCTGTCAAACCATCCAACCCAAGCCTGTATGGAAAATGGATGTTAAGTGATGATGACGATGACGATGATGTTACTGGTACTCAATGTGTTGCTGTGTTACAGTTATGCACACACACACACAAAGCATACATACAAGCATAAAATTATCAAGACAAAAAATGTTTTAACTTACCGACGTGGAGCAATGTTGACATCAGCTAATGCATAGAGGGGAGTTTGACTGGCCACGAGGTAATGAAGTTTTGGGTAAGGAACCAGGTTTGTGGCTAATTCATTCAGATCAACATTTAACAAACCTTCAAACCGAGATGAACTGACAAAAAAAAAGTATAAAACAACAACAATCTACTATCGATATAAGGCCCAAAATTTTGGTTACATCAAACCCAGTGCTCAGCTGGGGCTTAGTTTATCATCCCTGAAAGGATGAAAAGCAAAGCTGTCCTCAATGGAATTTAAGCTTGCAACATAAAGTCAAACATTTGGTCCATTCCAGTGATAATTCTGCCAGCTTGCTGCCATAATAATAATAATAATAATAATAATAATAATAATAACAACAATAACAATAATGATAACAATAATAATAATAATGATAATAACAATAATAATAATAATAAAGAAAAAAAAGTAATAATAATAATAATAACAATAATAATAATAATAATAATAAAGAAAAAAAAGTAATAATAATAACAATAATAATAATAATAACAATAATAATAATAATAATAATAATAATAATAATAATAACAATAATAATAACAATAACAATAATAATAACAATAATAATAATAAAAGTTTCAAATTTTGCTACAAGGGCAGCAATTTTGGGAGAGGAGATAAGTCAATTACATTGATCTTAGTGTTCAACTGGTACTTAGTCTATCGACCCTGAAAGGATGATAAGCAAAAATCGACCACGACAGAATTTGAACTTAGAATGTAGCAGCAGATGAGATAGCACTAAGCATTTCACCCAGCATGCTAATGATTCTGCCAGCTCACCACTCTAATAATAATAATAATAATAATAATAATAATAATAATAACAACAACAACAACAATAATAACAACAACAATAATTTCATTTATTTGCTACAGGGACAAAAGATGAGGGGACAATACAAAGACAGACATAGTGAAGGGGTTTACATATAATGAAATGATAAAAAAAAACGGTGGAAAGAAAGTATACACAGTATACACTGAAAAAGAAGGGACATGCATAGCATACAAAGGTTAAAAAAAATTTTAAGTGGCAGGGATAGGGATGTGGTCCTCCTGATACAGGAAGGCCTCTAGGGATAATTGAGGAACCCACTGTCCGAGATTTCCCTGAAACCCCAAGAGCAAGTGTCCTCTCCAATTCCTTCTCTCTGACTCACAGGTCTACACTTTCAAAGTTATCATCCTCTCTTGCCATTTTTGCAACTTTCACCCACCTTTCAATAAACTCATTCAAGGACAGCACTTCCCTCTCCACTCAATTGTCTTTTCAAGTGAAACTTGAAGAAGTCAATGAGAGCTGTACCAAAGAGGGGTGTATCTATCTTCATGCCTTTCAACCTTGTCTACCACAGCCACCAGGCAAAAGAAAACTGCCTTGCTTGCCCGATTGAAGGAGGGTGGCAGTGTGATCATCACTACAGACTTGGCTGACAAACAGACCTCTCCCACATGTGACAGCAGCTGTTTGACATAACCCCACAAATCAGCAATACCTGGACACTAGACGAGTGCGTGCAGAATAGTTTCGTCACTCTGTCCGCACCTCAAACAAGACTGTCTGACATCACATCTGTGCCTGTAGAGTTTATCTTGAATTAGGAGCACCCCACCCCAGTAGCACTATTAGGTCAAGGACATCTGGAAATTATCCATGATAGTTCCTTACCAGAAAGTCTTCTGGAACAGACTAGTCAGTTTGTTCTCGTTGGCGCCCAGAGTCTCCCTGAGAATGTTGTCGCACTTTCCCGCCACTAAACCTCTATAAATTTCTAAAGTGGAACATCCTCTAATCCCATTGCCCGACTTGTAAAGGCTGTGAGTGCCTGACGACATTCTAGGTGTCAGGCACCCAGTCTCAGTCTTTTCTTCACCCAAGATTGCAACTTCATCAAGGAGACAAACTGTGGAAAGATGAGCCTCACAAACGGAGCCTAGACATGCTCACCATTCAGAAATCATTGCAGGTGGTGTAACCTAAGAGTGTATCTGTGCATTAGGAGCCATGGTATACCTGATGCTGGCAACAGACTGACTATCTGACCATTGGAACGTGTTTCTTCCACAAGAATTTAAATAAGAGACGCTCCAACCTGGTCAAGCAGTAATTGGGACAAGGCATGATGGTCAGGTGATAAATGATAATGGAGGCAATGTAAGCATTTGCCACTTTTGCCTGACCTTTTAGGGAGAGCTTCCTCTCAGTCCATTTCTGGATAACACTGGCCACCCTGTTTGCCACCTCGTCCCAGTTCTTATCTACCTGGAGGTTGGGACGAAACCAGACCCTGAGCAGTTTAACTGGTCTGTCGGTCCAGTGACTAATGATGCTATCCAGGAACCCAACCGCAAACCCACTAATTTGTCAGCATTGATTTTCGCCCCTCATATTCCTTTAAGATGGCACCAACCGTCTCCACTTCGGAGACATCTGATACCATGACAGTGACATGGTTTGTTTACACCAGCACTGCCATTCCTTGTCTCAGTTTGAAATGGATGCCCTTTAGCTGTACCAACTTCTGCAGTAGTGGCTCGAGTGCCAATACGTACAGAAGAGGTGACAGTGGGCAGCCCTGATGGACCAAGTGTGCGATGCCAAACGGCTCCAATAGGTGGCCGTTTATTTTGACCACTGAACAGGTATTGCAGCAATCCAGACTCTGAAAACGGATCCGAAACCACCTGCTTTCAGGATGGCTTCCAAGTAGCGATGGTCAACTCTAATCCTTTCTACTATAGGCAGAAGGCCTGAAATTTTGGGGAAGGGGACTAGTCAATTATATCAACTCCAGTGTTTCCTTAGTACTTAATTTATCAACCCTGAAAGGATGAAAGGCAAAGTCGACTTTGCACTCAGAACACAGTGATGGGCGAAATACCACTAAGTGTGCTAATGATTCTGTCAGCTTGCCACCTTCATAATAATAATATTAATAATAATAATCTTTTCTACTGAAGGCATAAGGCCTCACATTTGTGGGGAAGGTAATAGTTGATTACATTGACCCCAGTACTCAACTGGCACTTAATTTATTGATCCCGAAGGATGAAAGGCAAAGTTGACCTTGGTGGAATTTGTACTCAGAATGTAGCAGCAGACGAAATACCGCCAAGCATTTTGTCCAGCATACCAATGATTCTGCCAGCTCGCTGCCTCAATAATAATAATAATAATAATAATAATAAAAAGATCAGTAAATATAAAGACTTGCTAATAGAAATTGAAAAATGTGGCATCTCAAAGAGACTACAGTACCAGTGATTGTAGGATCTCTAGGAATGATAAAAAAAGGTACTGAAACCTATTTGAAAATGATTCCAGGCTTACCATCCCTACAGGAAGTGCAAAAAATCGTGTTAACTGGAACGACTCATGTACTGAGAAGAACATTATTGCTGTGAAAACAACATCCATTCATGAATTTATATATTTATTAATTTTTTTTAAATACATATTTTACCTGTGAATTTGCGTGTGTAATCTGGGAATGCATTCAATGAGCTTCTCTGCCCTAGGTGTACGGAAAACACTCGGCGAGAAATGGAAGAAAATTTGAAGAAAGAAGGAAAGAAAAAAATTATTTGCCACAAGGGTGAAGGATGAGGGCACTGAATAATAATGATAATTATTTCAAATTTTTGCCATGAGGGAATCTCAGTAGAGGTGGAGATGAGTTGATTACATTGACCCCAGTGTTCAACTGGTACTTATTTTTTCGACCGTGAAAGGATGAAAAGCAAAGACAATCTTGGTTGAATTTGAACTCAGAACATAGTGATGGGTGAAATACTGCTAAGCATTTCATCCAGTGCGCTAACAATTCTGCCAGCTTGCCGCCTTAATAATAATAATAATAATAATAATAATGATAATAATAATCCTTTCTACTGAAGGCACAAGGCCTGAAATCTTGGGGGAGGGGACTAGTCAATTACATTGACCCCAGTGTTTCACTGTACTTATTTTATCGACCCCGAAAATATGAATGGCAAAGTCAACCGTGGTGGAATTTGAACTCAGAACATAAAAGACAGAAGAAATGTCAGTAAGGATCCTGCTTGGCGTGCTAATGATTCTGCCAGCTCACTACCTAAACAACGATGATGATGACGCAGTCGCCGATGATGATTATTTCATTTATTTGCCACAAGGGCGAAGGATGAGGGGACTGAATAATAATAATAATAATAAGGAATGATTATATTCTGTCACAGACCAAAGACAGAATCTGTGGGAATGGAAACAAAAATATTTACCCTCTCCTGAGTGGGTACAATGAGCTAGCACAAAAATAGTATAACTGCAGACACAACTGTGAGGTAGAGGCTGTGATTATAAATAAGAATCACAGGATTTTATGGGAATTTACAATAAAGACTGACCATAGTATTGAAACAAGAAGACCAAATATGTTTATAGAGGACAAAAATATAAAAGACGTAAGACCACAGACTTTGCAATACCATATGATAACAGAGTGGATACCAAAAAAATTGAGAAAATTAAGAACAAATATCATGACCGAGTCAGAGAACTGAGGAGATTGTGGATGGCTGAGATGACAGTTACTCCAGCAGTAACTGGTGCACTTGGCACAACATCAAAACCACTGCCTAAGTGGTTGAAGGATACTGGAATTAAAACTCGCATACTTGACACACAAAGTGCAATCCTTATCCTACAAGAATCCTATGAAAGATTCTTGAGATTTGAGGAGACTTATCACCAAACCATGACACAACATCCTAACTAACTAATATAGCTTGTTATAGCTTTAATAAGTATCCTTTGTATCAAAGTCACAAGGCCTGAAATTTTGTGAGAAGGGGCTAGTTGATTATATTGAACCCAGTGCTCAACTGGTACTTATTTTATCAACCCCAAAAGGATGAAAGGTAAAGTTGACCTTGGCAGAATTTCAACTCAGAACATAAAGATGGACAAAATTCCACTAAGCATTTTGTTTGGTGTGCTATTCATTCTGTTACTTCACTGTCTTCTTAATAATAATAATCCTTTCTACTATTGGCACAAGGCCTGAAATTTGCAGGTAGTAGTTAGCCAATCACATCGATTCAGGCATAAAGACAGGTGAAATACCGCTAAGCATTTTGCCCAGTATGCTAACAATTCTGTCAGCTCACTGCCTTTAGAATAATAATAATAATCCTTTGTACTATAGGTAAAAGGCCTGAAATTTTAGGGGAAAGGACTAGTTATTTTCATCGACCCTAGTGTTTTACTGGTACTTAATTTATTGACCATGAAAGGATGAAAGGTAAAGTCAACCTCAGCGGAATTTGAAAATAATAATAATAATAATAATAATAATGATGGTTCAAATTTTGGTACAAGGCCAGCAATTTTGGAGGAGAGAGTAAGTCGATTATATTCAACCCCAGTGTTCAACAGGTACTTATTTTATCAACCCCAAAAGGATAAAAGGCAAAGAAAGCCTGCAAGTTTGTTGGAGAAGCTAAGTTTGGGACATAAAAGATGTGATGTTGGCCATTGATGAGATGAACTCAAACTCAGCAATGGGGTCAGATGGATATCTGACTGTTCTATTAAAGGCATGCAAGAAAGCTCTTGCAAAACCACTACATATACTTTTTCAGAGTTACCTTGCAAGTGGTAAAACTCCCAAATTGTTAAAAGAAGGTATCATATGCCCTGTCCATAAAGGAGAAAGCAGAGCAGCTGCTAAACATTACAGGCCAATCTCTCTGACTTCACAAGGTCACTGAACGCATTGCAAAGGGGAGGCTGAAAGAAAATAATTTGCTCACAAACACAACATAGCTTCTGTCTAGGGAGGAGCTACCTCACACATTTACAACATTATGACAAGATACTGAAACAGCAGCTTAACCACTCAATGTAGATGTGATATATCTTGACTTTGCCGAAGCCTTTGACAAAGTTGATCATAGCATGGTATGTTACAAATTGCATGAGCTTGGTGTCACTGGAAAACTAGAAGAGTTGCTACATGACTTTTTAAATGGAAGAAGTCAGACAGTTGCAGCCAATGGCACTCTCTTTGGGGAGACATCAATTTGCAATGGAATCTCTCAAGGAACTGTCTGGGATCACTACTGTTTGTGGTGGGTTTTTTTTTACTGGTTTCAGCCAGAGGCTGAGGTCATGCTGGAGTACTGCCTTCCAGTGTGTTTGGTTTTTTTTCCTTACTGTGAAGTAGCAAGTTGGACAGAGGTGCTCTTCTTTATGCCTCCTGTCACAATGTGGGTTCATCTGGTATCTCAGATAAAAATTGTCCAGATGCTCTTTGAAGACCTCTCTCAGACATGCTCTCAGCCACTCTCACCAGCTATGTAGATGATACAAAAGTAGCATAGATGGTCAAGGACCCTGATGATATACTGAAACTGTAAAACAACCTGAATGCAATATACAAATGGGCTGACGAAAATAACATGCAGTTCAATGCTGTGAATATTCAAGCACTCCACTATTGGCCACAAACAGACTGCAATTGTAATACACAGGACCAGGATAGTGCAATCCCAGAGTCAAAGTCAGTGTGTGACCAGGGAATCCACATGAAAAATATGAAGTGATGTACATATGAAAGATCCTGGAAGGGCTAGCTCCCAACCCTGGAACTGAAAACTATATCAATCACCAAACTAGAGAGGGTTTTTCATTATTTCTAAGGGTTTATCTATATCATTAATCAGGGTTTTATTTATTTGGGTTCATGCAAGTTATCCTAGATATTATGATTTTGTTAATATATTTGATTTTGAAGAGTTATTTACCATGTGTATTAATGATTTTAGTTTTGTGAGGGGTTTTAGTAAATTAATATATTTTTTGTAGGTCAAGAAATAGTTTAATTAAAATTGGAAGTTATAGAATAACAATGGAAGTATAGTACCAAAGATCCCATCTTTTCCATATAGAATAAGGACCCAGTACTGTAACAGCTTGGGTTTCATGGGTCCACAACTATTTGAGATACTGCTAGACAACCTCAGATATTTGCGAGGTGTAGATATAGAGGTCTTCAATGAGCATCTAGACAATTTTTATCTGAGGTACCAAATGAACCCACATTGTGGCAGGAGGTACAAAGAAGAGCACCTCTGTCCAACTTGCTACTTCACAGTAAAGAAAAAAACCCAAACACACTGGAAGGCAGTGCTCCAGCATAGCCTCAACCTCTGGCTGAAACTAGTAAAAAAATAAGAAATATATATAAACACAGAGAGACATATTTTTAGGTATATGTATATGCATGGGGATATTGTTTGCCAATGTACATCAGTCAAAGATGCATCCTTTGGCAAGAAAGCCAATAAAGCATCATAAGCAACAAAAATATTACATTAAATAATTATTCTACTTCAGCTACAGAGACATTCCTTTGTTACTCTTGCCACTGATGAATCAAATAAATCAGTGATTGATCCCCTGTTAGAAACTCACCATCAATTAGAGTACTGTTCACAAACATTCAGGATATATATGAATAAAAGAGTATGAAATATAAAGATCGTGAATACCTGGTCATGTTAAGTATCAGATTAGCAACAATGTTGTTCATTGAGTCAAAAGGTTTTTGTTTGGTTAGCTTGGATAACTTGGTATTGGTTGCACAGATGGCAGTGTTTGGTAGAATTTTACTATTGTAAGTTCTCTTCCCTGACTTCTCACATGGAACTGCTTGACCAATTTTGTCCACAATATCTACCAAAGCCTGAAATATCCCCAAGTTACAAATTATCACAAAGACACTGAAATAAAATATCTCTGACATGATTAAAAAATTTGATGACATGTTATTCCTTGCTCTACTGCTGACATGGTAATATGGAATTATTTCTGGTTTTGCTATTGTTGTTATTATTATTGTGTTGTTACTGCTGTTGTTTCATTCCAAGGTAGCTCTGATTGCACAGACCTATGACCAAACCATCTCATCTTCTTTCAGGCAAGTTTAGCCAATGCTCTTTTTTAAGATTGTAGGGTGTTTTGAGAGGTTTGGATGCTGTTTCTAGCAGGTAGAATGACTTCTTGAGAATCCCTTGTCATGCAAATAGAGACACTTATATATTGAAATAGGGGAAAAAGTGAGAGAAAGAAAGAGAGAGAGAGAGCCATCAGACAGAGAAAGAGAGAGAAAAATAAAACTCCTTGCTCACTTAATTCATAACATACCTGGTTCTCAATTGGCAGAACACAATCAGCTTTGTGTGTCAACTGATGCATGGCTAGGACACTGTTATATGGTGAGGTGATAACATCATCATCTGCAGAGGGGTACAGGGCATTGACAAATCTGGGTAGAAGAGCAATTGCAACAATGTTATCAACAATATTGTTTTCAGCCAACTAATCATAAAGGATGTATAATACTTAAGGGAAACAAAACTAGAATGTTGTAGCATCCATATTTTTCCTTCAACAGCATTAATCACACAAACGAACTGGTTTCTACTGAAGATAGATCTTAGCTCTTAGTAATGGTTTATTATCTGTTTTACAATATTTGGTACATATATATTCGGTAATTAGATTTGATTATACATAGTTCCTGGAATACATATCATGCTACCAGAACACTTTTGTAGTCCAAGGCTCCTAGCAGTACTGCACTAGAATGAAAAATGTGGGTGTGGAAAAGTACAGGACAAGATGAAAAAAAAAATACTTAAAATATTGCTGCTGAAGTTAGAATTTAAAAACTAAAATAGTAATTAATGCCCTCTTATATTTTCATTTTTACTTAAAAGTTTAAATTAAAATACTCAAGAAGCTATTTATTTTTGATTTTAGTGAAAAGACTAGTTTACACATTAAAAATTTAATATTACAATTTCTTTATTTAAAAACAACATAATAGCAATTTAAGCAAAATTGACAACTATAGCCCCTAAGTATTAAAAAAAAACAATAAAATTAAATAATTTCTGGATTCTGTACTCAGTTTGTTCTGTAGTTTTCATTTTTTGAAATATTTTCCAAACTGTAAATAGAAAATATTTTGTTGTCTCATAATGCAAACTTTAAAGAAATGAATTCTTTTGGTTCTTAAAAAATTTTTTTTACTATATTTTACCGTTTTGAATTACATATTCTTTTACTTGTTTCAGTCACTTGACTGTGGACATGCTGGAGTACCGCCTTTAGTCGAGCAAATCAACCCCAGGATTTATTCTTTGTAAGCCTAGTACTTATTCTATCGATCTCTTTTGCTGAACCGCTAAGTTACGGAGGTGTAAACACACCAGTATCGGTTGTCAAGCGATGTTGGTGGGACAAAAATAGACACAAACACACGCACACACATATATATATATATACATATATACGATGGACTTCTTTCAGTTCCATCTACCAAATCCACTCACAAGGCTATAGTAGAAGATACTTGCCCAAGGTGCCACACAGTGGGACTAAACTCGGAACCATGTGTTGGTAAGCATGCTACTTACCACACAGCCAATTTTATAATACAATATCTGATTTTAAATTTTTGTTTAATGAGTTTTGTTAAGAAAAAGAAAATAATATAATAATTAAAAATAAGTCCGAAATGTTTTAGCTTAATATAAAGAAATTTTTAAATCAAAAATATTAACTTCAAATTTTTTTAAAATTTGCAATAAAGAGCCAAAAAATATGAAGAACTAAATAATGCAAATGCTATTTCATAAACAATTTCAGAAATTTATTTAGCAAATTCTAACTTCAGCAGCAATATTTTAAGTATTTTACCTTCTTGCCCTGTATTTTCCAGGTTTAATTGCTATTTGTTCTGTACATTCCTAGGTTCACTACTTAAGAATATTCTAGGATTCTTCACCTACATTTTTCATTCTGGCCCACTTTATTTCCAGGCAACACTTCTATCATTATAATTATTATAATTGTAAAAGTGATACTCCTGTAAATATTTATTAAAAACAGGTTTTGTTCAAACTTAGAAATTTTGTTTGCACATAAATATATTTTTGAGCAATTTATATTAAAAAAAATAATTAATAATTAGTTTTTCATGAGTGAAATTTTTTATCATATGTTTTTAATAAGTACATAATTTAATACATAAACAAAATAAGAAAAAAATAATAGGAGCAGTAGTGGTTGTGTAAGAAAGAAGCTTGCTTCTCAACCACATGGTACTGGGTTCGATTCCACTGCATGGCACCTTGGGTTAGTGTCTTCTACTATAGCCTCAGGCCAACCAAAGTCTTGTAAGTAGATTTGGCACACAGAAACCGAAAGAAGCCCTATTTTATATATATATATATATATATAAAACTGTAGTTGTGTGAGTGTCTGTCCCTTTCGATTTAGATTCCTAACTACTCCCACATTTTGTGGTGCAGTTTAACCAAATTCAGGTATCTTATAGTCGTGATTCATATCGAGCCCGTCTGGGTATTAGCGCGTGTCTACGATGAGTCTACGATTTTAAAAATAATTTAACATCATTTTTTATTCCATTTTAATGCATAATTTTTCATGTGTCGATGGCGGCGGAGTTGGTGTCCATGGTTACACCTGCACCTGTTGCTTCTCCCCCTTCTTCCCTCCCTCGTGAAGCTGTGGGGAAGGGAGTGTAAGGAAATCAACGTCGTAAAGTGTTGTCAAGGAGACCAGCGTTCTTTTAGAACAACGACTTCATGGCTTGAAGACACCAAAACAGAAATGGCTAAGAAAGCCCAAATTGGCATCTATAAGGGAAGTAACTCTCTAAAAATGCTTATATAGTTATTTCCCTTACAAACCCGAGCAACGCCGGGCGATACTGCTAGTATATATATATATTAATAAAAGGAATTCCAACCTTGTCTGATTTTCACGTTTTATTTACAATCTTATAATGATATAATATAATATAATATAATATAATAAAATAAAATAAAATAATAGAATGTTAAATGTTCATTCTGATTGAACTAGTACTTTCATATCTAAGTCCTGAGGACAACCCAAGGAAGAGGAAAACAAGAACAAGTCATACCATTCATAGTGACACACAACCCATGTCAACAGAATATCTTCAACATTGCCAAAGCAAACCTACCAATCATTGCCCAAAGTAATGAATTAAAAGACATACTCACGGATCGAGCTATGGTGCTTAGTAAAAGACAGCCTAAAAACTTGAAAAAATTACTAACAAAGGCAAAATTTGACCTTAGCAACAAAGACCAAACATTCACTGTATCTAAATGCAATGATAGCCACTGTGGCACATGCCAATTCATACATACCGGCCAATATATAAACACAAAAACCGGGAAAATATTCACAAATGCGAATATGAACTGCAAAAGCAGAAATTTAATTTACTGCATCAAATGTCCAAATTGTGAAGAAATATATGTAGGTCAGACGGGAAACGCACTATCAGAACGCTCACATGTACACCGACAACAGATTAGAGACCCAGAGGTTCGTCAGATACCTTTGAGTAACCACCTAGCAACATGTGGTCGGAAAATATATATATTTCCATTCTACAAATTATACAGCCCAAGTGAAATCGAGAGGAAAATCAGAGAAAAGAATTTTATTGATAAATTCGAACCCAAGCTAAATAAGCAATAATAATACTTAGATAGCAGGAAAATTATCTTATTTAGGGTTAAAAGTTCTATTGCCACCATCATCACCACTAGCAACAATAATTAAGGTGCTGACAATGATGATGATGATGACAATTGAAATATAAAAATATAAAAATCTCTGACAAAGGCTATTTACAACATTTCTAAAAATAGCCCAACAATTGCTGCTTAGGCCAGGGTCAAGATACAGGACTCTTGACATGTCCAACAAAGCGTGACGCCGAAACCAATCAGCTTAAGTAATTGAGTGATACTACACACTGATTGGTCAGAATATAGTTTGCAAAACCTAGCATCTGGAGCCTACACAGCTGTATTTAAAGCACAGATTCAATCATCTCGCTACAGTCAAAAATTGTGAAGCATGACTGTCACCACTACTACATGAACCTGAAGATTGCAGAATTTAATGCATGAAAGTACTAGTTCAATCAGAATGAACATTTAACATTCTATTATTTTATTTTATTTTATTATATTATATTATCTTATCTTATATCATTATAAGATTGTAAATACGTGAAAATCAGACAAGGTTGGAATTCCTTTTATTAATATATTCTGCTATACACAATCACACCCACCCGTGTATATATATATATATATACACATATATACACACACACACACATTATATATATATATATATATATATATATACATCACGTGATCACGTGACCAACCAGACCATCAGATGTTGTTACACATTGCTGGTCACAATGCGTTCGCATTGTTTTAGCCTTCGAATGACGCCACCCCGCTGGCTAAGTGAGCAGGCCAATATATATACACACACACACACATATATACATATATTTTCATCTAGTTTCAGCTCACAAACTGTACCATGCTGGGGCACCACCATTCGATGTTATTACCTGATTTTACTTCACGAATGCTTTTTAGCAATTGACATTTGGTGCATGAGAGAGTTTGATGCAGCTACCCTCATCTATACCTCCTGCTTGTGAAGTTGATTCATCTGGGACACCTGAAAGGAAGAGGTCCAGCTTTATTTTAAAGACATCCGCATCCACCCCATGCAGGTCTCTCAGGTCCTTCAGGAGGATATTGAAGAGCTGTGGACCTCTGAAGCCCAGGCTATCGCAGTATCTTGTCCTACATCTTGATGGCAAATTTGGAGTCCTTGGCACTATGCAGTGGCACCCAGTTCTAGTATTTGTGTAACTCTCGATGCCAAAGTTTGGGACAAGTCCTTCCAGGATCTTCCAGATGTATATTATGGCATATCTTTCTCACCTACGCTCTAAGGAATAGAGTCTTAATCTCTTGAGTCTTTCCCAATAGCTTATATGCTGCACAGAGGCTATCTTCTTCATGTAGCTTCGTTGGATCACCTCAAGTTCTGTGATTAATTTGACACTGGATTGTGACCATAGCTGAGAGCAATAGTCAAAGTGGCTTAGAACAAGTGTCCTCCAGAGGACCATCGTGGTTTCCTGGTCTCTTGTTCTAAAAACTCTAAGAATCCATCCGGTCAGCCGCCTCTATTTCATTGCCAATTTAGCAACATGCACATGAAAGGTTGCATGATTACTCATGTAAATACCCAGGTCTCGCACTGATTGTGCCTCTGGGATTGCAATCCCCCCAGGTCCAGTGTATTTATTGGGTATTGCAGTTAGTTTTGCATGCTGATAGCATAAAGCTTGAAACTTTTCAGCATTGAACTGCATGCTATTCTTTTCGGCCCACTTGTATATTTTGTCCAGCTCACATTGCAGGTGCATAGTGTCTTCAGGGTTTTGTATTACCTGTGAAACTTTTCTATCATCTGCATAACTTGTGATCGTGGATCTCTGCGTAGCTGTGGGCATGTCTGAGAGGGCCATTATGAACAGCAGTGGTCCCAAAACAGTGCCTTGCGGAACACCGCTCACTATTTGCGTGTTATTGGAGGTGGCCCCATTGGCTACTACCACCTGACTTCTATCCTTCAGAAAGTCATGAAGCCATTCTCCCAATTTTCCAACTATGCCAAGATCACGCAGTTTGTAACATATCATTCCATGATCGACTTTGTCAAAGGCCTTTGCAAAGTCGAGATATGTCACTTTCACATATACATCTGGAAAATCCTGGAGGGTCTTGTCCCAAACTTTGGCATTCAAAGTTACCCCAACCGCAGAACAGGGCGCCACTGCATGGTGCCAAGGATTCCAACATCACCATCAAAATACAGGTCCAGATACTGCAACAGCTTGGGTTTCAGAGGACCACAGCTCTTTAACATCCTCCCTAAATGCCTGAGAGACTTACATGGTGTGGATGTGGGTTTCTTTAAAACTAAACTGGATCTCTTCTTGTTGGGAGTCCCAGATGAACCTACCTCACGACAGGAGACTCGGATGCGGGCAGCAGCATCAAACTCTCTTGTTGATCAAGTGCCATGTATCAGAGGTGGATTCACAAATTAGTGTAGCTCATTCAGCGGTGGTGCCCCAGCATGGCCGCAGCCTTCGGGCTAAAACATTTTAATGGATTTAATGGATTTATATATATATATATATATAATATATATATATATAATATATATATATATATATACATATATACCGTCCAACCCGTGCTAGCGCGGAAAACGGATGTTAAACAATGATGATGATGAGATATATATATATATATATATATATATATATATATATATATATATATATATATATATATTATATATGAATCCTTAAATCCTTAAAAATGTTTCAGCCTGAAGGCTGTGGCCATGCTGGGGCACCACCATTGAATGAGCTACACTAATATGTGAATCTACCTCTGATACGTGGCACTTGATCAACAAGGGAGTTTGATGCCGCTGCCCGCATCTGTGTCTCCTGTCGTGATGTAGGTTCATCTGGGACCCCCGACAAGAAAAGATCCAGCTTAGTTTTAAAGAAACCCACATCCACACCATGTAAGTCTCTCAGGCATTTAGGGAGGATGTTGAAGAGCTGTGGTCCTCTGAAACACAAGCTGTTGCAGTATCTGGTCCTGTATTCTGATGGTGATGTTGGAATCCTTGGCACCATGCAGTGGCGCCCCGCTCTGCGGTTGGGATAACTTTGAATGTCAAAGTTTGGGACAAGACCCTCCAGGATTTTCCAGATGTATATCACTGCATATATATATGTATATATCTATGTGTGTGTCCTCGTGTCTGTGTTTGTGCCCCCCATCACTGCTTGACGTGTGTATGTTCCCATAGCATAGCAGTTTGGCAAAGGATACTGATAAAATAAGTACTAGGCTTAAAAAAATAAGACCTGGGGTTGATTGTTCAACTAAAACTCCTCAAGGCAGTGCTCCAGCATGGCTACAAACCAAAGAGGGAAGGAATGAAATTGCAAAAAAATCATAACTATTTTCATGCTTATAATTTCTGGAGCAAGCTTTCTCCAAAATATTCCCCTGGATGAACTCTTTCATCTGAGTTCAAATAACATTATTTTTCTTTTAGAAAAACAAAAGTATTTTGATTTCTTAAAATTATCACCTTTATTTTTGGGTCACTAAAAGCTGAACAACAGTTTTTGTAGCTAATAATTTTTGAGAAGGTTTATACCATACCCTTAGAAATCGAAGTCTTCACAATATTCTTAGAGAATGGAAAAAAAATGGCTAACACACCACCAGTGAGGATTGAAACATACCTCTCAAATTCCAGTTAAGTGTGCTGTACTATTAAGCTAAGTGACATATGACATCAGATACTATCTTTTATAATGTTAAATATCTTAACATGACAAAACTATTTTAATTTGTTAAAATGATCACTTTTTTTTGTCACTTTACACCACACCACATTTTTTTTGTAGCTAATATTTTTTGATGGGGCTTTCACCATCAGATTCATTTCATAGATTTGTTTCGTTTGAACACAACTGTTGCATAGTTTTCTTCAATATTGGCTGAGATATTTTGATTTTTGAGGTTACCGACAATTTTTTTGTCATTTAATGTGGTTTTCATCAAAAGATTCTTCTCAGAGAGAACTTTCTTTTAAATTCAATTAATCCATACTTTTCTTTTAAAATAACTGAGATATTTTGACTCAAGTCATATTTTCATCTTACTCTCACATTTTTGACCTCACATATTCTGATGAAACCTTTTTTTTTTAATGAATCAATTTTCAATTATCTGATCTCAAAGACTAGACAATCATTGCTAAAAAAACCACATTCAGTTTGGTTGAGAAGTAAATTGGTGATGAAACCTAGAAGTGCTCACAAGTAATTAAAAGTTGATCTTGAGAATATATTTATCCACTGCCATGGGTGAATGATAATAGTTACTTCAAGAGACGGGACTGTCACAGCAAAAATATAGATCAACTGAATTAGGGCTGACCTGAGATTAAATAACAACTTCGTTAACAGAGCAAAGACATGGGTGTGTGATTAAGTAGTTTGCCTTGCAACCACATGGTTCCATGGTGCAGCATCCTGTCTTCTAAAAACAGCTTCAGATTGAACAATGCCATGTAAGTGAAATTAGTAGATGGAAACTGTGAAGAAGCACATCATATTGGTGAGAGATATTCACATCAATGAGAATATCAATCAATAAATTAATGTGCTGAATAAAAATACCTTGTGGTTTTTATTTTACTCCACCCAAGTTGCACAGATATATCTTTGTCACTTTCATCATCAGAAATGCAATGAAACATGATTAGTTATTAGAAACTTATAACCAATAAAGCTATTGATCACAAAGTGCATGACAAAATAAAATAAAGTCTGTTATCAGAGAAAGAAAGAGAGACAGAGTTAACTGGTGCACAGTTTTAGGCAGCTCTATGGAACAACCGCAATCTATAATTATTCTAAACTGAAATTAATGTGATAACTGTTTACAGCATCTTTTTCTTTGTCTATGCAAAGTGATAAATAGAAGACAATATTGATGACATGAAACAAATTAAATGGTAAATCAACCTGTAGACGTCAGGGAATTCATCATTAAGCAGGTCCAAAATATATGTTCCCACACCAGCGCCTGTACCTAGAAGTAAAAAGATCAAAGAAAGCCCTTTGAGATGTCTGTTTTCAATTTAGCAGGCTGATGAGGGACAGAGAGATTGTCAGTAGTTGTTTTTATTCTCCTATGAAATAAGTTTGATTTTATTAGCTAGTCTCAAGAAGGGTAGAAAACTGATAGAATTGTTAAAGCAACCAGACACAATACTTTATGATATTTGTTCAGGCTTTTCACATTTTGTGTTCAGATCTTCCTGAGATCAACTTTGCCTTACATTCTTCCAGGGCCATTAAAATAAAGTACTAATCAACAATAATAAAATTTCAGCAGCCTGGCTGTACAAACATGATCATGGACATCAACACATGCATGAACTTATAGTCCAGTGAATGATCACGAATCTGAAATCACTCACTGAAGAAACAGCACACCACCAACCAGCAACAAACCTCACTCTGTAATTATTTGTCAATTAAGGTTACCTTATATAAATTTAACTGATTTTCTGTCTATCTCTTTCTAGCCACTGCTCTGTCTCTCACTATATATATATCATCATCATCATCATTTAACCTCTGTTTTCAATGCTGGCATGGTTTGACAAGGGCTAGTATACCAGAAGACTGCACCAGTCTTCCCTATCTGTTTTGGTATGGTTTTTATGGCTGGATGCCCTTCCTAATGCCAACCACCTTACATTAATGCTTGTTTTTATGCTCAGTTACAATAAAAACAATTTTACGTTAATTTGATGGGTTACTTTATACTTTTGAAGAGTAAAAATTTATTATTGTTATATAGTTTTGGCCAGCTAAACTATTATCAGACTGGCTGAAATTTTGAAGTCATTGTCAACAATATTCTTGTATAAGAATATATATATATATATCTTTGTATGTATGTATGTATTCAACTACCCATGCTCTACAGCAGAAGTATTAAGACTGATCTTTCTGGTGATGTAAAGCAATTGTGGCAATGCCACATAAAAGCACCTTTGTGGTGCCATGTAAAAGCACCCAGCGCACTCTGTAAAATGGTTGGTGTTAGAAAGGGCATCCAGCTGTAGAAACCATGCCAAATCAAACTGGAGTCTGGTGTAGCTCTCCAGCTTGCTAGCTCTAGTCAAATCATCCAACCCATGCCAGCATAGACAATGAATGTTAAAGGATGATGATGATGATGAACTACCTGTCTCTCTAGTCACTTCTCTTTCTGTCTGCTTGCCTGTGCTTCTGTTTATTGCTGTATCTTTGTATCTTTCCATTCATCTACTTTTTCTGACAATCTGGTTAAGCATTATGACTTAAACATTTGTAATAACAACTAAATTCCTATTGTCTGTTGCATTATTCTGTAATACAACATTCAAAAGCATTTACCATTACAGACACTATATGCACAATTGATCTTACTCCTCCACCAAATTTCTGACTTTCTTTCAAGTTTTATTATAGTTAAATATAGGAACAAAGGAGGTAGTTAATGCGAGTGGATGGATTGACTAACTACTGAAAGAGCAGACTTGTATGGCAGATCCATTCAACTCATGTAAATATATATGTTTGTGTGTGTAAACATTAAACTAAAAGTTAATTACTCACCTCCTCCCATGGAATGGATGATAAAAAAACACTGAAGACAATCACAGAATTCTGCTGCTCGTCTCACAGATTCTAGAATTGCTTCTCGGTAGTGGTGGCCATACGTCTTGTTTCCAACAGCCCTTCCAGGACAAAAAAAAAAGTATGTAATTGTACAACAATGAGACATAACTGAGACCAAGGAGGAGAATTTTGTAAACTTGAGCTGAAATAGTTATCTTTGGTTTTATTGTTTATCTATATGACTGATGTCGGAAGGAAATATTTGCCTTTGCTTTGCTGAGACAGAAAAGGCCAGGTGTTGTCTTTTAATCAATAAATCAGTATTGTGTGTGTGTGTATGGAGGGTAATGGTGGTGGAAATGGTCAATCTCATAAATGTATGACAGCATTTTGTATCATTCATTTAGGTTTCATGTCTACCAAAAATTTTTACCAGGGACCAATTCCTCTTTTGTCTCTATTTTGAGCTGCAATAAAAAATGTGCCAGCAATTTACTAGTGCTGTATCCCTTACACAAGTTACTCTTGCATTTTTGTAAACAAGAAATTAACCCCACTTTGTTGCCAACATCATTCCTAACCACCACTGCTACTGCCACTACTGCCATTCTTGGTCAATAAGGTAGCTACTACACCGTCGTTTGGTCTGCTAGAAACAGCAGCCAAATGTTCCTTAAACGATAAAACCAGTGATATGGAGTAGATTGCACAATTTAGTTATACAAACAATGTCAGAAAATTATGGGACAGATATCGTTGGAATGTTACGGATCATAGTTGTGTTCAATCAGGGCTGACCAACTCTCATCATCATTCTAATGTATATATTCCATGCTGACACAGGTTTGTCATGTGACTATTATAAATGGCGTGAATGAGTAAAGTGTTACAGTCAGAGATATCCATCAAAGGGTGAAGTACAGGGAAGTGGAAAGGGAGGATATTAGTAATGGAAATAAGGTGAAAATAAGGACCATTACTAGAAACTGAAACCAGGAAACTCACATACTTTCATATGCTTCAGTTGTAATTGTTCACATACAAAGTTGTTATTGTAAGTTAACTACAGGTCAACCTTGACTGAGTAAAACTATGATGCTTATTTGTATATCAAGGATTACATTGCTAATGTAGAGTGTAAAGAAAGCTTTGGTTGCTGTTTCTAACAGGTTGAGCAACAGTGCCTTCATCACACTTCAGTATTGAGTGAGGTTATATTGTGAAATCAGAGGAGGAGGAGGAGGAGGAGGAAGGGTTAAAAAAAAAAGCAATGTCATTGATTATTTGCAAGCAACTCTCAAATACAAATGCTGCCAATTGAAAGATTCAGACACTAGAAGGCTTAAGGGTTATCATTAGAGAATGCACAGCATTTTCGGCCCTTCCTCTTGATGGTATTATTATGCACCAGCTCCCTGTCATTGAGATGAGGTTTCTTTTGCTAGATCAAAATTCCATTGCTCATTGTCTCTTTTTAACCAAATCCAGTGGCTTCTCTTCTCCACTGCAGCCTGGATATCACTTGTGATGGTGTGTGTGCATGTGTGTGTGCGTGTGTGTGTGTGTGTGGTAAATTCATCTATGTCTGCTACCACTGCTACCAATGAGCCTATGCAGAAGGCCCTATGTGGTTGTACTATCTGCTAGAAACAGCAGCTAAATCTCGAATTGCAATCTACAGTCTTTCAAACAAAGCTAAGACATTGGATAGTACCTGAGATAAACTATGTTTGAAAAGATGGGATGGTCATTTTTGGGACACATTTAATTATAGGTCTGCTGCATCAGGGCTGAAAACAACAATACCTCATGATCCCTACCTTACAACAAAGTATCCCTTATATTAAAATAAACCTATTCCTTTACTGCAAAAAGACCCTATCTTAAACTAAACCTTATCTTACAACAAATATTTCCTATCTTATAATGACCCCTGTCTTACACCTGTCCCCTGTCTTAGAACAAATTGTTCCATATCTTAGGACATGTATCCTAGAGTAAGTGATCTGTAGTCAATAGAAATGGGTGATTTCTCCACTGAATCTGTTAGGAATTCCCTTACCAATTGTTGCCACTTCCAGAGACATCTGTGATGAGTTGTTGGTGATCAAAGAGTTCTCCTAAAGGACTTCTCAAAAGCTCACTGACAACACCTTCTTCCATGTCAACTAAAACAGCCTAGAAAATAAACATAAGAGGGTTGTATTGTAAGTAATACAAAAGTGAACATAACTTTTTTGTTAACTGGCATAAATTGTTCAAATGACATAACTCTTGTTCTACAGAAATGTATTTGCAATCCCCATTGAAGCTAACATTTTTTGAAAAAATTCTGGTGTGCATTTCTTCACAGTCACTTGTGCCTTGTTAGGAGTTACATATCCAGGCTGTATGGTGGACAGGGGACTACTGACCAGCCCAATTTGCCAGCTGCTTGATAAGTTGCTTCAACTGTGTGTGTGGTTCTGCATTATCAACATAAATGTGGGTTTTTTTTTCTGGTCCTTGTGTGGTACCCTCCTTCTAATGACTTCTCTAAAGTGTCTTGTGTATTTCACTGTACCCATCATTATTTACAGCACAGCAACATTCCAGAAAATCAAGGAGAATGATGCCCTTGTCATTCTAAAAATCAGTTACCATGACTTTCTGTACTGATTGCAGGCTCTTGAATTTCATAATCTTGGAAGAACAGGTATGGTGTCATTCCATGAACTGAGTTTCTGGAGCATAAAGATATGTCCTTGTTTCATCTCCCATATCTATCATCACAATCTACCAACTATAGCTCCTTATGTATCCCTATCTCTCCCTTTCCACAACTTTTACACCTAAACCCCTACATATCATTCAACTACTTTCTGTTCTGTTCTCCTTCTTAAGCAACTTCTCTATCTCCCACTTCACCACTCTGCGTATTGGTATTTCCCATCATCTGCACCCCCACCCTTGTTCATTACTCATTACACTTACCTCTACCTGTTTATTTCCACCTCACTTTCTTATGAAATTATCCACTTTCATTCCCTTCCATAATCCACCATCCTTGTCCTCTTTTACACTCATTTTCTTGTCCCCCGCCTCGTGAGTTTGCTCCAGCAACACATCACTACTTTCCTCTTATCTCCTCTATAGCAAGACACATGTGTTTGTCCCTCTAGTATTCTTTAGCCTTTAAACACTTGGCCTACCACCACCCATCTCCACCTGCTCTTCTTAAATACTCCTCAGTAGTAGTAGTTTTTCCTCCCTTTCCTTCTCCTCCTTCTCTGTTCTCTGTCTTCTCACTAGTGCCAGTGGCATGAAAAAAGCACCCAATACACTCTGCAAAGTAGTAGTGCCAGAGACATGAAAAAGAACGCAAAATGGTTGGTGTTAGGAAGGGCATCCAGCCATAAAAACCATACCAAAGATGACATTGGGGCTTGATATGGCTCTGCTGCTCACCAGTTGCCTGTAAAACTATCCTACCTATGTCAGAATGAAAAGTAGACATTATACGATGATGATGGGAGGGGACCAAGACTCGGAATGTCAACATGAAGAAATATAGTCAGGCTGGTTGTACTTTTTTTTAATAATTAGGTAAGAATCTTTTATCACTTGGCAGATATAAGTTTGCCTATTTAAAGTGTCAGGACTAAGATTTACAATGTATCAGACCTCATCAATATAATATCAACACAGAAACAGAAATGGTTTTCCTTGATTTTGTTAACTTTTTTCATAAGAAATATTATTGCATTTTCACAACAGCTTCAGGAAACTAAGCAAATCTTTAATGAACCTTGAGTCAATCTTAATCTTTATTCCTAGCTGCTGAGAGCTCTGTTCTTTAACTTAGGGTCCTATTTCCTCAGTAAAGCTAGATATATTTTTATTAAATATAATTGTAACTGTGTTCCATTGTCATCATCATTATCATTTTACATCTCCTCTCCATGCTGGCATGGGTTGGTTAGCCCGTTCTGAGGCAGTATTTAATAGTGGATGCCCTTCCCAATGAGAACCCTTTGTTATGTTTTATGACACATATGAATATGGCATACATTTTCTAAAGAATGCAATACAGCTGGTTACAACTTGTCAAATGAACTCCACTCCACTCTTGTCGACTTACTCAAGATATTTCCAAAGAAATAACATAGTCTATAATGTAAGTATCTCAAGCTCTTATGGGGGTGGCAGAGAGTGGTGTGGAAGTAAAAAACAAAAAACAAGTGTTACCTGTACTTTCAAAGTATCATAACTACTTCTATATTATGTGCCTGTACTTGAGGGGATGATTATTATCATTATTATTATTATTATTATTATTATTATTATTATTATTATTATATGCAAGGATGCATGGCCTAGTGGTTAGGGTGTTGCACTCATGATTGCGAGATCGTGGTCTCAATTCCT
The DNA here is from genome assembly GCF_006345805.1 of Octopus sinensis. Taxonomy (NCBI): domain Eukaryota; kingdom Metazoa; phylum Mollusca; class Cephalopoda; order Octopoda; family Octopodidae; genus Octopus; species Octopus sinensis. The sequence goes on from NC_043020.1 coordinate 20,857,762, forward strand.
AGAGCAAAACACTTCATCTCATGTTGCTCTGCAATCACTTCAACACCTGTTCAGGTAACATCAATTTGATGAAGGGAGTGAACTAACGTACAACACGTATTTTTGAACACTATAAACAAATCCTTTGTGCAGGTCATTTGACAAAAGCTGAACCCTCATACGTCATCTTCAATGGGAGAGTCCATCATGATTATTATTATAGGTGGTAAGCTGGCAGAATCACCAGTACAGGAGAAAAAATACTTCAGTTTTCACATTCTGAGTTCATATTCTGCCAAGGTTAACTTTGCCTTTCATCATTTTGGGGTCAATGAAACAAGTACCATCAACTAGCCCCTCCTCACCGAAATTCAGCTTTGTTATAATAGAAAGGGTTATCATTCTTTACCAGTTTATCAAAAATAAAGAAAATGTTACTTCATTTTATACTAATCTTACTGACAAAGGTGGCAAATATAAAGGCTTGAGTTACTTCCATTGTAGACTTTAAGGGCATAGAGCCTGGGTAGAAGTTGGGTACTGGTGGCAGTTGGAAGACAAGTAAACAAATAGACAAAATTATATTACCCGTGCTTTCAAAGTGTGTATTTTTCTGCTGGTGTCAGTATCGATGGAGCAATCAGTCCGAGAGTCAACATTGCGGAAGAAACTACTCACAGCTTCATTGTAGAGACCTTTCTGGAATTGAGAAGACAACATTTACCAAGAAAAGAAACAAAGAACTTTTAGTGATAGATTTTAAGCAAGGGTTTGTTTTTTTGATTATTATTATTATATTATTATTATTATTATTATTATTATTATTATTATTATTGAAATAAGTACCAGTTATGCACTGGGGTCAATGTAATTGACTAGCCCTCTTCCTTCAAATTTCAGGCCTTGTGCCTATAGTGGAAAGGATTATTATTATTATTATTATTATTGTTGTTATTATTATTATTGAAGGCAGTGAGCTTGCAGAATTATTAGCATGCTGGGTGAAATGCTTAGTAGAACTTCATCTGCTGCTATGTTCTGAGTTCAATTTTGCCTTTCAACCTTTTGGGATCAATGAAATAAGTACCAGTTACGTACTGGGGTCGATATAATCGACTAGTCCCCTTCTCCCAAAATTTCCAAAGCCTTGTGCCTAGAGTAGAAATGATAATAATAATTATTATTGTTATTAATGTGGTGAGCTGGTAGAATTGTTAGCACATCATACAAAATGCTCAGCAGCATTTTGTCCAGCTTCACATTCTGAGTTCAAATTCTGCCAGGCTTGACTTTACCATTCATCATTTTGGGGTCAATAAAATAAGCACTAGTCGAACACTCCCCAAAAGCTGCTGGTCTTGCACCAAAATCTGAAGCTGTTTTTATTATTAAGGTGGCAAGCTGGATAATCAAAGTGGGGACATGTCATGTTATAGAAGTTTTTACAAAGATACCAAAGTTATAAAAACACTTCAATAGAAAATTATTAACTAGTTATATTAACATCATATTTTAACAAAAGAATGTATCTTTTATGCAAGAAGTGCTTTAGCTACTGACAAAATTATTTATATCTTGCAAAAATGTTTGTTTTGATGGAATTAGAAGAAGTTGACAAATTCTTTCTTTGAGTGGATAATCAATGTTATATTTAGAAATTTTATTTATGTATTGAAATTATACTATCATAGAAATATAATTCTAAAGTTTAACAACACCAGCCGGGGCTACCCAATGGACAGAAAGACCGATTCTATGATACCCTACTGCAGACTACCTCGTTGACGAATGACAGAGACCTTCTCTTTGTGGCTGGTGACTTCAATGGACATGTTGGACAACATACCAGGGGCTTCCATGGTGTACATGGAGGCTACGGTTATGGTTCCTGCAACGAGAAGGGAACCAGGCTGCTGGAGTTCTGCGAAGCAAATGATCTTATGGTTTGCAACACTAACTTCAGGAAACATACCAGCCACCTAGTCACCTACTGATCGGGCCGACATACTAGGCAAATTGACTACATCCTTGCCAGGAAAAGGGAAAGATGGCTGCTTATAAATGCCAAAACCTTCCCAGGCGAAGAATGTACCCCACAACATAGACTGGTAGTTAGTGACTTTAGGATCAGGACTAAGAGAACGACCAGAAGACAACCAACATGGAGAAGAAGGGTCTGGAAGCTTAAAGATCCTGCGAATGGACAGAGATTTAGGGATATATTACTTGAAGCCTTTGATGAAGTAGAAGGGGATATAGCTTCATATGGGGTAGAAGACAACTGGAGGTTTCTAAGGGACAACTTGCTGACAGCCACTGACCAGATCTGTGGATGGTGCAAAGTCCCCTCTCGACCCAAAATAACGTGGTGGTGGAACAATGTTGTAGACAGGGCTATTAGAGAAAAGAGACAGGCTTAGAAGGACTGGAAGAATGGTGGTAGCAGGGAATTGTATCAGACTGCCAAAAGAGAAGCTAAGAGACAGGTTGATTTAGCCAGAGGGGAAGCAGATAAGAAAAAATTTGCCAATGTTCTGCGCTGTGAGGACCAAAGACTTGAGATATTTCGTGTTGCAAGACAGTGTATGAGAGAGAATCGTGATGTGGTGGGAGAGAAATGTGTTCGCATGGATGATGGTTCACTTGCGCTAAATGAGGATGCAAAGAGAGTGGTTGGGAGACGCCACTATGAAAGGTTGCTGAATAAAGAAAATGAATGGGATAAAGAGAGTCTGCCGAATGTCGACCCAACAGAGGGACCAGCTATCCGAGTTGACAGTTCCTTGGTAGTTGAGGCAATTAGAAGCATGAAGACAGGGAAAGCCCCAGGCCCATCAGGAATTACTGCAGAGATGCTCAAAATATCTGGCAGTGTCAGCATTAGCCTGGTCACCCATATAGTTAACCAGGTGATATACGAAGGAGTCATACCCAATGACTGGTGTAGCAGCACTATAGTCAACTGTGACAAAGGAAAAGGTGACGCCTTAGATACAAATAATTAGAGAGCTATCAAGCTCTTGGATCAGGTAATGAAGGTCACGGAAAGGGTCATAGCCCAACTAATTGGGGAAAAAGTCAGTTTAGATGAGATGCAGTTTGTGTTTGTGCCAGGGAAAAGCACCACTGATGCTATATTTCTGGTAAGACAGCTGCAGGAGAAATACCTAGCCAAAGATAAACCTCTGTACCTTGCTTTCATTGACATGGAGAAAGCCTTTGACAGGGTCCCCCAATCCCTTATCTGGTAGTCAATGAGGAAACTAGGAATAGATGAATGGTTAGTGAGAGCCGTGCAAGCCACGTACAGGGACACTGTCAGTAAGGTGAGGGTTGGTAATGAGTACAGTGAAGAATTCTGGGTAGGGGTAGAGGTCCACCAAGGTTCAGTCCTCAGCCCCCTCCTATTTATCATAGTCCTCCAGGCAATAACAGAGGAATTCAAGACAGGATTGCCCTGGGAGCTCCTCTATGCTGATAACCTTGTTCTAATTGCTGAGTCACTAACAGAACTAGAGGAGAAGTTTCAAGTGTGGAAACAAGGATTAGAATCGAAGGGCCTTAGAGTCAACCTAGCTAAAACCAAAGTCCGAATAAGTAGGAAGGCAGGCAAACCACAAATCCCTTCAGGTAGATGGCCCTGTTCGATCTGCAGAAAAGGCGTAGGTAGAAACTCTATAAGATGTACCCAGTGTAAGCTATGGACACATAAAAGGTGCAGCAATATCAAAGGTAGGCTAACTGGGAGGATAGATTTCGTATGTAGCAGATGCTCGGGCGCTATAAATAACACTGAAAATGTCCAGAGAACAACTTCCGCCACATTCCAGGGAGAAAAACTAGAAGTAGTTGATAGCTTCTGTTACCTAGGTGACCAAGTCAGTAGCAGGGGAGGGTGCACTGAAAGTGTAGCTGCTAGAATAAGAATAGCCTGGGTTAAGTTCAGAGAGCTCTTACCTCTGCTGGTGACAAAGGGCCTCTCGCTCAGAGTAAAAGGTAGACTGTATGATGCATGTGTACGAACAGCCATGCTACATGGCAGTGAAACATGGGCTGTGACTGCTGAGGATATGCGTAAGCTTACAAGGAATGAAGCCAGCATGCTCCGATGGATGTGTAATGTCAGTGTGCATACTCGACAGAGTGTTAGTGCCCTGAGAGAAAAGTTGGACCTAAGAAGCATTAGATGTGGTGTGCAAGAGAGCCGACTGCGCTGGTATGGCCATGTGGTGGGAATGGATGTCGATAGCTGTGTGAAAAAGTGCCACACCCTAGCAGTTGAGGGAACCTGTGGAAGAGGTAGACCCAGGAAGATCTGGGATGAGGTGGTGAACCATGACCTTTAAACATTGGGCCTCACCGAGGCAATGACTAGTGACCGGGACCTCTGGAAATATGCTGTGCTGCAGAAGACTCGGCAAGCGCAAGTGTGACCATAACCTTGTGGTCTATGCTAGGGGTGTAACCAGTCCACTTATGTGTGCCTTTTCTTCATTGGACACTAAACTCTGCTTGCGAAGACCAGTTGAGCCAAATGAAATCGAAGTCGAAATCAAATTCGGTGACTAGCATCTGTTGCTAGTGGAGCGCTAAGAGTACCATACGAGTGAGATCATTACCAGAGCAACAAGCTGGCCTTCATGCCAATGGCACGTTAAGCACACCATTCAAATATGATCGTTACCGCGTCACCTTACTAGCACTTGTGCTGGGTGGCATGTGAAATATTCGAGTGAGGTCGTTGCGAGTGCCGCTGGACTGGCTCCTGTGCAGGTGGCACGTAAAAGCACCCACTACACTCTCGGAGTGGTTGGCCTTAGAAAGGGCATGCAGCTGTAGAAACTCTGCCAGATCAGATTGGAGTCTGGTTCGCCAGACCAGACCTCAGTCAAATCGTCCAACCCATGTTAGCATGGAAAGCGGACGTTAAATGATGATGATGATGATGATTTAAACAATTCTGTAAGAAATATTAGTAACAAGCAATAAGAGGAAACAAAATATTATATTTTGTTCAAAACTACCCCATTTCACGGTACCAGCTGAGTAATGGGATTGATATAATTAACTAGCCCCTTCACCCAAAATTTCAGGCCTTCTGCCTTTAGTGGAAAGAATTATCATTATTAAGGTGGCAAGCTGGCAGAATTGTTAGCATGCTGGGTAAAATGCTTAGCAGGATTTCATTCATTATACATGTTCTGAGTTCAAACTCTGCTGAGATCAACTTTGCCTTTCATCCTTTTCTGGTCAATAAAGTAAGCACCAATTGAGTATTGGGCTCAATATAATTGACTTATCCCCTCCCCTAAAATTGCTGGCCTTGTGCCAAAATTTGAAACTGTTAGCTGGCAGAATGGTCAAGGAGTCAATGTAATCAACTAACCCCTCCCCCAACTTTCAGGCCTTTATCATCATCATCATCATCATTATTATTATTATTATTATTATTATTATTATTATTATTATTATTATTATTACTATTATTATTAAGATAGCATTAACACATGGGGAAAAGTGCTTAGTGACATTTCTTCCGACTTTATGTTCTGAGTTCAAATGCCATTAAGGTTGACTTTGGCTTTCATCCTTTTGACATTCATAAAATAAGTTAAACACTAGGGTCAATGAAATTGACTTGCCTCTCCTCTGAAATTGCTGGCCTTGTGCCAAAAATTGAAACCATTATTATTATTATTATCATTATGGTTATTTTTATTTTTAATCTGCATCTTTGTTACAGTCACTTGCCGAGACACAACCAGTGTCCTGGGGCAAGTGAAGGATAAGAGATGTTAGAAAATGGCTGAAAGCTTGGGGAGGGGAGGTAGTGGAATATCTTCATGTAATACAGCACAGATATTTAAATGGATAGGGTTTTTCTAAGAATGTGTAGATAAGATTCTCATGGAATCTTATCAACATGTTTCTGACATCCATTTTTTTTTATCATAATTAGGGCACCTACAATAACAGGAACAGTTCTCATTTTAAAATGCCACATCTTTTGTATTTCAATTTCCAGGTCCTTATCTTTACTTAGCATTATATGTAAAGATGCCAGTGGTTCTTGCCCTAGATATAGAAACAAAGACTAGAATAGGATACAAAGAACTTGTGACAAAGCAAACAGGGCGAACACATGGTATAGAACCAACAAATATCAAGGAGTGATGTTTGTAGAGGCCATAGCCCATGGAGAACTAGCCTGTAGATTTAGAAAAGTTCTGAAGGAGACCAAACTCAACATTAAGTTTGTTGAAAAGCCAGGGAACTCCATCAGATCACAACTATGTAGGATGTACTCCGTTAAGAATACCATATGCACCCATGTTAACTGCATGGTATGTAGGATTAGCCCTATTAACTGTAGAACTAGAAATGTAGTTTACAGCATAAGATGCACAGAAGGTGCTTGTAAAGACATGAACAGGACATACATAGAGGAGACATCTAGGAGCATTGTGGAATGACTAAATGAACATTTGAGACAATATGACAACAAAAAACAGTCCTCCATACTATAACAACATGCCAAGGAACAACATGGAGGCAACCTGGGTCAACTTGACATCATCATCTTATCCAAGTACCCAAAGGAGCCAACACTCAGACAAATACAGGAGTATGTCCTCATAAATGAAACATCCCCAATACTAAATAGTAAATATACATAGTAGATATCATACACCCATACCCACAGTTTACACAGGTAGAGTAGAATAGTTAGTGGGCTGTTATGTAGATAGATGTGTGTGTGTGTGTGTGTGGTGTGTGTGTGTGTGTGTGTGTGTGTGTGTATGCACAAGTATGTAAGCATTTGGATATGAAAGTAAACAGATCAACATACAGATGGACAGGTACATAAGTTATATGAACAGACAAGCAAACATACACAAATGAAGACTGAAACACATGATCATATATATACACATGCACCTTACTTCACAAGGACATTCATGGAGACACAAGGACACTTATGGAGACACACATACATGCATACAAACAAGGTACATAGTTGCAAAATACACACACACAAGGAAACAGATACACACACACAAAAACACACATGCAAATGCATGAATGTTCAGAATACATACATACAAATGTACACACATACAAACATGCATACACACATACAGACAGACATACATACAAGCATATGTATGCACACATACACACACACACACTAACCCATACACATATGCACAAACAAACAAAAAGAACGCAGTGTGAATAATGGACAGAGTCAAAACTACTGAAAAGGTTGCCAGATGCAATGAAAATTTTAGGAAAATAAAGAAAAAATAAGAGGAAATTTTACTGGTGAGTGTGTTAAATTATAAGGTACTATAAGAGAATGACTCTCCTCAGATACAACAGAATATGCTTTTCAACACATGAACTCACATAAAGAATCTTGCAAACCAAATCCAAAAACGAAATATATTTACTTAGTTTGCCAAATTCCTTGACAGATATATTTTTATCAGTGGGAACACTTACATAAGATAAGTACACCAGTTGAGCATTGGGGTTGATATAACTGACTAGACCTTCCCCCAGAATTTCAGGTCTTATTCCTATAGTAGAAAGAATTAATATTATTATCATTATAGTTAAGGTGGTGAGCTGGACAAACTGCTTTGTGAAATCATCTGGCTTTTTATGCTCTGAGTTCAAATTCTGCTGAAGTTGGTTTTTCCTTTCATCCTTTCATCAACGTCAATAAAATAAATACCAATGGAGTACTGAGGTCAATGTAATCAACTAGCCTCCCCTCCACAAATTGCAGGCCTTGTGCCTATATTAGAAATAATAATTATTATTATTACTATTATATTAATATTATTATTGAGTGAGGGAGCAGTGCATGCCATCAACGTGACACTGGGGTACAAATATACAAAGCCCAGTATACCAATCATGACTACTTGTCTGATAAAGGCACACTCGGTACATGTATCACAACCACATGTGCAACATGGTGGATCTTATATCAAGATAAACAGTGCATGATCTTGTAGGTGGGACCCAGTTAGAATTTTCTTCAGGTCAAGTAGCCCATCCTGCTCAAAAGATCCCTGAATAAGGTTTGTTTAAGGATGATGAATGAAACACTCATGTTTCCAGAGGTGAATTATTCAAACTCCAAAGAATTCCTCTCAACACATGGCTATGATGCCCCCCACCTAGAACTCCTGCTTGTGATCACTAAGGGACATGCTCAACTGGTGAAAGTCAAGCAACTGACAAGCAAATCTGTGGTATTAAGCAGGATATTTGCTTAAGACAAAACATATACATGATAACACTTCTAACCAGTTAAGATCAGAAGCCATGAGAGCCACTGCCTGGTACTGCATCAGGGCATTTATTATTATTATTATTACTGTTATTTATAAGGTGGTGAGCTGGCAGAATCGTTAGCTTGCCAGGAAAATGCTTAGTGGCTTTTTGTCTGTTTGCACATTCTGAGTTCAAATTCCTCTGTGGTTGACTTTGCCTTTCATCCTTTCAGGGTCAATAAATTAAGTACCAGTGAAACATTGTGGTCAATGTAATTGACTAGTCCTCTTCCCCAAAATTTCAGGCCTTGTGACACACCCATAGTCCTAGGATGAGTGAAGGATAAGAGATGTTACAATATGGCTGAAAGTTTAGGGAGGGGAAGTAGTAGAGGCAGTAGCAAAATATCTTCATGTAATACAACACAGACATTTCAATTGATAAGGTGTTTCTAAGGATGTGAGCAAAACTTGTCAGCATAATCTTCTCTTGGATTTCTCTGAGACATGGTTCTCCTGGGATGATATCTAGATGTTTCTGACATCTCTTTTTTATCATACCTAGGGCACCTATAATAACAGGAACAGTTCTTGCTTTATGTTGTAGAGAGTTAGTAATAATGGTACATCCCTTCCACATGATGAATGGAATAACCTAGTCACTATAAGTAAAGAGAAGTATGTGAAGTACCAAGTGTACAAAGTGGGTGATCAGAGATAGTCATGTCTTTACTAGTATACCGAGGTGGACGCTATAATAATCCAACATTTTAAGGGACCCAAGTGCAGTGCATGCAGAAACTGAAAACCAGCAGGAATTGAAGTGCAATGTGTGTGGATGATTTCTTCTCCATGAGCTAGGTTTATCAACCATCTAAAGTCACATAAACTAGAGGGAAATTGAGCTGCTTGTATGATGGTTCAACTGCCATGTGCACTGCAGTACACTTGTAATAAAAAGAGAAATATGTGTCACATCTGTGGATGTTCTTGCAGAATGAAAGCTGGGCTCTGTGTGTGTGTGTGTGTGTGTCCCCCTTTGTCTTGAGATTGTGCACTAGGTGGCGTGGGCATACTTCTTGCAGAGAAATAGGTGGATATAGTTAGTCATAGAGGTAGCCAGAGTGTGTGATAGAGTACTTAAGCTCAAGCTAGTCTTGCAGAATAGTATAGCTACAATTATATCTGCGCATGCCCTACAAGCAGGCCTACCAAATGAACAGAAGGGCCACTTTTATGATATTCTTCTGTAGGCTACCTTAAAGATGAGTGACAATGATCTCATCTTTGTAGCTGGGATTTCAATGGGCATGTTGGACAGCAGCCTGGTATCTTCCATGGTGTTCATGGGGGCCATGGAATTGGTTACTGAAACGAAGAGGGAACAAGGCTACTGGAGTTCTGTGATGCAAATAACCTTTTGATCTGCATCATCAACTTCAGGAAGCCAGCCAGTCACCAGATAACCTATCAATCAAGTGACTGCTAGCCAGATCAATTTCATTCTCACTAGACAGTGGGATGCATGGTTGCTCTTAAATACAAAGACCATCCATGGTGAAGAATGTGCCCCCCCCCCAATCATAGACGAGTCATTAGCGACTTAAGACTCCAGGCCAGAAGGACACAAAGATGCAGACCAATCTGGAAAAGAAGAATTTGGATGCTTAAGGGCCCTTCATATGGTCAGAGATTTAGGGACATCCTAACTGAGAAATTTGATGAGAAGGAGGAGGAGTTACAAACTTGTGACATAGAGGGCAACTGGGAATTCCTGTGAGACAGCTTACTGTGTGCCACAGACCAAATCTGTGCCTGGTGCAAAGTACCTTCCAGACCTAGGGTAATGTGGTGGTGAAACAATACAGTAGACAGGGCCATTAGAGCAAAGAAACAGGCCTGGAAGAGTGGGGGTAGCAGGGAACTGTATCTGATAGCCAGAAGGGAAGCTAGGAGACAGGTATATCAAGCCAAGGGAGAAGCAGAAAAGAAGTTTACCTATATTCAGTGCCATGAGGACCAAAGAACTGAAGTATTTCGGATTGCAAGAGTGTGTGAGAGAAAATTGTGATGCCACAGGAGAGAAATGTATCCATGTGGATGATGGTGCACTTGCTTTTAATGCGTCTGCAAACCATTGAGATGCCATTATGAAAGACTGCTGGACCTGGAGAATGAATGGGAGGAAGAGAGTCTGCCGAATGTTGACCCAATTGAGGGACCAGCTACCTGAATCAACAGTACCCTAGCAGATAAAGCAATAAGGGATATGAAGACAAGGGAAGTCCCCGGCCCATCAGGAATCACCACTGAGATGCTTAAAATATCTGGTAGTATGGGTTATGGTCTAGTTACCTGTATTGTAAATCAGGCAGTTCATGAAGGAGTCATACCCAATGACTTGTGTAGCAGCACCATAGTCAACTGTTGCAAAGGTAAAGGTGATGCCTTAGATAGAAATAATTACAGAGGTATCAAATTGTTGGATCAGGTGATGAAAGTCATGGAGAGGGTCATAGCCCAACTAATTAGGGAGAGAGCTAGTCTAGATGAGATGCAGTTTGGCTTTGTACCAGGTAGAAGTACTACTGATGCTACATTTCTGGTAAGGCAACTGCAGGAGAAATTCCTAGCCAAAGATAAACCTCTGTACTTGGCTTTTGTTGACTTGGAGAAAGCTTTTGTCAGAGTCCCCTGATCCCTTATCTGGTGGTCAATGCGGAAACTAGGGATAGACGAGTGGTTGGTGAGAGTTGTTCAAGCCATGTACAGGGATGCTGTCAGTAAGGTGAGGGTGGGAAATGAGTACAGCGAAGAATTCAGGGTAGAAGTAGGGGTCCACCAAGGATTGGTGCTCAGCCCCCTCTTGTGTATCATAGCCCTCCAGGCAATAACAGGAATTCAAGACAGGCTGCCTCCATAAGATGCACTCAGTGTAATCTTTGGACACACAAAAGATGCAGCAACATTAGAGGAAGGTTAACAGGGAAACTAACTTTTGTAAGTAGAACGTGGACAAGTACAATAAACACTGAAAATAGACTCCATCAACTGTCAGGGGACAAGCTAGAGCTAGTAGATAGCTTCCATTATCTAGGTGACCAAGTCAATAGTGCAGGTGTATGCTCTGAAAGCATACCTGTGAGAATAAGATTAGACTGGGCAAAGATCAGTGAGCTCCTACCCCTGCTGGCAACAAAAGGAGGCCTCTCTCTCAGAGTGAAAGGCAGATTGTTTGATTCTTGTATGCAGACAACTATGCTGCATGGTAGTGAAACATGGGCCGAGGACATACATAGATTTGAAAGAAATTAAACCAAAGTGGCAAGGTGGCTGAGTTCCTTTCATGTGTTGGGCCTCATGGAGACAAAGTGGCTGAGTTCCCTTTGAGTGCTGGGTCTCACGGAGGCAATGACAAACAACTTTGGCATTATGTTGAGCTTGAGAAGAAGACCCATCAAGCTGAGCAAAATAGTAGTCGAGGCAGATACCAGCATCACGCAAATTGGCACCCATGCTGGTGGCATGTAAATGCACCCATTACACTCTTGGGTTGGTTGGCATTAGGGAGGGCATCCAGCCATAGAAAACCATGCCAAATCAGACTAGAGTCTGGTGCAGCCTTCCAGCATGCCAGCCCAGTCAAATCATTCAATCTACATCAGCATGGACAACGGACATTAAATGATGATGATAATGATGATACAAAAGTTGTTTTGCTGCATTCTTCTGTGAAGTCATCCAACCATTATACTGTTCATGTTCACAAGACTAGCAGATATATTACCTTACTTGGAAGTAGATGAAGGTCAGCAATAGGAAATGATATTAGTAACAGAGAATACTAATACTCGATGAATTTGTCTAACTCATGCAAGCATGGAAAAGTGGACACTAAAATGATAACAATGATAATGGTAGAAAACTCATTCATTGAGTGCATGGAATTTAGAAGTCCACTTGCATTCTTTCCTAACAAGTGGCATTGAGATCAATCAGATGAAATACTTGGGCACTTGCTTAAGGACTTCCCAAGACTATCCCCATTTTTTACTAAGCCTTGAAGGACCTATTTTGTATTTTTCTGGTGACAGGTAGTGGGATTTGAATTCAGAACATACAGAGCTGAAACAAGTGCTGCAAGGAATCTTTTCTAGTATTTTGTTATTATTTCACTAATCTATATGGACTCATACTTTATTTATTGACCCTGAAAGGGTCAAGGGCAGAGTTGATTTGGATTGCATTCAGACTCAGAGGGTACACAGCCTGAACAAATACTGCAAGCCTTTCTATCTAATATTCTAATGAACTTGCTTATTCAATATTATTCATTCATTCATTCATACATGCATGCATGCACACACATATAACGGTCACGAAGACCTTGGACAACTTTCAGAAGTCTCTAGCATGGCAGTGTTACTGAGGAGCCTTACCTGTTCGGGAAAAGTTCACAAGGCATGGAGGCAGCGGCCCTTTGACCTGTCCAAAATGTGAGTGGGATAAGGAAACCGTCCCGTTCAGTGTTCGGAGGTGTCAGACGTGTGGGTTTATGCTGAACAACTGTTGTCTAGCACTCAAAGAGTACAGCTATCGACTGAGTCTATAGAAAAAATTGACCCGCCTGATTTCCTTTCGAAAGAAAGTAAGAATTGTTTTCTCATTGTAGTAGCAATTGTGAGAGAGGTGATTTGGAAGACGAGGCTGAAAGGATTAAAGTCAGGCACTTTCATCTCCGTCCGTAACTTGGATTATTATTTTACTTTTTACCTTAAAAGGAAGATAGGGTTGGAGAGAAAATGCCTGACTGAATATATTTGAAAATCGATGGAAGAATGTAGCACGGATGTTGCGAGTGAATGTAACCTCATGAATGCGACGCAGGACGTATCTCAGGTATCAGTGGTGAGGCGGGGCTCCTGGGGTCCGAATTGAACCTGCCTCCCCACTCCATCCGTAATGTCTTCCAGTCTGTCCTATCATTTGATTTATTTATATTTTTGTGAATTTTTGATGTCATCTTTATGTTATATCCAACCGTCCATCTGACCCCAATCAGATAGTATTGTCCCTTGTGGGAAATTAAAAAAAAATCACTCCTGTTGATTTTGACATATGAGTGAAGGAAAAGATTATTTTTTTTAATTTAAAAATTAAAGAAGCTGCATCTCTTTGTGATGGATGCATGAATGTAATTTGAGTCCAGGTATGGATTTTACTATGAAGTCATAGAGGGGACAATAATGATTTTGATTTTGCGTGGGATTGGGTAAATGTGTCTGATGATTGCAGGATATAATTCTTTAATTGCTTTGTTTAATTCAAATTGTTTGGATGCATCATGACACATTTTATGCCATGTAGATCAATCTGAGCAATAACTTTCTCAAGATTTCAAATTAAGCTGTGGAGCTTTCAGTGATTGCCTTTACTTATTCTTATTCCTAAGGATGGTTGTTTCTTTACGGTGGTATTTTTCCTGCTACTTGTTGGCCATACAAAAGAATTCTTGGAATGCAATCATCTTACATTTGAAAATGTCTTATATTGGACATGGTCTTTCATTCATCTTTCATTCGAACAACAGCATGTCCTATATCATATAAAATATCTGGCACACTGCTGTACTCAGGAAGACCTATCTGCAACAGCAGAATTCATACCAGTGCTAGTGCCATGTTAAAAGCACCCAGTACATTCTATGGAGTGGTTGGTGTTAGGAAGGGCATCCAGCCATAGAAACCATGCCACAACAGACAATGGAGCCTGGCATGGCCCCCTAGCCTTACCAGCTCTGGCCAAATTGTCCAAACCATGCCAGTATGGAAAATGGACATATGATAATGATGATATATATGTGTATGTGTCTGTATATATAGTTAATCCAAACATGAAATGACAAAGAGAAAACACAACAACACGAGGACGTGGAACAAGTATAGTGTTATTGGATGCTCAGGAAAGGAAAGAAAGAAGGAGGACTTAACGTTTTGAGCAGAGCTCTTCGTCAGTAACATAGGAAAAGGAAAGATCCAAAGAAGAAAAGACGGAGGAAAAAAATCGCCCACGGTGCACACGCAGTTATACACACACACACACTTTAATAGATGGTGAACTTAGCAGAGACAACACAGGGCTTGAGAGGATGCTTGCTGAGGTCAAGACTAAACTTCTATAGTGTTGGTACCATGAAAAAATAGATTTAGTACACTTTGTAAAGTAGTTGTTGTTAGGAAGGGTATCTAGCTGTAGGAATCAAGCCAAAACTAAGTAACTGGAGGAGGTTTTAGTTCTCTGAGCTGTCATCAAACTGTCCAATCCTAGCCAACAAGGAAAGTAAACATAAAATGATGATCAAAATTATATTTGCAAAACCACACACACACACACACATTTATATTCAAACATCAGAGACAGATGCACAGTTCATTATTCTAGGTAGCAAGAACACCATTTAATTGGTGAATGTGTCACTGATTTGAAAGTGTCCAGTTCAGCTGACAAGCTCATGTACAGAAGGTGAGGTATTGCTGTTACAGCAGCAACAACAACAGATGCAGACACTGCAGGGACAGTATTAGTAACCATAGTAATAATCAATATTGTAATTTGAAAAAGAGAAGACAGAATAAAAAAACATACACAAAAAAGAAAGAAGCACTCCCAAGATGCAATACCGATCACAACAGAAACAAAAGAAGAATCAACAGAAAAAAAAACAGGCACTACAGTAATAACATTTTGAAAGAATTGTAATTTGAAATAAACAAGAAAAATTTACAATAAACCACCTCCACCCCACCGCAGCCACCACCACCGCCGCCGCTGCCACTGCCATCGCCACCACCACCACCAACTTATCTTGATAAGTCAGCCAATATTTTATGACATCTTTCAATTTTCCCTGCCTAACCACAATTAAGAGATCTCGTTATGGAGGGAGAATGAAAGGGGAGTGGATGTAGGCGGTGGAAGTGAAGGGGATGAAAAGGGATGGTGCAGGGAGAAGACAGATTTAAAAAAAGGATCTGTGGTAATACTGCTATCACCATCTCCATAACAACCCTTAACTCACCCAAACCCCAAAATTGTTTTCCCACTTTCTTTTTCTCACTTTCTCTAGTTGAGAATGCATCTACACAATGACTTGATTTGCTAAATATAATAGACAAATCTCTCTCAAATCACACTCTACTGCCTTAAAGGACAGATTGTCTATATATTATGCCTTAAAAAAGATTGGGTCATCATAGTCAGGGTCTACAAAAAGGGGTGGGGGTGGTACCACTATATTGGCCCTAGGTATGGAGAACTAAGGAGGAGGCAGTGACTGTCTACTAGGATACAACTGAAGAAAAAATCCCAGCCTCAAAACTTTAGACTCTCTTTCATCCACCCAAGTTCCAAAACAACTATGCCCCACCGTGTCAAATTTCAGTCCCATACATGTAGATTACTTCTCAACCATGTAGTCTCTTCTTCAGTCACACTGCATGACACCTTGGCAAGTATCTTCCTCAATATCCCCAGGGTAACTGAAGTCTTATGAATAGATTTGGTAGTCAGAAAAAAAAGTCTTTCATATGTGTGTGTGTGTGTATAAGAAAAAAAAGGAATTAAAAAATCCAGGCAGATAAAGCACTCTTAACAATATCTAACAATCAGACATCAATAAATTTAAGTAGAATACATAACCAAGGTAATTCCTTATGTATGAAAAGTAGATTCAAATATCATTTAGAATTTAAGTAATTTTGGATCACCTTAAAACATGTTAACATGTATTTTCGGAATTATTAATTTCAATGATATTTTCTTTATCTAAATATGTTAATACAATAGAAACAATTGTCAGCCCTGTAAGGTGAATTCTACATGTGTTTGTGATTAACATGTGTATGTGAATTTTAAAAAAGTGATTTCCTCTATGTGTATTTTTGTTGTGTGTTCGTGTGTGTGTGATAATATTAAATGTGTATCACCATCATGCAAATGATGTTTTTTTTTTCCAGTCTTCCATGAAAAACATGCCTGGCCAGAGAAAAATATTACCTTGCTTGGAAACAAATGAAGTTTGACAACAAAACGGCTGGCCATAGGGAATCTGCCAAAGCAAACTATGTGTGATCCATGCAAAGATTAAATGTCATGCATCAATTTCAAATTAAGTTTATCTTATATATATATATATATATATATGGCAAGGACACCGAGATGGTGTCAGCCCTTCTGGTGACATCGATGATCGCCTGGGGCTAAATGCATCAGTAACACCCCCACCACCCCGCCCTGTCCCTAGCCACATTCAGATGGCTGATCTCCTTTATGTTATAGAGCAGTTACTGTTTATATCTCGCTCAGAGATTTATTATTATATATATATATATATAATTAATCAATATTTTGTTATTTTGCGGTTGAAGCTTTGGCTGTTATTTCTAGTGGGTGAATGGCCTATTATGGCCGTTCCTTGATTGTTGATGTTGAACTTATAAATGGTCTATGACTATTTAATTTTTTCCCACTAGGCCGCTGGTGGCAAAAAAAAAAAAAAAAAAATTCTACAAAATTTTTTGCCACCCTATATTGATTAATTATGAATTTTCTGGTTGATTCCGTAATGGAATCGGCGGCTTATATTTATTTGCTGCCGATAAATTTGGCGCGAGTGCGATGATTTGAAAATTTTAGGTCAGATATTGCCGAGGCAGGGACAGAAATGCCTCGTGAAAATATCTGTTCCGATCTGGCTATTTCTTACTGACGAATCTAAGGGCCTATGGAAGATTGGCTTGATTTAATTTAATCAGGTTAGTTTACCATTAAACAGTAGATGAAACGGTGCATCGTATAAGAAATTACAGGGTAAATGCTTTTTTTTTATTTTTCCTCTCGGTTTGCGGAATTAATGTTATTTTGCGGTTGAAGCTTTGGCTGTTATTTCTAGTGGGTGAATGGCCTATTATGGCCGTTCCTTGATTGTTGATATATATATATATATATATATATATATATTTATGTGTATATATATATATATTATATATATAAGAATGAATGTTTTTATATATAATGAACGTGAAATACAGGAAGGGACGAACACGGAACACAGACAAATCATTCGAAGCCTTCAATCTTCAGTCAGACACCGAATCATCATAGCAAATTTCGGCTGTTCAATTCTG
>NC_043020.1:20876866-20884366 GCF_006345805.1 Octopus sinensis
ATTTATATATATGTATATGTATATTTATATATATGTGTCGAAGAGCATAGGCTCGAAACGTAAAAGACTTTTTCTATTTCTATTCCTGAGCGCCATAGTAATATATTGTTTGTTTGTATCCCCCTGCCTTCGTCTTTTGTTTATTTTCATAAAGCTTCCCGTTATATATATTATATATATATATAATAATATATATATTATATATATATATATATATATACATGTATGTGTGTATAGAGGCACAATAGCCCAGTGGTTAGGGCAGTGGACTTGTGGTAATGATGATTTCGATCATAATTTCGACTCCCAACTGGGTGCTGTGATTGTTTATTGGGCAAAAACACCTAAAGCTCCACGAGGCTCCAGCAGGGTGTGGTGATGAACCTTGCTATATTCTTTCACCATAAATTTCTGTCACTCTTTCTTCCTGTTTTTGTTGTACTTGTATTTCAAAGGGCCAGCCTTGTTACACTCTGTGTCACGCTGAATCTCCCAGAGAACTACATTAAGGGTACACGTGTCTGTGGAGTGCTCAGCTACTTGTATGTTAATTTCACGAGCAGGCTGTTCCTTTGATCGGATCAACTGGTAACCTCATTGTAACCGACGGAGTGCCATGATGTGTCGTCTTCTAAATGTTTCACGTTCTTGTCCCAGTTTGTATATTTTTTTACTTTTATATATATATATATATATAAAGCATACCTTGCCTTAATTCGTCTTGATTTAAGTCATTTTTTATTATTTAATTTATTTTATTTTATTATTTTATTATTTGGTTTTTAAAAATAATATATGGAAAAATAAAAATCAAGTGAAGTCATTTTAGTTGACTTTACGTCTGTCCACCACAAATATTGGAATCATAAAATCACTAGAAAACCATTAAAAGCACATAAAACCATGTTACTGTACAATAAATAAGAATAAAAGCATATAAAATCATATTAAAATATGTACAGTAAATGTTAAGATACACACCATAAAGTAGTGTAAGTTAGTGAACGAAATCATGAAATCAGCTGTGTAGTCTTATTTACTGGTTTTCCGGAGCTCATTTTGCACTTTAGTTCCAATATCTACCGTTAGGCATCGTTATCACTCACGATTCCCACACTTGTTTTGAATTCAGATTTGTTTATGTCTGTTTATCAACTACTTTCTCATTCTCATTCATTTGTGACTTTATTTTTTATCCCATTGGCTCCTAAGAAAATTCATAGTGGAAGTGCTAAACATGCTATAATGCTCGAAGTGAAACTGGTGATGATAAAACACCATGAAAAAGGTGAGAAAGTGGTAGCAATTGTACAATCTTTTTGGATCAGTCAGACAACTGTATCGATGATTGTACATGATAAGGACAAGATTTTAGCACAAATCAAATCTGAAGCCCCAGGGATGAAGAGCATTGTCATCAATAAGAGGCAAAATCTTTGAAGAAATGGTAAGTCTTCTTTCTCTTTGGATTGTTAGGTTGAATTGTCAGCGTGCAACTATTTTGAATTGACAGCGTACCACTATTAATCAAGAAATCATTCAAGAGATAGCATTGTCTTAGGACCTGAAAAAAAAAAATCCAAATGAGAAAGATAGAGTTCAAGGTAAATTAAAGATGGTTCATGAGATTTAATTACAGAACTGGGAATGGTTATTATCGGTTTAGCCTAGAGACACGTTAATTCGATTTAAGTCGTGTCTCCTGAAACCAATTAACGACGTAGGGTGAGGTATGCCTGTGTATGTATATATATATATATATATATAAAATATTTATTGATAAAACGGTAAGATAACAAAAGAAAGAAAGAGACCTCAATATTATGTAAATAGAGGAAATTTATACAATAATATGTTACATTACTTGGTAGTCAAGATAAAACTCTGAGTTTCAGATGCTGAAGTGGAAATCCACAACACCATCTCTTCGGTTATCTGGCTATTTGAAAACGCTATGAAAAAATACCGTTAAATAAAGAGAAATTACTGTACTTATACATCGCTCACATTTTTCATCATAAAAATTATATAAAAATACATAAAAAATATATAAAAATATATAAATTCTTCTTGGGACATAACATAGAAAGCATGTTCTATCTGTTTTCTTTAGGGGACCAAAAACGTAACAGAAATTTAGTCACATGTGGGCATGATCCGAAAAGCTCTGTCCTTGTATTGTCCTTGTTCAATAACCACACTGAGCTTTAGGCACTGGAACAAAAGAAAAGCGACACAATTATCTGATCATATTTGGTCTTTAAGAGATAAAGGTGTCGATTATAACATACAATGGAAGATTTTGGCCAGATGTAAGCCCTATACCAACGGCAGCAGAAGGTGCGGCCTATGTGACATGGAGAGATGGCTTATCTGGAAAAGCAGCTTAGACCCTACTACATGTCTAAATACAAGGACAGAGCTTTTCGGATCATGCCCACATGTGACTAAATTTCTGTTACGTTTTTGGTCCCCTAAAGAAAACAGATAGAACATGCTTTCTATGTTATGTCCCAAGAAGATTTTATATATTTTTATATATTTTTTATGTATTTTTATATAATTTTTATGACGAAAGATGCGAGCGATGTATAAGTACGCAGGCAAGCAGAGTTATAACACAATAATTTCCCTTTATTTAACGGTATTTTTTCATAGCGTTTTCAAATAGTCAGATAACCGAAGAGATGGTGTTGTGGATTTCCACTTCGGCATCTGAAACTCAGAGTTTTATCTTGACTACCGAGTAATGTAACATATTATTGTATATATATATAAAATAGATTTTGTAAGAGTTTACTCCCTTAGTAATTAAGACATATTACAAAACGAGTTACTCCCCTCTAAAGAGGAAAGCAAACATAATTCATCCTTATCTCCCTTTGATACCTCTATTTTCGCATTTGCAAATATTTGCTCCCAAGCCTGTCCCAACTGGACTCACTTTCTACGATCATCAGCTTGACTATCTCAACTTTCAGAAGAAATATAAAGCTAATATCTAGATTAACACTCAGCCTCCATAAAAAAAAAAAATGTAATAGTTGTAAAAAAAGAATGTGTAGTAAATGAACCTGAAAATAATTTGCAAAAACGAGCCGAGGGTGACGCGAGGACTTTCAGAAATTTACCATGGTCCAATTTCCGCCCCCATAACTATTAGAAAAATGGATATCTTTCAATGAAACTTTATATAAATACCTTTCAAACGGCAAAGATTATGATTATAAAGAAATTTGTAGGGAAAATTTTTTCCGAAGGGGTGGGGAGAGGATTTTTGGGAAAATTCACATGATCTGATTTTTTCCCACGTAACTTTCAGGACAATGGGTATCTTTTTAATGAAAATTTATACAAATACTTTTCAAACGGCAAATTTTTTTCCGAGGGGGTAGGGAGAGAAGTTTCGGATCAAGAGGACCAAATAAGTTGGAATTTCTCCGTTTTGATGGGGATTTTTCCAATTGTTTTTCACCACAGCCTTCGAAATAATGGAGAGCATCTTTTTATGAAAAAACAGTTTGGAAAATTTATGATTTCTTTTTACTCCTCCTCCCACTTAATAATGATACCAATGGACCACACGCGTGCTCCTTAATTAAGCGAGGCCATGCGCGTGTAAGAACAGAAAAGTAGGCTATTAAAATGAATTATCTTTTATATAGCTTTTTAAAAAAAAAAATCATAGTGGATGAATGCCAGAAATGACTCGAGGCTCTCCAATCCCTTAAATAATAATCAGAAGCAATTAAGGGCAGGGAGTGGGGTTGAAGAAAAATCATAAATTTTCAAATTTCTTTTTATAGCATAAATGTGTTTATGAGAAGAAAAATATTGGAAAACATTAATACATGTGAGAGTGAGAAAGAAATGAGGAAGGCTTCTTGGGATGTGCTAGAAATGACACTTTTATCTCTGAAAATATTTACAATTTTTTTTTACCCAAAAGGCTCCTCCCATAGTTAAGTGCAAAACATTTGGCCAAACTCGGTCTGGAGTGGGGATGGGGGAGGTGGGAGTAAGAAAAGAACTTACGTGGTTTTCCTGATCCAAAACTCCGCTTTTTTTCGAGACTGTTCTCCCCATCCCCGGAAAAAGTTTTCGTCACAAATTTCTTTATAATCGTAATTTATGCAGTTTGAAAGGTATTTGTATTAACTTTTATTAAAAGATATTCCTTTTCCTAAAAGTTATGAGGGAAAAAATCAGATCATGTGAATTTTGCCCAAAGTCCTCTCCTCCACCCCTACCCCGATTAGTTTGCGTAACTTTTGGTTTTTAGATTCGTTTACAACACATTTTTGTTTTACACCTATTACACTTACATTATTTACATTTGATGGATATTTGTCCACATCTTGTTAGTTGTTAACACGTTTCCAGCCTTCATCAGGTGTCTTGGGGAAATTTTGAACCTGGGTTCTCATTCCTAAGCTATTTTTCGATGTTATTATTATTGTCACTTGGGGTTAGTAGCCTGCGATCTTAATCACTACGCCATATGCCCGTGAGCAATTATGGAGTGAATTTTAGGGCTTATAAATCTAATATTCTCCTATCCTTCCTTAATACCGGTTCTCATATGCTGTTCATATCTGCACTCGGTCTGCTTAGGAGGTTGTTGTGTTCTAGCATATGTGCTGCTTCTTTTAGTTTTCGTATTTTCCAGTGGTGCTCTCTGTCTATTATTGTAACTTCGTCCCACAGGGACAAATACCCGTCAAATGTAAATAATGTACATAATTCCTCATCTCTTAAATATAGAACTGTATTACCTACTACACTCTTTTTGTTTTGGTGGCCAGGTGTTAAACTAGATATTAACCGAAATATATTTCGTCGTCTTAACGTTCACTTCTCCATACATAGATGCATCCGACGGAATTGGCAAAAGCAGATTTTCTATGGCCGGATTTTTCGACCCTACGCTCATCTGATTTTAAGCAAGGATTCATGTGTTCTAAGGCAATTGAAGACAAATTACACTACTTCTACGACGACATTAATTGATTATAACTACTACGCTGTGTCAGGCACACACACATACATAAATGCATATATATATACACACACACACACACAAACATTAAATAGATAGATAGATAGATAAAGAGATAGAGACATAAATCCTTTCTCTGCACCTCATTCACAACTTATTCTCTCTCACACTGCTTTCCTCTCCTACCACTCCTTGTTCACATATGAAGCTCATGTGGTCCTGTGTTCACTGCACCTAGTTTTTTTTTTTTTTTAACTTTAGAGCTGTAAAACTAATCTATCTCCTTTCAATGTTTCCTGAAAAAAGGACTCTCTCAGAAACTCCCAACAGCAAATTCCCTGTACTCATTTTTATCAATTTTACTATATAATAAATTAAGTACCAGTGAAATACCGGGGTCAATGTAATCAACTAGTCCCCTCCCCGCAAATTTCAGGCCTTGTGCCTTTAGTAGAAAGGATTATTATTATTAGGCAGCAAGCTGGCAGAATCATTAGCACACTGGACAAAATGCTTAGCAGTATTTTGTTTGCTGCTATGTTCTGAGTTCAAATTCCACCAAGGTCGGCTTTGCATTTTTTTCCTTTCAGGGTAAATAAAATAAGTACCAGCTTCTACACTGGGGTCAATATAATTGCCTAGCTCTCTTTCCTTAAATTTTAGGCCTTGTACCTATAATAAAAAGGATGATTATTATTATTTGGCACGTAAAAAGCACCATCTGATCGTGGCCGTTTGCCAGCCTCGTCTGGCACCTGTGCAGGTGGCACATAAAAAGCACCCACTACACTCACGGAGTGGTTGGCGTTAGGAAGGGCATCCAGTTGTAGAAACATTGCCAAATCAGACTGGGCCCGGCGCAGCCTTCTGGCTTCCCAGACCCCAGTTGAACCGTCCAACCCATGCTAGCATGGAAAATGGACGTTAAACGATGATGATGATGATGATGATGATGATGAATTCATCTCTAGCTGGTGTAGACCAACACTAGCCTCTCTGGAGTTTATTTAATTTTAGTCACTGCAATCCCCACTCCCTACTTACGCCTTCTTGGTGATACCTGGCCATGTATATTATGACCTCCATACCTTGAGGGTGTGCCCTGGCAATTGCCACCATGTATCTCTCTCTTCTTTTATTCTTCCATCCCATATATATTCTGATCCTTGCTTGTTGTGAGTATACCCTGACACTTCACCACCACCTCTCTCCTGTTCTCTCTTGCACTTTTGCTGTCTTCCACTCTCTCTCTCTCTTGCTCTTCCATCTAGCTCGGTAACCAAGTATCTCCCTTACATCAACACACCAGTTTCTGTCCTCTTACTTGTACCTCTCTTCCCCTCTCATGCCTTCTCTTCTGTCTCTCTCTTGTCTCTCTTTCTCTGGTTGGGTAATCATGTGCCTCCTTTATAGTAAGACACCTGTTTCTGCCTCTCTGTTTCTCTGTTACATGCTAACCATCCATCATCTGACATAAGATCACCTCCTCCAATGACTCTTCCCCTCTCAAAATTCCTTCCTTGCAAGATGCTTGGTGACCCTGCTGGTGCTGGTGTCACGTAAGAAGCATCCAGTCCACATTGTAAAGTGGTTGGTATTTGGAAAGGCGTCCAGCTGTAAAAGTCATACCTAAACTGACCTCGCCTGTGCTGGTGCCACCTAAAAAGCACTTAGTCCACTTAGGAAAGACATCCAGCCGTAAAAACCCTGTCAAAGCAGACTCAGTAGCCTGGGGTAATCTTCTACCTGGCTGACTCTTGTCAACTGTCTTACCCATGCATGGAAGATGGACTTTAATCGATGATGATGATGATATACACATACACACACATATACAAGGTTTGATCAATAAGTTTCCGGATTGTTGCCATTTAGGTAACGAACCTAAAGTATGCAGAGTGAAGCCACTCGGCAAAGATTGACCTTCAACTCTGCTGCGCATGCACACTAAGTTTTAATTTTTTAGTTCACTTCTGCTGTTTACAGAAATGCTTGGAAGAAAGGTGTGTAGCATGTGATTGTTGCATTGACCATGACAGAGAAAGTTGTCATGGCGATACCTGCTCAGAGGCCTATGCAAGTTG
The DNA here is from genome assembly GCF_006345805.1 of Octopus sinensis. Taxonomy (NCBI): domain Eukaryota; kingdom Metazoa; phylum Mollusca; class Cephalopoda; order Octopoda; family Octopodidae; genus Octopus; species Octopus sinensis. Next base: position 20,883,950 of record NC_043020.1, read on the forward strand.
CAGAAAGTGTATGGAGAGGAGTGTATGAGCTGCACACAAGTGTACGAGCGTTTCAGACGTTTTCAAGATGGCTAAAAAAATGTCAATATTGATGAACGTTCTGGGAGACCCATAACCAGCAGAACTGAGAAAAACATCACAGATGTGCGTGCAGCAGTGAGCGGGAAAATTGTCGAATCATCATCCATGAGTTATCAGAGGGTATGTAGATTAATTATGATTCAGATCAGTCCATTATCACTGAAGATTTGGGTATGAGATGCGTGTCTGCCAACTTTGTGCCAAAACTGCCTTCAGCTGTTAAAAAGACACTCAGGGTTTCAGTTGCACAAGATCTTGACTGTGTCGAGAAAGATGAAAACTTCTTGAAAACGTTGCGTAGGCCTCTGAGAAGGTACTGCCAAGATTTTGGCAAAA
>NC_043020.1:20889366-20969366 GCF_006345805.1 Octopus sinensis
TTAGAAGTAGTTGATAGCTTCCGTTATCTAGGTGACCAAGTCAGTAGTGGGGGTGGGTGCGCTGAGAGTGTAACTGCTAGAATAAGAATAGCCTGGGCAAAGTTTAGGGAGCTCTTACCTCTGCTGGTGACTAAAGGCCTCTCGCTCAGAGTAAAAGGCATGTGTACGAACTGAGTATGATGCATGTGTACGAACTGCCATGCTACATGGCAGTGAAACATGGGCCGTGACTGCTGAGGACATGCGTAAGCTCATGAGGAATGAAGCCAGTATGCTCCGATGGATGTGTAATGTCAGTGTACTTACTCGACAGAGCGTTAGTTCTTTGAGAGAAATGTTGTACCTAAGAAGCATCAGTTGTGGTGTGCAAGAGAGACGATTGCGCTGGTATGATCATGTGGCGAGAATGGATGAAGATAAGTGTGTGAGAAAGTGCCAATCCCTAGCAGTTGAGGGAACCCGTGGAAGAGGTAGACCCAGGAAAACCTGGGACGAGGTGGTGAAGCATGACCTTCGAACGTTAGGTCTCACTGAGGAAATGACTAGAGACCGAGACCTATGGAAGTATGCTGTGCGTGAGAAGACCCGGCAAGACTAGTGAAGCCATAACCCGTGGCCCCTACCTGGGACGTAGTCAGTCCACCTGTGCATACCTTCCTGCTTGTGACACTTGTGAAGACCTGTTGAGGCAAGTGAAAATCAAAATCAAATCAAATCAAATCAAATCAAACCAAATCAAAATAGATGAACACCAATGGAATTTGTATCCTTGTGGTACCTTGTGGCACATAAGAAAACCGTCCGAACGGGACCGTAGCCAGTACTGCATCGACTGGCCTCCGTGCTGTGGGCACGTAACAAACACCATCCGATCGTGGCTGTTCGCCAGCCTCGTCTGGCACTTGTGTCGGTGGCACATAAGAAAACACCGAAAACACCATCCGAGCGTGGCCGTCTGCCAGCCTCATCTGGCACCTGTGTCGGTGGCACATAAAAAACACCATCCGAGCGTGGCCGACTGCCAGCCTCGTCTGGCACCTGTGTTGGTGGCACATAAAAAACACCATCCGAGCGTGGCCGTCTGCCAGCCTCGTCTGGCACCTGTGTCGGTGGCACATAAAATCACCCACTACACTCTTGGAGTGGTTGGCGTTAGGAAGGGCATCCAGCTGTAGAAACACTGCCAGATCTGACTGGCCTGGTGCAGCCTTCGGGCTCGCCAGACCCCAGTTGAACCGTCCAACCCATGCTAGCATGGAAAGCGGACGTTAAACGATGATGATGATGATGATGATGATGTATGTATGTATGTATATATATATATATATATATATATATATATATAAATATATGATAAGATGGGTGCCCCCTTGTTATCGAGTATGGCCATTGCATGAGCTTAACTGTTAACAGTGTTGTGATCGAATGTGACTTTTTAGCCCAGCCAAAGATCTATAATGTCTTGTACAGAATTGGCAGCTAAAACATTTACTGGCAATAGCTGGCTGTAATTGTAATTGGGCTTCCTGTATCTTTGCATGTCGTTTAAACCCTCCAACTGAATCACACACCCTTCCACATACCTGACAGTTATAATTAGTATGGTGTATAGCACCACCACCAGCGGCCTGGTAGTCAATCATCAGTCTTTCTTTATGACTACAAAGATGACTCATGAGATCAGCTTTACTGAAGCAGGGTCTTGCACAGACACTGCATGTCAGCATCATAGGAAGACCCTTATCGTCTGGAAGTGTAACAGCGATGCCCTTCCTGACATCCCTCCTTACTTTCTCATTCGCAACTCGAGATTTCTCAAAAGTAGCTGTCCCCTCGTGCACAATCCTTCTCCACCTGCTACGATCAATAGCTATGCCCTCACATGTGTCAGGAGAGATGCTAGCATCTTTCATGGAAGCCTTCAGCTAGTCTTTATACCTCTTTTTTGGTTTATGTGGAGGTCATTCTCCTTTAGCTAACTCTCCATAAAAGAGTTGTTCTGGCATCCTCGAATCTTTCATCCTGACCAAATGACCACTCCATCTGAGACTTTGCTTCAACACAAGAGCTTCTATACTTTCACGCCAAGAGATTGCCAATATCTCAAGATCACTGATGTGGTGCTCCCAATTAATGCCATAGATCCATCTGAGACACATCTGATGGAAACTTTCCAGCTGTTATGTGACCTAGGTCTCACAGGCATAGAGAAGAGAAGAGAGCACACACACCTTGTACACCTTTATCATTGTCTTCTTGCATATGTCTTGCCAATTCCAGAGGTGCCTTTCTAGCCTTCTGAAAGCATCACTTGCTTTCCTAATTCTGTATGGAATTTCACTATCCAAATTGCTACATCTATTAACAGTGCTTCCTAGGTAGACAAACTGATCCTCTACACCAAGTCGTTTACCATACACATAGATATTTGGTTCACTATACTGCTTACCAGTGGCAGGTTGGTACATGACAACAGTTTTCTTGAGACTGACCATCAATCCTAAGGCAGTGCAAGCATCAGAGAATGCATTCAAAATGTATTGCATATCAATCTCTGTGTGCGCTACTAGATCACAATCATCTGCATACAAAAGGTCTCTTATGATAGAGGTAAATACCTTTGTTTTTGCAGCAAAGCACCTGATATTAAATATGCTGCCAATAGGTTCGATAATGGATGTAAACTCCATATCTGCAATTTCTGAACGCAGTACAGAAAACCATCACAAAATATATGGCAAATAGGGTCAGTGCCAGAATATCCCCTTTTCACCCCATTTTGTATTGAAATGGGCTCCGACATTTTCCCACTAACATTAACCCTACCCTTCATGTCTTCATGAAAAGACCTAACCAAAGCAAGGAACTTTTCAGGGCACCCAAGTTTCTGGATGTCTTTCCACAGTGCATTTCTATTAACGGTATCAAAGGCTTTTGTCAGATCAACAAAAACCTGATACAAATCCAGAGCCCGTTCCACACACTTCTCCTGAAGCTGTCTAGCTGAAAAGATCATATCAGCAGTGCCACATCCCACACGAAAGCCAGATTGACTTTCTGGAAGAACACAATCTGAAACATGTTTCAGCAGATGATCCAGAAGTACTCTGCATAAAACCTTTCCTATGACAGAAAGCAATGATATTCCCCTATAGTTACCACAATCATTCCTGTTGCCCTTTCCCTTATACAAGACCACCATTGCTGTATCTCTCCAGTCCTCAGGTACAGATTCACTAGCCCATATCTTACCAAAGAAAGAGTGAAGTTGCTGCAGAAGTTTCTTACCACCATGCTGTAACAACTCCGCATATATGCCATCCATACCCGGAGATTTCCCATTATTCATCCTTGAGACAACTTCTTCCAACTTTGGTGGTTCTGCGAGTGCTGCCTTCACGGGTAATCCAGGGATGAGATTGAGAACATCCTCACTAACTACAGACTGCTGATTCAAAAGTTCATCAAAGTGTTCTTGTCACCTTCACAGAATTCCTTGTGAATCCCGAAGAAGTTCTTTACCATCCCTGCTTCGAAGTGGTGTCATCAGAGAAGAAGTCAGTCCATAAACTTCTTACAAGAGACCATACAGCAGCTTTGTGTTATTGGAATTTGATGCTGCCTGTATCTCAGCAGCCTTCTTACTCCACCACATATCCCTCATCTGAGAGAGCCTTTGCCTCACACGTGATTTTACATCCTTGAGTTCCCTATGCAACACCTCCCTTTCCTGTGGCTTTGCTGACAAATAGCGTGACAAAGTACATCTTTTATCAGCCAATAAATCATCTATATGTTCATCATTTTCTTTAAACCAATCTTGATGCTTTCTTTAAATCAATCCCAGAACTTTCCTACCTATATCACAAACTGACTTTTTAAGGGTCAGCCAATCCTCCCCTATTTCATATAATAGAAAAAATAATCTAACGAGTATATCTGAAGGTAAACTCATGGTGTCAGTTTGCACAGCATGAAGTAATACTTATAGGATAAAACCAAAATTACCAGCAGGGTTTTCTTTTACTTGTTTCAGTCATTTGACTGCAGCCATGCTGGAGCACCGCCTTTAGTCGAGCAAATCTACCCCAGGACTTATTCTTTGTAAGCCTAGTACTTATTCTATCAGTCTCTTTTGCTGAACTTCTAAGTTACGGTGATGTAAACACCGGCATCGGTTGCCAAGCGATGATGGGTGACAAACACAGACACACAAACATATACACACACACATACATATAGTTATATATATATATATATATATATATATATATACGATGGGCTTCTTTCAGTTTCCGTCTACCAAATCCACTCACAAGGCTTTGGTCGGCCCAAGGTGCCACACAGTGGGACTGAACCCAGAACAATGTGGTTGGTAAGCAAGCTACTTACCACAGAGCCACTCCTGCATATATATTATACTTCATTAATTATCTCCTACTTTAGTTAATACTTAAATTTATTAAATATGAAGCAACTACACATGTTTCAGTATTGGAAGATTGCAATATATATACATATACACAACTGTATATACACACACACACACACACACATATATAAGTACATATATGCAATCGTCAGATTTACAATTATTCCAACACATCTTCAAGTTCTTTTTCAAAATATTATATATCTAATTTTACATCCCTTTAAAAAATAAGCAATAGAATTAAGTATTAAAGATTAAAAATTATGAATTATACTTTGTAAATTGTAGATTATAAATATGAATTAGTATATATATATTAATCATGTAAAATCAAGTATATGTCAAATACAAAATGTGAGATATAAGATTAAACATCAGAATAAAAATGTCTGTGTTTAAATGTGACATTTAACAAGAAATATTCAAATACATATCTTCCTTTTTTTACTGGTACTAAAATGATGATTAGAGGAAGAAGATAGCAGGGAACTATGGGATTTTATAGGTGATTAGTACCAAGAGGAGTAATTACACTATACATTGTTTTAATTTTAAATTATCCTCTATTATCATTTTCAAATTTACCTATATTGGGAGATATATATAATTACCTCCGCCAAGGAAGGAGGTTGTTTTCATCGGCATTGGTTTATCCATCTGTGTGCAAAATAACTCAAAAAGTTGTGAATGGTATTTGATGAAACTTGCAGGAAAAGTTGGTAATGACACAAGGAAAAGATGATGAACTTTTGGTAGTGATCTGGGAATTTTTATGGATTCTTGGCAGATTTTTCATTTGTTATATTTACTTTACATGAAGTATTACAATTTTACGTTCTTTGATTATCTCCCTTGAAAACATGTTCATTGTTTCTACGTAACTTATGGTGGTGTTGCTGATCCCAAAGTTTATTTTCGTTTCTCTATTAGTTATTTTACTCATGTTGTGTGTGTATCACTCAAGTTTTGGGCAATTGTTGTTTCTTTTTAGTTGTATGGTGAAACTAGCTTGCTGTTGTCATTGATGTATTATAACTTCTTCAGATGATTCCTGTTTTTAAAGGGTATTTTAAAAAAAAATCATATGGCTGTGTTTTTTTTTTAACCCCACCAGGGAGGTTATGTTTTTGCCGGCGTTGTTTTGAGAAATTGGGCGATTTTCAGCATGCGTGTGTATGGGTGGAAATGAGCTGCTTGGCGGAGGTCTGTGCTCTCCAAGTGCTTTTCTAGTTTGTTATCATATAATTTTAGTAATATTTAATTCATATATTTATTTAAATTATTGCATTATTTTTTATTTATATAGTCTATACAAGTGCTTTAGAAATTAAATTATGTGGTTATTTGATTCAGTTCTTCATTTTACTAAATGTAAAATTACTTTGGTGCCTACATTTACCTCCTCATTCATCATAGTAGTAGTTTCATAAATTCTGTTATGCATAATAAACACATGTTATTCCCATTATAGGAGTGGGTTCTACCTATTATACTCCAGTTAAGGGCGTACTCTCTTTTTCTAGATTTTAGTTCTCATATATATTTACTTAAGCCTGTGGGCTTACTTAAATTAGGATTTTTGAAGGTCTGGTAGAGTTGGGATATTCTTTTTTTAATGTCATTAGCTGTTGATCCAATATAAGCCTTATTTATAATTTTATTATTATTGTTCTTAGAGGTTACTCTACATTTATAAATTACATTATTAATATTACAATTATTAGAGAGTTTACATTTAGTCTTATCACGACATGAACATTTTTCTATATGTTGATTAAGACTTCTATCACTATTGGTTATATTATTGCTAGAGTTATTATTTATTATACTATTATAATAATTATTTATAGAGGAAATGATATTACATATGTTTCTCAATGTTGAGTATCCCACTTTTATGGTTTTATTGGAAAATATATTTGAATAACCGCAGGAGTGGCTGTGTGGTAAGTAGCTTGCTAACCAACCACATGGTTCTGGGTTCAGTCCCACTGCGTGGCATCTTGGGCAAGTGTCTTCTGCTATAGCCCCGGGCCAACCAATGCCTTGTGAGTGGATTTGGTAGACGGAAACTGAAAGAAGCCTGTCATATATATGTATGTATATATATATATATATATATATATATATATATATGTGTGTGTGTGTGTGTGTGTGTATGTATTTGAGTGTCTGTGTTTGTCCCCCTAGCATTGCTTGACAACCGATGCTGGTGTTTACATCCCTGTCGCATAGCGGTTCGGCAAAAAGAGACCGATAGAATAAGTACTGGGCTTACAAAGAATAAGTTCCAGGGTTGATTTGCTCGACTAAAGGCGGTGCTCCAGCATGGCCGCAGTCAAATGACTGAAACAAGTAAAAGAGTAACCATTGTCTTTTTTAAAAACCCTTTTTACTATTTTAAGTGTCTCCCTAATAATATTAGTCATAACTTGAGCCCCACATGGAATAATTAACCATATAATATCCTTTTTACTTGTTATATTATCATTATTAGTAGACTTCATCAGTATTAAATTGTTATTCTTAGGTATATTATATCTATGCTTGTATACTTTACTATGTTTCTTACTATTGCTCATATTCTCATTATCAATATTAGTATTATTATTGTAATCATTAATAACAACTATATTTCTTTATTTAGTTTGTTATATTGTCTTTTATTATTATTATTATTCATATTTTTACTGTTAGATTTATTATTAGTTTTATTAGGAATACTTGTTATATTATTATTATTATTATTAATGTGTTCATAATAATTAAAGAATTTTATATTAGAGTTGTATCATGTTTCTTTTAATGCTTTATTATAATATAGAGCATGTTTATTAAAAGTGTCATAATCTGAGGATAGCAAAGATATTCTTTTACCTATATTATTTATTAAGGCTTCTTTAACTAATCTAGGATGGTTACTTGAAGAACTAATATACTTTAGGTTTTCATTCAGCTTATGGAATGGATGGATCTTCTTAGTGATTAGATTAGGGTTGACATCTAGATAATTTACTGCATAATGCTCATTCTCTATAGATATCCCTAGGCCATTAGTTTTAAAGAACTTGTACATTTTCTTCTTATGGCATTCTAATAACCTATTAATACAATTCCTAGTTATAAGTAGTAGGTCGTCCCAATAAAGACCTCCCTTATTTTCGTAAATTCTATTTCTAGTTCAGATAGGAGATATAAACTTACTAGATCGGTAACCTCGGCTGAATCCAGGGCACCCATGGGTATATCAGTGTCTTTTCTTGCCCATTGTTTATCTTTATATTTTATAATAGAATTCCTTGCAGCCAACACCACTTTTACTTCTTCAAATGACATATTTACCTTTCTCATGGCATATGGTAGGGCCTTAATTAAAACCACTTTATTTATAGATGAATAATAATACCATCTTCTGTATGTATTTGTGTATACCTATATTTTTCTATTTATATGTATACCCTTTTATACCTATGTCTATTTACTACTTTCATTTTTATTTCCTCTCCACTCCTAACATATCTATATCACTAAATACTTACAAATGTTATTAGTTATTCTATCTTACAATTGAGTATATTTTTAATCCTGGTATATATACACATGCATGTTCTAGAGTGGTTGTGCATGAGCATATCCATGTGTGCAAATCTATGTATGTTTTTATAAATATATGTCTGTATGTGTATATGTGTTTGTATATGTATATATATATGTATGTATGTGTATATATATATGTATGTATGTATATATATATATATATATATATAGATTTATTTACATGTGTATATGTGCCTCTATATGTGTATGACTGTATATACATATACTTTACTGTGTATATATAATATGCACTTATTCTATAATATTGTAACTTATATATGTATCTCTACATGTATCTGTTTACCCCCAAATCATAATAATAATTATAATAAATACATGCACTAAACTTATATAATGTCTATTATTGTTCATTACGATCATATTCTTTTATATAACCAAATACTTCTCACATATGTACATAAGCATTCCAATCTATAATTATTACACAGAATTAATCACCTGTAATATTCCTACATATCTTTCACACATTATATACTAGCAGTATCACCCGGTGTTGCTAGGGTTTGTTTCGACCCTTTAGAAATGGAATTTTTGAAAAGTAAAAATTTTGCATTATGTAGCTTGTTATTCTCTTAAAGTGAACATTTTTCTGAAAAATGGCAACACAGCAGTCAAAAAATCATAAAATATAGGGACTTTCACAGAAAAAAAAGCACCTTTTTGATGTAAATAATTTTTGGTGCTAACATGGTCTGATTTGATTTTTTTCTTCTGCAGAAGGAAGAGCAAGCCTTCTACCATACTTTCAATTTTGGTCAACTTGCACCGCAGGGCCTAGAAGGAGATAGTGTTAGTTGAAGGCTACCAAACCTGCCATACACAGACAACTTCAGCTTTATATATAGAGATTATTATCTTTATATATTTTTTTTAAACCATGTACTTTTTCGGCTTTTTCACATAATAACGTACATTTACACCAAAATCACCACTATAGTTTTCATGAATATCTTTTTCAACTATTATGGAAATGTGTGTACAACAATATAAATTCTCTGTATATAATATTATCTCCCTACTACATTCATATTTGTATTATCCTATTTTTCAGTGTATGATAAAATTTGTCCATAATTGTCCGTACATTCTCTCTATATTTGTTTATACATACAAGTATTTACAGTAAATTATCACAGTATGATTTTCATGTACAAGACCATAATTTTTATATCTACATATAGTCATACCCTCTCTTTCTCATAAAATATTTAGCACGGAATACTTTTATTTATACATAAAAAGTAATTTTTTTTGTATAACATTATTCATATACATTTATTACATTTCTCAGTAACCTCTCTCTTTCTTTTATTTAACATTCCCTTTTCTCCAACCTCCCTAAAATATTCAATGCTTCTTCATATTTATCTCCCTACACTAATTTTGATTTCTTTTCATCCTCTCTAATTTATTAACTTTATATCTTCAATATTTTTTCTTACTACATCTCCTAAATTGTTTTTTATTTTTCTTAATAGTAGACTTCATAAGTATAATACAAACTTAATCTTTATAATTGCAATTGTATTACTATCTTTCCTCATTTTCTCCCTGTCTTATTATTTCATGCAGCTGTAAATACAGCTTTTGAGTAACCAAGAGTCATTATTCTTCCAAATTCCTTCTTCTCTCCCTTATGAGCTTTATAAACCTAATTTTTTTCATTTTTTTATGATTTAAAAAAAAAAAGTACCAAGTATTGTCTTCAATGGATAGATTTGATTTACATTAGGTACCGTTTTCTCATTCGACATTTCTCTAACTAACTCACTCAATGCTTCGTATATGGAGTTATAATTAACCAATCTATACTATGCTATAGAGAGAAAGTTATCGATATTTCTATAGTTATATCATCCCCTAACCGTTCATCTGTTAGTTAGACAAGATCATCAGAACATAGTAATTCCTAGGGCTGCCAGTCTTGAATTCCTTTGTTATGGTCTGCAGAGCAATGATGAAAAGGAGGGGTACTAAGGACTGAGCTTTGATGAACCCCTATCTGCACACCATATTCTTTGCTGTACTTGTGGTTAACTCTCGTCTTACTGAGACATCTTTGTACATGGCCTGTACAGCTTTCATCAGTCACTTGGCTATCCCTGGCCTCCGCAGAGCCCACCATATTACACAGTGGGGCAATCTATTGAAGGCTTTCTCTAGATCAATGAATGTCAAGTATAATGGTTTATTCTTAGCTACATACATATATATATATATATATATATATATATATATATATATATTATATATATATATATATATATATATATATATATATATACAAGATAAGAAAATAGAGAATACATCTAAATCAAATATCAATTACCAGATAATACTCAATCACATACTTTATTAAACCACCACATAAGAGACTGTAGGGTTAAATATAAAAAGCAGAACAAATCAGTGTACATAAAGGAATGTACATAAAAGAGTAATGTTGTATAATAATTAGAATATATATAAAAAAGAATATAAATACAAGTAAATATAAATATAAGTATAAAAGTATAAATTAGATCTTACAGCTTCTAATTATACAACATTACTCTTTTATGTACACTTTTTTATGTACATTCCTTTATGTACACTGATTTGTTCTGCTTTTTATATTTAACCCTACAGTCTCTTATGTGGTGGTTTAATAAAGTATGTGATTGAGTATTATCTGGTAATTGATATTTGATTTAGATGTATTTCTCCATTTTCTTATCTTGTATTAGTAATTTGTGGTAAATCATTTTACTTTTGCCCATATAATACAGTAAATGAATTGATTGCATCGCAATCATTAACATTTATGTATTAACTTTGTTGGGTACTTCACTAGCAGTATATTGGATATATGTTATCCCATGGATGGTTGCATTTACAACCCCTATCTCAATTTGTATCATCATCATCATCATCATCATCGTTTAGCGTCCGTTTTCCATGCTAGCATGGGTTGGACGGTTCTACTGGGGTCTGTGAAGCCAGAAGGCTTCATCAGGCCCAGTCAAATCTGGCAGTGTTTCTACGGCTGGATGCCCTTCCTAACGCCAACCACTCCGTGAGTGTAGTGGGTGCTTTTTACGTGCCACCCGCACTGGTGCCAGACAGAGCTGGCAAACGGCCACGAACGGATGGTGCTTTTTATGTGCCACCGGCACGAGGGCCAGGCGAGGCTGGCAACGGACACGAAACGGGGCGGTGCTGGCAACGGTCGCGAAACGGAAAGTTCTCTTACATGCCACCGGCACTGGTAACACATCTGCAATTTCCATTGATCAATTTCCATTGATCGATTTCCATTCTGATCGTCACTTGCCTCAACGGGTCTTCACAAGCAGAGTTTTGACATGCCACCGGCACTGGTAGCACATCCGCAATATATATATATATATATATATATATATATATATATATATATATATATCTATCAGTGGCGACTCCAGCACTCGGGCTGTTTGAGCTTAGTCCAACTATAAATTTAGTTAAGTGAACGGGTATTTGCAAACTGATTTAGTTTCTGCCAACTCTGACTTCAAGTATGTAATTGCAGCCAATAACTTGGGCTCCTTTTATTGAGCCTGGTTGTAGTTCATTTATTTTCATTCAGTGTCTGGCGGTCATCTTAGAGGTGCCCTGTGTCAAAAAATATCATTTGTAGCAGAGGTTCTCTCGATATCGTTCATATGCGCCAGACTCACGCTCAGCAGTTACAGCTTGAGTTGTTAAATATATTCGTAAAAATTAAAAGTAATTCAAATTCAATGTTTCTTTAAAACAATAAATTTTGATAGTGATTAGGTTTTAAATTCCAATCTATGAAAAGTTTCCATTCTACAATATTCTTAAAGGAATGACAAATTATCCAGCAACTCGGGCTAATACGAATGAGCCTGGTAGGTGTAAAAGACTAACTGGCATCTCTGATGTTTGTTGTGCACTTCACTGTCGTTATTTGATTGCTGTTATTCTGTGTGTCTGTGTGTAAAGATCAGTTGTGTTTTGCAGGAGTGTTTTATTTTTACCCTTAACTTAAAAATGGAGAAAGACATAATGCTAGATATAAAAAAAAAAATAAGTCATTTGGGGCTAGAAATTAAGTGGAAAAACATGTAATTCTTCAAGCAGGCATGTGTCTTATGTGAAATCTGTGATGAGCCTGAGCAATGCTGATGATCTGGAGTTGCTTCTGATATATATATATATATATATACACACAGATATAGATACATACATATATATTCAATAATGAATTAATAGTATGTGCTTTGTTTGTTTGCCAATTTGCTGGGGTATAACACTTGGGGAATAATTCTTTTATAAGGTTGGGTGTTAAACACCTGAAAGTCATAATCACAGACAGGCAAAAAAACTTGCCTCTCATTGAGTTAAAGAGTGAAGGATACTAATATTTTGCCATTTTTGGGGCTTATCAACATCATGTAACTGAATTAAACTAGGGTCAAATAATCAAATTGCCAGTCTATGACTATATATAAATAGTGTAAGAACTATTTGCAGGTATGCCATGGAGATGCACACACAAGAATAAATTCAGTGACAAATTTCATGTGTGCATTACTGTGGCATACCAGCAAATAGTTCTTACACAATAAAAATATATAGTCAAAGACTGGTAATTTCATTTATCCCTTGGTCGATTCAGGTATGTGATCATTATTTACATTTGACCGATATTTGTCCTCATTTTGTTTGTTGTTAACATGTTTCGGCTGATATACCCTCCAGCCTTCATCAGGTGTCTTGGGGAAATTTTGAACCTAGGTTCTCATTCCTAAGGGATTTTTCAATGCTATTATTATTATTATTATTATTCAGGTCACTGCCTGGAATCGAATTCAATTCCAGGAAGTGACCTGAATAATAATAATAATAATATCAAAAAACACCTTATTAACCCAGGTTCGAAATTTCCCCAAGACACCTCTCTTTCTTTTTCTCTTTGTCTTTTACTTGTTTCAGTCACTTGACTGTGGCCATGCTGGAGCACCGCTTTTAGTCGAGCAAATCTACCCCAGGACTTATTCTTTGTAAGCCTAGTACTTATTCTATCGGTCTCTTTTGCCGAACCGCTAAGTTATGGGGATGTAAACACACCAGCGTTGGTTGTCAAGCAATGTTGGGGGACAAACATATACACACACATACATACATATATATATATATATATCATCATCATCATCATCATTTAACGTCCGTTTTCCATGCTAGCATGGGTTGGACGGTTCGACCGGGGTCTGGTAAGCCATGAAGGCTGCACCAGGCTCCAGTCAGATTTGGCAGTGTTTCTACAGCTGGATGCCCTTCCTAACGCCAACCACTCCGTGAGTGTAGTGGCTGTTTTTTATGTGCCACCGGCACAGAAGCCAGCACAGGCTGGCAAACGACCACGATCGGTTGGTGCTTTTATGTGTCACGGACACTAGTCAGGCAACGCTAGTAACTGCTACGCTCGAACAGTGCTTTTACGTGTCACCAGCACTGGTGTCTTAACTACAATTACCATTCGAAATTTTGATGTTGACGAACTTGACTCAACAGGTCTCCTCAAGAACAGTGGGTCACTCTATGATCTAAGGTCAGCGCAGCAGGCTGTCCTGTGAGCCATGAACTCACTTCACTTGTCGGGTCTTCGAAGTCACGGCATATCTCCAGAGGTCTCGGTCTTTCGTCATAGCCTCTGTGAGGCTCAAAGTACAAAGGTCATGCTTGACCACCTCGTCCCATGTCTTCCTGGGTCTACCTCTACCCCGGGTTCCTTCAACAGTTTGGGAGTGGCACTTCACACATCTCTCCTCATCCATCCGTAGTACATGACCATACCAACGCAATCGTCTCTCCTGCATGCTGCATCCAATGCTTCTTATGCCCAACATTTCTCTCAGGACGTTTACACTCTGTCATGCATGGACACTGACATTACACATCCAGCGGATCATGCTAGCTTCATTTCTTTCAAGCCTACGCATGTCCTCCGCAGTCACAGCCCACGTTTCACTGCCATGAAGCCTGGCAGTTTGCACACATGCATCGTACAACCTATCTTTCACTCTGAGCGAGAGACCCTTTGTCGCCAGCAGGGGAGAAGCTTCCTAAACTTTGCCCAAGCTATTCTTATTCTGGTGGTAACGCTCTTTGAGCATCCACCCCTGCTACTAACTTGGTCACCTAGGTAGCAGAAACTACTAACTACTTCTAGTTTCTCCCCAAAGAATGTAATGGAACCTGTTTTCTGAGTATCAATGGTGTCAATTGCTCCTGTGCATCTGCCGCACACGAAAGCTATCTTCTCGGTTAATTTTCCTTTGATATTGCTGCACCTCTTATGTCTCCATAGCTTACACTGGGTACATCTTATGGAGTTTCTACCTACACCTTTTCTACAGATCGAGCAGGGCCACCTACCTGAAGGGGTGTGTGGTGAGTTTGCCTTCCTACTTACTTTGCTACATTGACTCTAAGACCTTATGATTATAAACCTAGCTTCCACACACGAAATTTCTTTGATTCTGCTACAAGGGCTAGGTCATCGGTATAGAGGAGCTCCCAGGGACAACCTGTCTTAAATTCCTCTGTTATTGCCTGGAGGACAATGATGAATAGAAGGGGGCTGAGGGCTGAGCCTAGGTGGACGCCAACTTCTACCCTGAATTCTTCACTGTACTCATTACTAATTCTAACCTTACTACTAGCCTCTCTGTAGAGAGCTTGTACAGCCCTTATTAACCATTCGTCAATCTCCAGTTTCCACATCGCCCACCAGATAAGGGATCGTAGGACCCTATCAAAGGCTTTCTCCAAGTCCACAAAAGCTAAGTATTTTTGGCTAGGTATTTCTTCTGCAGTTGTCGAACCAGGAATATGGCATCAGTGGTGCTTCTGCCAGGAACAAAACCAAACTGCATCTCATCTATGCTAACTCTCTCCCTAATTAGTTGGGCTATGACTCTCTCTGTGACCTTCATTACCTGATCCAGCAGTTTGATACCCCTGTAGTTATTTCTATCTAGAGCATCACCTTTACCCTTGTAGCAGTTGACTATGGTACTGCTACGCCAGTCATTGGGTATGACTCCATCTTGAACTACTTGGTTTACAATGCTGGTGACTAGGCCGTAGCCCACACCACCAGATGTTTTAAGCATCTCAGCGGTGATTCCTGATGGGCCGGGGGCTTTTCCTGGCTTCATTCCCTTAACTACTACGGAGCTATCTATACAGATAGCTGGTCCTTCTACTGGGTCAACATTTGGCAGGCTCTCCTCCTCCCACTCATTCTCCACATTCAGCAGTCTCACATAGTGGCTTCTCAAAGCCTCTTTCTTTTCAGAATCACAAAAAGCAAGTGCCCCATCATCCATTCGAGCACATTTCTCCCCTGTGACATCACAATTTTCTCTCACACACTGTCTTGCAATCCGAAATACCTCAGTTCTTTGGTCCTCACGTCTCTGGACATTGGCAAACTTCTTTTCCGCTACGCTCTTGGCTATGTATACCTGCCGCCTAGCCTCCCTTCTGGCTACCTGGTACCGTCCCCAGCTACCCTCATCCTTCCAGGCTTTCCAGGCCTGTTTCTTTGCCCTTCTCGCCTTGTCTTCTGTACTATTCCACCACCACGTAACTCTAGGTCTGGAAGGGATTTTGCACCAGCCACAGACTTGGTCTGAGGCGCTTAGTAAGTTGTCCCATCGGAATTTCCAGCTACCTTCTATGTCCGATGTCTGTAGCTCCTCCTCCCTCTCCTATTTATATACACACATATGACAGGCTTTGTCTTTTAGTTTCTGTTTAGCAAATCCACTCACAAGGATTTGGTCGGCCCAGAGTTATAGTAGAAGACACTGCTCAAGGTGTCATGCAGTGAGACTGAATACAGAACCATGTAGTTGCACCTCCCCCACATCTATTATTATTTAAAATAATACGTTTACTATGAACTTCCTATAATGCATGCATAATGATATGCAGTAGTCGGCCATTGTTAGCTGAAGCATACCTACACCAATGAATTTCTTTCCTCAAAACTTTAATGAAATTTTCTACAAATACACTTTGGATGATGTAAATTCAGATTATATTGGAATTTTTTATGATTATAAATTTTTTGAAAAAATAATGTGATGAGTGTCAGTATGTAGTTTTATTTCCATATTAAATTCTGATATAAGCGTATTCTACACATTTTGAATGGTATTTGTTGAAATTGTCATTTAGAAATACCCATTTTTCCAAAAGTTAGGAGAAAAGAAAACCAACCTGTCTGAATTTTCTGAATCTACTATCTCCACTTGCCCTAAAAACATTTTTTCACAACTAATTCAGATATAATGGAAATCTACACCATCTGAGGCATATTTGTAGAAAATTTCATTCAAAAATATTCATTTTTCTGGAAGTTATGAGGAAACTAAATCGATGGGGTATATTTGTGTACATAATTCCGCATCTCTTAAATATAGAACTATATCAGATATGTGATGTTGATAAGTATACAATAGTGCAGGCAGTACCAATACTTTGTACACCTTCAACTTGGTGGCCAGCCTAATGCCTCTCCTCTCTCACACTGATTCAAGTAGTGGCCTGAAGGCTGAGTTTCCCTTGACAATGCATGTATTAACATCATCGTCAATGTTTACAGGTCTGGAAAGTGAGCTGTGGAGGGACATGAATTTATCAACAACCTCTAGGGTTTCCTCTTTGACATTGATAGCTAATCTCACACATGGTTACTGTGGGGTAGGTTGCTGCATGATCCTTGTCTTTTGAGGCTGATGTAGCAGTGGCAAAGCAGTTCATGCTCAGCTGCATCAGGGCCTGTGTGGCAGCATTGAGTGTGCTGCACAGTAATCTGCAAACAGGAGGTCACACACTGAGTCCTCTTCCACTTTGGTCTTGGGCTGGTTGAAGTGTCTGCCATCAGTTCTGAATCTGAGCTTGATGTTGGTTTTGTTGTTATTGCAGAAGGCATTCAACAGCATGGCTGAGAACATCATGCTGAACAGTGTAGTGCAAGAATATAGCCCTGCTTCACTTCATTAGTGACTGGGAATGTGTCAGAAGAATCTCCACAGCCCAATACTCAAGTGAGCATACCATCATGGAACTGTCTCACTATGCTGATGAAATTGTCCAAGCAGCTGAACTTTCCCATAATCTCCCAAAGCTCCTCAGAACTGACAGTGTCACTGGCCTTGTATAAGTCCATGTTCTCTCTGTTGTCCCATGTTGCTCTCTGAGGCTACGCTGACTCTCTGGCAGATGCCTCTTTTCCATGTGTTGAGCAAGGTGCTTAAGGAGGACTCTTGCAAGTATCTTGCCAGTGATAACAAGGAGAGAAATTCCTCAGTACTTGTCACATGACTGCCAGTTTCCCTTT
This sequence comes from Octopus sinensis, assembly GCF_006345805.1. Taxonomy (NCBI): domain Eukaryota; kingdom Metazoa; phylum Mollusca; class Cephalopoda; order Octopoda; family Octopodidae; genus Octopus; species Octopus sinensis. The sequence goes on from NC_043020.1 coordinate 20,906,814, forward strand.
TCCTTGAAGAGATGGACAACAGAAGCACCTTTGTGCTCCCGAAGAACAACTTCCTGTTGCCACATGGTCTGAAAGAGATTGGTGAGCTTCTGTGCCAAGACCTGTCCCACTACTTTGTATATTTTATCTGGGATTTCGTCAGAGCTTGGTGCCTTGCCATTTGAGAGAAGTTTAATTGTTTTCTGGATCTCTGCTTTCATTAGAGGCTCTGCCAGAGAAATGTTGATGTCAACTTGGGGTATGCAAGCAATGGCTTCAATGTTGATAAGAAAGACATTGTTGAAGTACTCTGCCCACCTTTCCTGAATTATGTTTTTGTCAGTGAAGAGTGTGGTCCCATCAGCCCTGAGCAGTGGTGATGTTCCAGAGGACCGTATCCTATTTATGGCTTTCAGGTCATTGTAGAAGTGCTTGGAATTGTTGCTGTCAGTGTACTTTTGTATCTCATCTGCCTTATCTCTGAGCCAGGAATCCATCATCTCTCTGAGCTTTACCTGCACTTTGCTTTCGGCAGCATTGTAGGTTGCTTTCTTGGAGGCTGATGTGCTCTCTTGCTGAGAGATTCTGTATGCTTCATGCTTCTCATTGAGCAGCTTCTGAATTTTCTCATCATTATTATTGAACCAGTTTTGGTGTCTATATGTGCTCTGGCCCAGATGAGTGAAAGCCTAACCTGGTCAGCAAGCTAACCAGGACTGAAAGGACCAACTGATGTCTGTGTGGCTTCCCCTCAGAGGAAAGTGCCATGCTGCCATCGTCAGTTCTTACTCCCCCACCATGACCGACACTGAGGATGTCAAAGACAAATTTTATGAAGACTTAGAAACCCTCATAGTAGCTGTGCTTAAGGAAGACAACCTCATTGTTCTTGGTGACTTCAACACCAGAGTTGGTACAGACTATCAGACATAAGAGGGAACCATTGGGAGAAATGGATTTGGCAAGAGCAACAGTTATCTACTACTGAAGACTTGTGCAGCAAATGACCTGCTGATCACCAACACAATGTTTCGTCTAACCAAACACAAGAAGACATCCCTGATGCATCTACACAGCAAACATTGGCATTTAATTCTCTACATCATAGTCAGGAGATGGGACAGGCAGGATGTTAGGGTGTGCTGGTCAGATCACAAACTCAACCTTGCAAAACTTGACATGCACACTCAGTCAAGGCAGCAACCACAAAAAAAAGCTGGCCAAACAACTTAACATCAACAAATTGGAATGGTACAATGTGAAACAGAATCCCAGCAAGGACCTGGACCAGCAAGTTGAGTCAACTTGACCTTGGTACAAAGGGAGCGAAAGAGGACAGGGTAGTGTTCAGAGACCCAACACTGCACTCACTCATACGTACATAAATACAGGTATACATCCATTTTTGTATGTTTTTATGATTAATGTTTAAGCATTTTTTTACGATTCGTATATTTGATTTTTTCATCTATTTTTTAGATAGCTTTTTCCCCCTTCTATTTCTTAAAAGTTTCGCACACACTCTCTCCTGACCTCCCTTCTCTACCGGTCAGTAGCTGGGGTTCGTTCCTCACTCATGTCACTAATTTATATATACACTGATCGAACCGTAAAAAAAAAAAGAAATGATTGAGGAAAAAACAATTGGTGACGTGAAGAACGAACCCCTCCTACTAACAGGTAGAGAGAGAGGAGTATGGAGAATGTGTATGGGCAAACTTTACAAACTGAGAAAAACACAAAAAGGATGTGTGTATTTATGCGTTATATGTATGTGTGAGGGGGAAGGGAGAGAGAGTGTGTGTGTGTATTTGTTCAGCATTCGAACAGATTAAAAACAATGTCGACATGAGCACATGAAGAAGAAAAAAAAAGATGTTTTCCCCCGTAAATTGCCGAATGTCTCGACAAATCAGCTGATTTTAAAATGGCATTGCTGATACGTATACCGAATGAAACCTTGCTAGTTTCTTTTCAAACCGCGGTGATTCTCATATGCCTAACTTCTTCAAGTAAATTAAACATTATGGAAAAGGTGAAGGGCGAACCCCACCGCACCTCCTCAGAATCACGCTCTACGGTGCCTGAAACAAACAGATCCGAGGAAATTACGGTTTTTGTGTACAAGATAATTTCCCACTGAACCGATGTCATGTTATGCCTTCCACAATTTCTCTTAGGGGCCTCCTCGTCAAATACAAACAGGGTATTAAGGCCACATATCTAGGAGTGGGAATATAATCGACCATATCAATCTCAGTACTAGACTGGTACTTAATATTATCAACTCTGGAAGTTTTCAAGACAAAAAACAGAGTCGACTAGGGTAAGATTTGAACTCAGAACTCAGAAGAGCAATGCATTTTTGTCAGTCGTTATCCGTCGAATTAATAAATTAGTAAGACTGTAAACTCACCTTGTATAATAACGGATTGTGTCATAGTTTTTTTTCTTTTTAACAAACAACTAAGACAGAGATTGTACAAGAAGAAAACTGTGACTCTTCTGTGGTACAACTGTAATATGTCAGTAAAGCTCAATAATACTATATTCAGGTAATATTTCTGTAATACTCAAATACTGTTCCGTACTTCAGTCAGTGTTCGGTGATACTTCTATAATTATTTCAGAAGTGTTAAATTTAGGAAAAACATTCAAGTTTGGCGGACATTTTGGCGACTAATAGTAACAGGAAGTGACGTAACGTATTCCCTAGCAACCAAGATGTCTGTCGTGAGGTATTTGTAAAATTATTTATTTTCACTGGATGGTTTGGTTGACACTTTTCGCTTACAGACCACCTTTTTATATCCTTATAAATGAAAAAGAAAAAAAAATTGAAGCAAAACTTTCAGAAAAATCCCCAAAAAGAAAGAACCACTTTCGATGATTAATTACAATAAAACGAAGGTCTGCTTGGAATACGGTAGAAGTAATTACTCAGTGATACAAATTATGCTGACGTATTTGAAGAGTAGGATATAGTCGTTTGAACCGTATATTGTATCATTGATACTTATTTTATGGATCATAGTTGGTGGTGGGGCCCGTTTTGTGAAAGCAGAGTCGAAACTAGCGGAGTTTGAACGGAAAGATTAAACTGGTTTGTCAAGCCACATTTTTGTTTACATTTGAATAAGTATCCTACGCTATACTAATACCTTCGTAGTTTGGGTATGAATTCTGATGGATTATTAAATAACATTCAAACCAATTGGTACAATCCTGATGTAAGCTATCGAAAATACCCTTATGGGGTTTAATTTCACAGCGAGACAAAACATTGAATGTAGTGAATGTAATAAATCGGTCACGAAAAAACCCAGCCTGCTAGGTGTAAAGAAGTGTGTTGAAAACGAATATGAAAACAAAAATATCCCTTTTCCTGAAAGTTATGAGGGAAATCGAAGTTAGAAAATTTATATATTCTTTGTGATTTATTTTCTTTAAAACTCACTCATTTTCCGATCAGCATTGATTTTGACAATTGATTTTGATAACTTTATTTACATAAACGATTTTTTAATTCTGTTTCCTCGCTCGATTAGTAACAGTACCGTTATTTTTGTTTCTTTTTCGATTCGACAATCATTATCGAGTGACAAATCCGAACTAAACAGATCTCTTTCTCATAAATATTGATAACAATTGTCGTTCTTTGTTTAGGGAATCAATTTTAGATATACATATCGATTACTTTTGATTGAGAGAAAGCCTGAATATTTATGAATGACTACACAAACTCATAAGTTTTTGAAAAATGCATGTTTTAAACGAAACTTATACAGAGATGGCTTTTCAAGGATCTAGATTACGATTATCTTGATAAAATGAAAAAAGATTTTTTGAAGGAAATTTTGATCCTTTTCCCTGCGTTTGTTACCAACAATTTCCGTCATTTTAGTATTTTTACCTTTTTTCTTTTTCAGATTTATATATCTGAAATATTAATATTACGAAATCTACACCCTCGAAAATGAATTTTTCCAAAAGTCATTTAAAAATATGCATCTTAAAGAGAGTTATGAGAAAACGAAGTCGAGAGAGTGTGAGATTGATCTGAACTTAAAAAAAAAAAAGCTATCAATATAATCATAATCTACACACAAAAAAAAAAAAATGCATTTTTCGGAAAGTTATGAAGAAACAAACTTGGCGGTGGACACCAATCTGTAGTTATGCAGCTATCTGTAAGTTCGGCTCTTACTCTACGGAACTTAATTTTTCACATTTCAGATACTATAAAGCTGTCGACATCATTGGGAAGGCAAAGTAACGTATAAATGAAATGTCATCTTTCTCTTTAGAAAGCATGTACCTAATCAAGAGGAAATTATTTGACATTTTTTTTTTCTTTTTCGTGATTCTGAAACTGGAAACGTTTCAACTCACGCTGCCGAAGTAAATGCGTGAAAACCTCAAGTTTCTACTTCTTATTTAAAACTCCACGAACGTTATTACATATTCCGCTAAGAAACTGTTATTTTCCTCTGATTGGGTGACTTAGACTTATCTCCCTTGGAATTAGCAAAACCTTTCGATACCAGCGGGTGACCTTTCACAATACTTAGAAAACGGTACTTTTTGGTTATCTCACCCCCTTAAAATATTGGGTTATCTCCCCACGTTTTATGAGGAATATCGGTACTTTTAGTTATATCCCTCAACTAAAAAAATTGTTTAACATTTAATAAAAAAAAAAAAGTGATACGAAAAGATTAATAAACAAGAAAACTGAAATAATTAAACATCTTACTAAATCTGATAACATTTTTATAACAAATCATACCATGTCTATTGAGGAGGCCAAACATTAACAACGTGTTGAAGTATTGAATCAAAAGGATCTAATTCTTTTAATCCAATCTCTTGTCATCACATAAACTTTAGTTTTTTAGTGGGAAGATAACCTAGTTTTTTAATGGGGGTGAGGTAACCCCAAAGTACCTAGAAAACATAGCATCAGAATTGACTTGATACGTTAAATTGATTAATGACCATCTCGATAGGGTAGCAGAACAGACTGCGAAGTAGCTAGCTGGTTGGATAGATTTATAAACAAATACAGACAATTTGCTAAATAGAAAATAAATGAGTTTCTTGCGAGGAGCTAACAATTCTACTTTGTGAACTGTTTGTAGTCACTACTTGCTGATAGACACCATCACTAGTTTCTTAGTATTTCTCTCAGGTAACTAACTAGCTCACTAGAGATGTAGACAATTAAAAAGCTACCTTGCTGGTGTGGTATAATGGACAAATTGGTAGATAGCCGTATGACTAGATATACAAAAAACCATGTAGCTAGTTATTAAGAATTGAAGTGAATATTTTTTAGTAGGTACAACGACTTAGAAGATTGACTGACAGTTAAGTGAGTGATAACAATGTAGTAAGTTAGAAATTGTAACTGATTAAAATTACATCCATAGCATTGTGCCCTCAGTTGATGTCACAGAAGAAATTATGATTTTATGAGGATTTTATCAGAATGCTCTAAACTTTTTATGCCACATTCCTGTAACATTCTCAGCCATCCATCCAGCACTTAAAGTAAACAAAACAAAAGAATATCTGCAGAAAATATTTGTTTTGGTTATGTTTTCCTCTTTATTAGTAAAAGTAGTAATTTGGTACTATCAGTACAAGTCAATTCTGTCGTATAATGAGTTTTCTTGAAACTAAGCATTTTAATGGTCAGTCTTAGAATCCTTAGAGTCAACTGTTTTTATAAGAGGATACATCAGATGTCAATATCATCCATATTTGCAATCTGTCGGCAAAGTTCAGCGAGCTCTTACCTCTGCTGGTGACAAAGTATGCTCCGATGGATGTGTAATGTCAGTGTACATACTCGACAGAGTGTAAGTACCTTGAGAGAAAAGTTGGATCTAAGAAGCATCAGCTGTGGTGTGCAAGAGAAACAATTGCGCTGGTATGGTCATGTGGCGAGAATGGATGAAGATAGGTGTGTGAAAAAGTGCTAATCCCCAGCGGTTGAGGAAACCTGTGGAAGAGGTAGACCCAAGAAAACCTGGGACAAGGTGGTGAAGCACGACCTTTGAACATTAGGCCTCACCGAGGCAATGACTAGTGACCGAGACCTTTGGAGATATGATGTGTGTGAGAAGACCCGGCAGGACAAGTGAGTCCATCCCGTGTCCCTTGCCAGGGATGTAGCCAGCTCACTTATGCCTGCCTTTCCTTCCTTGGACACACGAAGACCTGTTGAGGCAAGTGAAGTCGAAATTGAATTTGAATATGAATTCAAAATCGAACCTCATCTGACGACTGGCATCCATGCCAACCTCCCTTCATTGGACACTAAACTCTGCTTGTGAAGACCTGTTGGGGCAAGTGAAATCGGAATCAAAATTGAACCAATCCTATGACTGGCACCCAGCAGTTGCCAGTGCCGCTGGACTGACCCCTCTGTAGGTGGCAAGTAAAGAAACACCGTTTCAACCCTGTGCTTGAGGAGACCTATTGAGTCAAGTACACCAACATCAATGGAAATTGTAGTTGTGATCCCTGTGCCGGTGGCACATAAAAAGCACCAATCCGATAGTGGCCGTTGCCAGCCTCAACTGGCACCTGTGCCGGTGGCACGTAAAAAGCACCCACCACACTCACGGAGTGGTTGGCATTAGGAAGGGCATCCAGCTGTAGAAACACTTCCAGATCAGACTGGAGCCTGGTGCAGCCTTCTGGCTTCCCAGATCCCGGTTGAACCGTCTGATCCATGCTAGCATGGAGAATGGATGTTAAACGATGATGATTTCCTTTTCTGGGGATTTAGCACATATCTGTAAAACTCATGGATTTTGTTCTCATATTTTAGAAGCATTTTTGTGCTACTTTCTTTCTAGTTTGTACTGTTAATCCATTCCTCTTTTATAAATCTGTAATACCAGCCCTCACTATCAGAAAAAACATCCTTATATCTTTTTTTTAGTTGCACTTAAAAAAATTTATTTAGTTGTTACTATTAAACCTTAGTTTCTTGATGTATAAATTAAATCTTCACCTATTCCAGTTTCACTCATCTAAATTTTTTGTATGAAGGTTGTCCTTTGATTTAATTTTGTTGAAGTTGTTCCTCTACTTTTGTCAATCACACACTCATTTTCTCAGTTGGAGGTAAACCAAATTGACTTCCAGTAGCTCTGTTATCATTTTCTTTCGTAAATTGCATTGATTGTAACATAACAATTACGGAAATATGTCATCTCTGTAGTTCCATTGTTTGGAAAATGATAATCTGATAATTTAAAACTTGAAGGACTGTTCAACCAACAATAGATTGTTTGAGTGTTTCAACTAAATGAATTTTGTGTTGTAAGTTAAAATACTAATGGAAGTGCCTTACTTCATTGATTACTAGCTTCAAATTAATGAAGCATAGTGGAACTGATGAGGGGCATCAAGTTTAGTTTACATGTAAGGTCAAATGTCACTTTCTTCTTGACTGGTGTTATTTCATCTTAAGTAAATACTATTGACATATATTATTACTTTATAAAATACTAATAACTGTGAGAAGCAGTTTTGTAAGAGAGATGTTTGCAATCTATGTTACAGGGTACTGTAGAATCTGAACCACAACTTGAGAGTAATGACACATTTTTAGGGGATTTTATTTAATATTGTCTATTAAATTACTGTATTTTTACAATATAAATGTAATCAACTGAAATCTTCCAGTATATTTAATATATACCAAATTTATTATTTTCAGATCAAAACACATACAATCAAAATGGCTAAAGCTTCTTCTTCTTCTACTATTGACTGGACCCTAATATCTGCTCATGGACCTGCAGTTGTCTTTCATACAGCCTGTATTGTTGGAGATAAGCTCTATGTTCATGGTGGTTTGGTTGTTGAAAATGATAACATGCCGGTTAATGGCTTCTATTGTTTAGATTTAAGAAGAAATATATGGAATGAAATACAATCACCTGGTAGTCCATCTTTAAGCCACCACACCTCCATTGTCTTACATGAACACTACATGCTCCTTATAGGAGGATGGAATGGCAAGTCTAGATCAGCAAATCTTCATTGCTTTGATACTGCAACAATGCAGTGGACTGAAATGAAACATTCTGGTTACCCAAAAGAGGCTGGTTTGAGTTCTCACTCAAGTATCTTATGTGAAAATAACAAAATTTTAGTTGTTGGTCGAGAGGGTCATCTTCATTCACAACGTAAACACAACAGTGCTTATATCATATCTGGTGACCCTGTGACAGGGTATTTTTCCTATTCCTTGCTAACATATGAGGTTGCTTCACGTTCAGGCCACACGTGTAATAGTGATGGTCGTTGGACATATTTGATTGGTGGCCGCAAAGACAATTTCATTGAGACAGTGGCTCATGTAAAGTCTTATCCACAACTAACAAGTTCAGTTGCCAAGAAATTAAAAGATTTTTGTGAGAAACTTGTTCCAATGTCAAAATATCCATCAGGTAGGAAGCATCATGCTGGTGTTGGAGGTCATGGAGTTATATTCATTCACGGAGGGGAAACTTTTGAGTCTGCTATAAACTTACCTTCAGGGGAAATGTATGTGTTTATTGCAGGAAAAAGTTTAAATTTTTATAAAGTTGGGATTGGTCTTGTTTCTCTTAAAGGACATATATGCTGTTGCTACAATGACAAAATAATTATACATGGGGGTGTATCTGGCAAGAGACACATTGTAAAGGGGGATACTTATGAATTAATTATACCTTAAATTCAGCGTGTTTGAAGCCTGAATTGTTATACATCACAGCCAGTACTATTGTTTTAACTATTGTTTTTTTGTAACTAACTTTCCCAAGTGGCAATAATGTGAAAGAGCTAGAGGCATGATTTATTGCTCAACTCAACTCTAAACTAGCAATCAAATCTGTTGTCATCTATGTAAACTGAGATTAGCAGAGTTTAATGTTTGGTGGTTTGTAAGGTTTAAACTCATAAATGCTGTTGTACCTCTATTAAAAACACATAAAAAAGAACTCTGCTGAGAAAAAAGGAAAAAACACACAAACAAAACACAATATCTAATACTAATGAGCATAAGTAGCTTGAAATGCATATATTAGTCCACAATGGCTTTGATGTTATGACTCCTTTTGCCTAAACAGAGAATATTTCTGCATGGCGAATTGCAGTGAAAATGGCTGTTTTGGAGGTCAAATATTTCCTAAACATATTTGAACTGATTGAAAAGTTTGTTTATTTCACAACACTGCTTGACATGCACACTGCAACTACCAGACATAGCGGTGACAACTACCTACCAACATCTTGTCCGAGCATGTGAACCTAAGAATGAAGAAAAGAACTGTTGTAGCCTTCAGACCAGTAATGCCATATGACCTGAGTTGACCAATAGAGGCATAAGATCTAGAAGCTACCTTGAATTTGTCTCAAACTTCTATACTCTGCTCTAGCCTCCTGACCAGAAAAATTCAAACTTATTAAATAAGATATGTAACTCCAACCAAATGTGTTGAGTGCCACTGTCTTCCATTTGTCAATTCACTTGTGTGTGTATTTAAAGAAAGATTTTCTTAAATGTTATTAACAATTAAAAAAGATTCTTTTGGCAAGTTTTTGTATTGTTTGTAAATGCTCTCATTGTTCAATTTTTCAAACACGTGTGTTCAGGGCTAATGCATGTAGAAGTGGTTTGACTATTTCCAGTTTAGTTTCAAATTTAGAATTCTTACAAAGTATTCTTCATTTGCCTTTCATATTTGATCATTTTCACCTTTCATTGTGAAAGAATGAAATATTTGCACAAATATCTAGATGTTCACAATCTCTAATTTCTTGTTTGTGCACTCTCACTGATTAGTTTTGATCCTGCTTCTCTGATGTAATTTTCATTGCTTGATCTATTTCATTAGATACAAGTGTTATATCATCTGCAAAGTCCAGGTTTGTGATGGTTACTGCTGGTACTCTCTGCAAGCTTTGTTGGTTTATGATGAAACCATGGTCTTTGTCACTGCTGTCTATAGCCTGCCGCATTACATAATTCAATACAATTGCAAACAGGTAAGGTGCAAGCATATCTCCTTGTTGCACCCCAGCTAGTATTTGAAAAAATTCTGTTTCTCCATCAGAAACATCAGCTGCTAAAATAGGGCTGCACACAAATGTCAAGAGAACAGAATACATGTCTTTCAACCAATCAAGTGACGCTGAACTGTTTGCTTTGTGCAGTTCTAAATTGAATGTTGCTGAAGTACTTAGGTGGTTGGGTGAGCAGTTCAGAAGCAGACATCAAGATCAGGAAGGCACAAGCATGGACAACCTGTCATAAACTAAAGGAAATGTGGAACTCCAAATTGTCCAGGCAACTCAAAATCAAGCTGTTCATTGTAAGTGTCAAATCAGTGCTATTATATGGCAGTGGAACATGGACACTGACAAAGAACCTATCAAACGGGCTAAATGGATGCTATACAAGGATGACTCTAAATGTGAAATGACGGCAACACATGACAAACGAATGCCTTTATGGAGACCTACCAAAAGTTAGTGAGATGATCAGGCACAGGTGTCTGCAACTATCTGGTCACTGCATGCACCACCCTGAGATGGAAACATCCAAATTAGTCTTCTTGAACCCACTTCATGGCGATGTAAGAAGAAGAAAATGTCATCACACATTGACAACTTGATTGTAGACACTGGCCTGGAATATATCCAGGAATTGAAGCAGTGATGATGAACTGAGAAGTGTGGTGGATAGATTTTGTTGCTGCAGCCCAGGTTGGAACCTGGCCATAATAATGGTAATTATCATTGCATTGTGGGCATTTGATGCAGTAGATGAGATCTTTTGTATTGCAATTCATCTTAAATTCTTTCTTATTCTTCAATGTTTTGCTTATTTCTTGTTCAGTCATTTCACATGTCCACAAGAAGGGTCTCCACGGTTTGTTATCTACATTATTTCTTTCTCTGATGTGAATCTCATTTTCCTTAGGAGTCTTTTGAGATTTCGTGTTTGTCTTCAGCTGTTGATAATTTATGATTCTTTTATTATTTGTTGGAAATTCAATGACTGATATAGAATTGTGAGATATTGCCTGGCCGAATCTAAGATGCTGTGGTTTCTTGGATTAGGGGGGACAACAATTTCTTGGATTAGGGGGGACAACAATTTCTTGGATTATGGGGGACAACAATTTCTTGGATTATGGGGGGGATAACAATTTCTTGGATTATGGGGGACAACAATTTCTTGGATTATGGGGGGATAACAATTTCTTGGATTATGGGGGACAACAATTTCTTGGATTAGGGGGGACAACAATTTCTTGGATTATGGGGGACAGCAATTTCTTGGATTATGGGGGGATAACAATTTCTTTTTCTTGTACAGCCTCATTGTAAGTGTTTCTCTCCAAAGGAGAGATTAGGATTTCCTTCTAAACTGAATGGGATGTTCCTTTTTTGTGTGGAATGGAAGGCAAGATATAAAATCTAAATATTGGTATGTGTCTGTGCCCTTGCAGTAGAGATGAGTTATAACTGTCTCATTTCCTTTAATTAATTAGAATGTCTGGAAAAGAAAGTTCCCTTTCAATCACTTCCTTAGTGAACTAGATCAGTTCTATATTTGAGAGATGAGGAATTATGTACATTATTTACATTCGATGGATATTTGTCCTCATCTTGTTTGTTGTTAATGTTTCAGCTGATATACCCTCCAGCCTTCATCAGGTGTCTTGAGGAAATTTTGAACCTGGGTTCTCATTCCTAAGGGCATATGACATAGTGGTTAAGAGCACGGGCTACTAACTCCAAGGTTCCAAGTTCGATTCCAAGCAGTGACCTGAACAACAATAATAATAATAATAATAATAACAACATCGAAAAATACCTTACAAATGAGAACCTAGGTTTGAAATTTCCCCAAGACGCCTGATGAAGGTTGGAGGGTATATCAGCCGAAAAGTTGTGTTAACAAGAAACAAGATGAGGACAATGAGACAGCAGGTCTCCATAAAGGCATTCGTTTGTCATATGTTGCTGCCATTTCACATTTAGGACCATTCATAGCATCCTTGTGTAGCATCCATTTAGCCTGTTTGATAATTTCTTTGCCAGTGTCCAAGTTTCACTGCCATATAATAACACTGAATTACTTTTGATCAACATTTTAAATCCTGTTTAACAGGAAACTGAAAAAGATTCCTAGATAACTGCTTGATATTTTGGGACAGAAGCAAAGAAGACCTCACAACATTCCTTAAATTAATAAACAGCATTCATGAACTGAACATTATTTACATTCAAATATCCATTGAATGTAAATAATGTTCAGTTCATGAATGCTGTTTATTAATTTAAGGAATGTTGTGAGGTCTTCTTTGCTTCTGTCCCAAAATATCAAGCAGTTATCTAGGAATCTTTTTCAGTTTCCTGTTAAACAGGATTTAAAATGTTGATCAAAAGTAATTCAGTGTTATTATATGGCAGTGAAACTTGGACACTGGCAAAGAAATTATCAAACAGGCTAAATGGATGCTACACAAGGATGCTATGAATGGTCCTAAATGTGAAATGGCAGCAACATATGACAAACGAATGCCTTTATGGAGACCTGCTGAAAGTTAGTGAGAAAATCAGGTAAAGATGTCTACAACTATCTGGTTACTGTGTATGCCACCCTGAGATGGAAGCATCTAAATGTGTCTTGTGGAACCCAGTTCCTGGTGATGTAAGAAGAGGAAAATGTCATCACACTTAACATCAACTTGATCACAGATATTGGTCTGGAATGTATCCAGGACATCAAGGCAGTGATGGTGGACTGAGAAATGTGGTTGGCTGACTTTGTTGATGAGCTCTGACATTCCAAAATACGAAACCATTATGTCACATCGCTTATGTTTACATTAGAGCTGCTTCTAATTCAAAATATACACACACACAAGCACACATACACTACACACACACAAGCACACATACACACACACACACACACACACACACACACACACACACACACACAAGAAACCAGAATTTTGCAATATTACTTTATTCACTTAGTTTACAAATGTTTAGAAATTTATTACCTTCCAAGTAGTCTCTACTTGAAGAAATGCATCAGTCCAGGTGCATTTTCCATTATTCAAAGCAGTGCTGGAACCTTTGCAGAGTGATGCCTTTTAATGTCTCCATCGTTTTTTTCTTCACCTTTTCCACATCTGCAAATTCCATAGCACCAGCTTTCATCACCAGTGATGTCATTCGAAAAAAAGGTCTGGATCAACTTCCGACAATTCTTTCAGTTCACGGCATGCGTTCAGTCATGACTGCTTTTGATCTTATGTGAGCAAGCAAGGTACAAATTTTAATTTATATCTTTTCATTCACAATTCTTCGCTCAAAATTCGTTGGAAGGAGTTCCAGGACACACCAGTCATTGTTCATCAATTGTTCAGTGACCATCCTCCAAGATCAGTTTATAAATTTTCAAGTTTTCTTTTGTTCAGAAGGTTGACGGTCATCCTGAACAGGGTTGGTCTTCAAGCGACAAGTGACCATTACTAAAGCATGGAAACTATTCATAAACTTGTGCTTTGCTAATGGAAGCGTCCTTGTCAGGTGTTTGAAGCATGACAACTGTTTCAGCCACCGTTTCCCCCAGCAGAAAACAGAATTTAATGGAAGCAAGCTGTTCCTTCATTTCAGCCATCGCAAAAGTCGACCCAACAAGGGAGAAGCATTGCAAAACAAAGACACACCACGTGTCAATATGACAATAGCCGGCAACACTGGTTGGCAGACTGATGCCTGAGGGTTGCATCAAGTGGTCTTCAGCCCTTCAGGGACGAAAGCCTGAACTATAACGGGTTTGTCCCACACGATACGCACTTGTACTCTCTCTCTCTCTCTCACACACATGCACACATGCCCGCATACATAATATCCACACCCTTGGCTACACCAACGCACCTACACAAACTCCTCAGCCTTCTACATCCACACCCACCCATTCTCACACCATCTTCTGACTGCCTCTGACCCACTATTGACCCTTCCATCTACTCACACGCGGCGCAGATGCATTCCCACATCCACCAATTCATACACCTGTCACTATAGCTGCTGATCTCTCAGAGTGACATTAACAGACATTCAGACACATGTGCACGTATGCACTTAGATTCTACCACACGCGCACAGACTATGCACACACACACACACGCGCTACCACACATACACGCACCACACACATGCACACACAGTTACCACAACATGCACACATATACACAGTTACTGCCCCCCCCTACTGTACATACTCATGCTATCACATACACGTGCGTGCACACGCAGACTGACGATTTTCGCACTCTCCTCTTCCAGAAAGCATTTTCTCTTCAAAGTGTAACTGCACATGATTGTTAGCAATTTTTTTCCTCCTTTGTCTTGGACTTTCCTGTTTCCGAAGAAGAGCTGTGCTCGACACGTAAAACTTCTCTTTTCCTTCTTATTAATACATTGCTTGTGCCACATTCAAACGTTTGCACTTTTCTTTTTCTCTGTGTTTTCTTTAATTGACTATATATAAATTCACTACCCATGAATTTATTCAGAACAATTCCAATCACTACTATTACAATCACAACAGGTCATTTGACCATTTAAGAGGATTCCACCAACATCCTCCTATGTCATACCACTCCCGTCTTCTTCTCTTCTTCTTCTTCTTCTTCTTCTTCTTCTTCTTCTTCTTCTCCGCATCTTTCCTCGGCTACTACTGCTGCTTAAACAATCAAAACCAAGAACTCATATCAAATATCCTTTTAGAACTGTTACTACCTACCAAGCCTTCACAAATACATTGTGGAATAAAATATTTATCTACTGTCATGGAAAACGTGTAACTGTTAAAATGCAGAATTATTGGAGTGATGGGCATTCAAAAAAGTGTGTATCTATAGAAATGTATAAATGAAGTCTTTAATGTTTAAGATTCAAATTAAGGAAGTGCAATAATAATGTTTAGCAGTTCAAAACTGAGTAGTGAAATGCAGAATTAGGTTGGGTGATCGTGAGAATCATTGATCGCTACTGCAGGTGGAATGGGTTATTTCCCTTGGGTTGTTCAAATAAAATATTAGTAATATGTAGTAGTTAGACGGATCCATTGGAGGAGCCCTATTATCGATTTTTTCAACAATCTAAGTATGTCACGAGGTTTCCAGACATGAGTTCTACTCACGTGTCAAATAAAGTATTGTCTGCAAAAATTAGAAATTGGACACATGAAAAAAATCAATATTCAAAGTAATCGAACATAAGCAATTAAATGGATTATTTCCCTTGAGTGTTTTAAAAAATATTGTACAGATGCTATGGGTTATTTCCCTTGGGTGTTTAAAAAAAGGAAATTAGTTATATGAGGTAGTCATAAAGGTCCCTTCCAGCGGCCGTATTATCGATTTTTCCAACAATCTAAGTATGTCACGAGGTTTCCAGACACAAGTTCTACTCACGTGTCAAGTTTCATCAAAATCAATAAAACGATGTTGGAGGAATTAGATAACAACGCCACAAACAAACACACACCGATTTTCCAACAATTGACTATAATTTATTATTTATTAATTTCGTATGTATTTTACTTATTATTATATGTAGGCAGTATACCTGAAACAATCCCGGGTCCAGAGTAAGACAGGTCTGGAGCGTAAGAGGATACTATTGGTCAGTTAATTAAAAAAAAAACAACAAAAGAAACCATTACTCGCTGGAGTAAAAAAGTAAACAATGGATAAAAGCTGTAAGGGGCCATGCGTCGCTCGTATCAGTGAATGTTAGAAGCGTATAAAGTGTAATTGGACAGTTATGAGTATTAGTGGTTAAGGGGAGGCAATTATTGATTTATCAAGTAATTTTAATGCTTATGCATGTATTTCACTGACGGTTAAGAATACGCGCGCGCGCACATATACATTCCCATACATTTTATTGTATATCCATATAAATATATACTTTTATGTGAGTAAAAATGACTAAATAGTTACGGTAAATATCGAAAGTAAAATAAAGTGGGTTATAGAATTTATCAGGTAACAAAAAGAGGGGTGGTCAAGGGGATTAGCTGTGCATATTTATCTTGCCGTGTCCCTACGCACACATATGGGTACTCATAGGTTCTACACACATACATCCATGGATGTATTTGTGGCCATATAGATATAGATATATATTCATGTGTAAATTAATATAGAAAAAATGAGATTGAAAAGTTGATATTGCCTTAAGTAATGAGAGTGCTATGTGGGTGAAATGATAAAAGTAAGTTATTGGATTACGTGTGGGGGTGGGGCGTGTATTTGTTTCAAGGTATATAATTGCTGAGTTTAACAGCGGGGGTAGGGTGGGGACTAGAAATTAATCAATCAACCAATCAATTTTATTTCACTAACTGGTCGATTAGTCAATCAATTAAGTACAAATTATCTATGGTTATGGTGAAGAACTATGGGTACTATTATGGGAGAGGCGTAGAGAATTAACATTTCTTTAATATATAGGTAACTTTTCATTAATACATAGGTAAGTTTTCATAAATACATAGGTAACATTTTCTTATTTTTTACACTATAACAGGGTGCTGAAGTAAGTATATCCCATTCCAAATGAAAACTAATGTTTTTATCCTTAAGTTCCCAAATGAAACTTTCTATGTACTTTTGGTGCGTATGGTAAAACCAGCGACGTATAACAAAACCATTCGCACCGAAAGCACATAGAAAGTTTGTTTACAAAAACAACTACGAACAAATATAGTTCTTAAATTTGACAGAAACAGGGTGGCTAATTCGCTGGTGTAATGGTAACACAGTTGCGTTAACAAATGGATTTGGGTTTGAATCCCACGCGGATAGGAAAGCCTCCTTTTTTTCTGTCGAGGGCTTATATGCTCCATTATTAGACTATTTTCCTAGTCATTGCACAGTGATCGCTATAAGCTTATATAAATATCATTATATATATATATATATATATATTGCACCCATCTATACATTTAATGAATCCAACTTTAATGAATTACCATTCCTGGACATTCTCATAAAAATAAAAAAATTGCAGAGTAACTACAGACATTTATTACAAAAAAAACAAACAAAAAAACAGACACACATCATACCTCAACTTTGATTCTTGCCACCCATCACACATTAAAAGAAATATACCTTACTGCATGGCAAGACGCATATGCACTATAGTAACAGACACTGCAACACGAACAACTAGACTCGACGAACTCCAAGACTTCCTCAAAATACAAAAATACCCTTCAGGTTTGATAAAGGAAGGTTTTTAAAAGGCATTGAAACTCAACATCACCGAATTAAGAACACCAAAAGAAAAAAACCAATAAACAGACAATACCATTCGTCTCCACACACAGTCCTGGCATAACAAATATTTTCCAGGCTATAAGATCAAACTTACCCACCCTTCTACAAAGCCCTAAAATGAAGAACCTGATGAACAAAAAAATCTTACTCAACAGTAAACGCCAACCGAAAAACCTTAAAAAGCACCTTCCAAGGGCAGAATTCAGATCAGAGAAGGGACCAGAATTCTCAGTAACAGAATGTGGAGACAAAAGATGCGGAACATGCAACAATGACAATAATTACAAATACCTAGAATGTGGTTCCCACTTAATATTCAAAAATGGCCCTCTCTTTAAGATCAATGCTAATATGACTTGCAAAACGCAGAACCTCATATATTGCATTACTTGCCCAAACTGCAAGGAAAACTATATTGGCGAAACGAACAACTCCCTCTGCCAACGCGCCAGAATACATAGACAACATATAAAACAGGAAGAGTTACGCAAGATACCATTAAGCAAACACCTAGAAGTATGCGGAAATGGGAAATTTAAAATTATTCCATTCTACAAATGCTCACGGAATGACCCGGAATACCGTAAAGCTATGGAACTACACTTTATAGAAAAATTTGGCCCAAAATTGAACGGCTGAAAAAGTAAAAGTAGTAAAAAAAATCAAACAATGATGATGATAAAGAAAAAAATATGATCTGTTAAAATATGTGATACACACAAAAAGGAAAAAAACCTCTTTCCATATTTTTTTATCTAGTTTCAGCTCAGAGCTGCGGCCATGCTGATGCACCTCCGTTTTGTGCTACACTGTTATTACGACGAATCTCGTCTAATATGTGGCACTTGGTGAAGAATGGAGTTTGATATAGCTACACCTCTTGCCGTGAGATAGGTTCATCTGGGACTCTCGACAGGAAGATGTCTAGCTTTGATTTAAAAACCGCTACATCTACTTTGTGCAAGTTCCTCAGACTCTGGGAGAATATTAAAAAGCTGTGGGCCCTTGAAACCTAGGCTGTTGCAGAAGCTGGTCCTGAAGCATGATGGCATTGCTGGGATCTTTGGCACTATGCAGTGTCGTCCCGTTCTAGCATTTGTATATCTTTATATACAAATGAACGAATTATCCCTTTTCTTTTTTTATATATACAATTATGCATCTTAAACTTCTGGCTATGTATGTATGTGATTATAAATGCTTATATGCATATGGACGTGTATATAAAAATATATATAGACAAGTTTGTATATATTTTTATATACATTTTATATATATATGTTGATATATGTGGTTGTGTATATATGTATGTGTATGCATATATGTGTGTGGTTCTATATGTGGGTATGCATGTGTATGTGTATATATGTGTGCGTACATATATATGTTCATATGTGTGTGTGTACATGTATGTACGTGTGTGCATGTATATTTGTATATGTATGTGTGTGTGTATATATATATATATATACATATATACACACACAGATGAATCTACTGAGACTAGTCGAAGAACGTTTAGCAGAGTTTCTAAAAGAACATTCGTGGTTAGCTAGGTGGGTCTTAATATAAGACTGAGTTGTCCTTATATATCCAAATAATAACTATCAAGAGGAGATTACTGCCTGTAACGCACCTATAATTTCTAGTGATAATATGAGTAATTTTTGCGATTGTAGAATTAAAGAACAATATAAATTTAATAATTATTGCAAACGGAAGAAGTTAGTATACCTAGCTATAGTTGAAACGGGATGGGTTGGGGGTGGGGCAACTCAATCTTCAAGGGCAGATCTTTAAGTATTTAAGGGCAAAGATTAATCCCACAGAGCCTAAAGTCATATGGGCGAGTAAAGCAGTCAGATATGACAAGGCTGTTGGGGAAGATGAAATTTGGCCGGTTCATATAAGGATCTATCTTGAGTACAGAGGATATTTTCTGGTTGACTCGTTTACCAGATAACTTAGACCTATGGAAAGACACCAAAGGAAATTGTCGAGCTCAAGCTAGCTGAAGAACAGTGAAGTTTTCGTCCTGGATGCTGTACAACTGACCAGATATTCACCCTTTGGTCGATCTTCAAGATATCGTGAGGAAATTGCTCGCTTTGTAGACTTCAAGGGCATGTTATGGGAAGTTTTCTAGGAGTTTGAAATTAATGGGTAACTTCTGGTTGCTGTGACTTCTCTTTGCTAACACCCAGATGATTTTTATATATATGCACATGTTACACATTCATACCTGTGTGTTTGCGAGTGCCAAACCACTCCCTACTCTTGGCACTATTTTGTAGTGAATAGTACAAACTGTGTGTAAAGTAATCAATGTATCACTACACTGCAATGGGTCATCCATATAAGTAACGTCAATAAACACGTTAAATAATAACAATGGTTTTCAACTGGTTGTCTTTCCCAATAGAACCCAAACTACATGCATAACATGGTGGCAGCGGTAAACAATTAATCCGGAATTGTGCTTTTAAAACAAAACAGGAACACAACGAACGCGGAATTAGCAAACAAAACATCGCTACGCTTCGGACAACATAAACAAAGAATCCAAGATGGCGACCCCCGTCGCCGTACAGATGAATCTACATCCAATTATGAACTGGGATTCTAGTGATGTCGTAGAAGAGTTTAAAAAATTCAAACAAAAAGCCCAACTAGCTTTCAAAAGTTTCCTGAAAGGCACAACTGACGATGAAAAGGTAAGTTATATCCTTTTATGGTCAGGTAATAAAGGAATAGACCTATACAATAGCTGGGATATATTAGAGTTCGACTGCAATAACCCAGATACACTTCTTGAAAAATTTGAGAGGCACCTAGAGCCCAGGTCAAACCACAGAATTCAGAGATACGAATTCCAGGGCCTGAAACAAGCCCCACAAGAAACAATAGACAATTTCCTGTCAAGACTGAAAAATGTTGCAGAGAAATGCAAATTCAAAGACAGGGAGGAGAGAATTGTAGACCAATTAATATGGGGGTGTGCCCACAAAGAAGTGCAAAAATCACTCATAGGTAAGGATGCTCTCCAGTTGGTAGAAGCAGTAGACACTGCAAGAGCATACGAAGCCACTACCAAACAGATGGCCTCACTTAGCTTACAAGCAAGCCCACTAGATAGCAGTGTAGATACTGTATATAAGGACAGGACACAAACCCAAAACCAAAGAACATGCCGGTACTGTGGTACAGAGCATGAATTTAATGACCGGAAAAAATGTCCTGCATTCGGTACACACTGCAAAGGATGTGGAAAACTGAACCACTGGAAAAAAATGTGTAGGATAACAAAATCCCAGAGATACAAGCCCCAAGTTTCAAAGAGGAGCAGAAATAGAAGGGATATACATGCACAACAACAGGAACAAAGCACCTCAGAGGAGGAATTCTTGGCAATCGGCATAATAAATGTGCATGAGAAGGGAAAGGACGACCGAAGGAAAGAAGATGAGGCATACACGACGATAAAAATTCAAAAGAAGGCCGGAAGGAAAAGAACAAACATAGACTTAAGGCTGAAGATAGACACTGGGGCCCAGAGTGATATCTTGCCTGTCGGCTTATACAAGAAGATGTTCCCAGAAAATATGACAGAAGAGGATAGGGTCAGGAAAGGAATCCTCACACCAAGTGATGTGGTCCTCACTGCGTATGGAGGTACCAGGATTCCACAACTGGGTAAAACAACGGTTAAGGGGACACACAAAGGGAAATCAATCGAGTGTACATTTTATGTCACAAGAACAGAAGGCCCAGCAATTCTTGGACTCGATACCTGCAGGAAGTTAAATATTGTGTCGGTCAATACTGAAGTGAAAGCAGCTCCAAGCAGGATAGTAAGTGATATGCCTATCAAAAACCGACCACCAATCACAAACAAAAAGGAGATGGAAGGACTAAGCAGAAAGGTCCACCAAGAGCATGTACAAAGACATAGAAAAGTACAAAACCTCACAACAAAAGAAAGACATAGAAAAGTACAAAACCTCACAACAAAAGGAGGAAATGTTATCTGGTGACATCCCAAGAAGGCCATGGCAAACTATTGGAGTAGATCTATTCACAGAAGGCCAAGAATGGTATTTAATAATGGCCTGCTACTACTCCAAATTTCCATTTGTGAGAAAAGTGAAAGACCTGACAGCCAAAACAATCACTACAGTGGCCTGAGGACTCCTAGCAGAGCAAGGAATACCAGAGCAGATCATATGTGACAAGAGAACCCAGTTCACATCACAAGAATTCAGAAAGCTAGCCAATAAGTATGGGTTCAATATTGCAACTTCATCTCCACACTGCCCCAAAGGTTATGGGTTTATAGAAAGACAGGTGCAGACAGTGAAGAGAACACTAGTCAAATGCCGGAAGACTAGGGAAGACCCACACCTGGCACTTATGTCCCTACGAGCGACTCCACTGAGAGCTAATATGAAATCCCCAGCAGAATTGCTGAATGGCAGGAAGTATAAAACTACCCTGCCAACTAAGATCTAACCTCCAATTGACCAGGAAAAAACAAGGGCAAAGCTAGCAGCCACTCAAGAACAAGCACAGAGGTATTACGACAAACATGCACAATATTTACCTGAGATGCTTGGAGGACAACATGTGCATACTCAAGATCCCATAACTAAAACATGGATCCCAGCACAGGTTGTCAGTGGAGCTGAAACTCCAAGATCGTATATAATAGAAACAGAATCTGGTAGGCAGCTGAGACGCAACAGGGCCAACATCCGCCTAACACCAGAGCTGCCGAGGAAAACGTGTACAACACCTGCTGCATTGGTGACAACACCCACAGAATCATCACCCCAACGGGCACCAACCACATATCAGCAGCCCAACAACACACCTCAGACACCGGTGCGAAGCACAAGATCCACCAGATGGAGAAAGAACATTCTGCCACCGGTTCGATACCGCTAAAGAAAAAATAAAAGAAAATGATGACAATCCAAAGTGCAAGGGAGACTACTCATAGTTGTCTTCACTGCCAAGAGACCCCTTTTATTTTTTTTTCAAGAAGAAGGGATGTTACACATTCATATCTGTGTGTTTGCGAGTGCCAAACCACTCCCTACTCTTGGCACTATTTTGTAGTGAATAGTACAAACTGTGTGTAAAGTAAACAATGTATCACTACACTGCAATGGGTCATCCATATAAGTAACGTCAATAAACACGATAAACATAACAATGGTTTTCAACTGGTTGTCTTTCCCAATAGAACCCAAACTACATGCATAACAGCACATAAATGCACGCACGCACACACATACACATACTCACTCACTCTCTCTCTCTCTCTCTCTCTCTCTCACACACACACACAGAGGGAGCGAGAGGGCATAATTGGCAATTCAATAAGACAATTTTAATCTAGCAAAAAGTAAATGTTTTAATAGAAACTTTTGTACATGTTCTCGATAAGCTTTTTTTATAAGATTATTCTATGAATCCACCTTCAGCTTCAATGACTGTTTTAATGCAGCACTTAAATCGTCGGCTTACCTGCACAAAAATGCTACTTATTCTTGTTATAAGACATTACCTAGACAATAGCAGCCTTAAGTGAAGCTATGGCATTGCGAGGGTGTCAATTTGTCTCCCTTTTAACAACACTCCAAACGTTTTAGTACATAAAATTTAAATCTGACTACTTTGAAGGCCACACGTTTGGTGTTACATGATCGTAAAGATTGTCTTACATCCATTTTTGAGTTACATGGGGTTGTGAGAAAGTAATGAATCTTTTGAAACTTTATACTTCGTCCATCCAGGTCTTAACAATTTCTCCAGCACTTCAACGTATCCAGCAGCATTAATTCTAATACCCCATGGGAAAATGTGAGACTGCATAATATGATACTCATTATTCATAACCTCTAAAGTCATCACGGCTGCTGATAACTTAGTGTGCATCACTCTGGTGACGTCAGAATGTTGTGCACATAATCAGCACAATCATTCTGTTGCATAACCTTGTTAAGTATCACTTAGAACAGATTAAATGGTTTTCCTGTGCCTGTGTAAACATGAACTGACTTCTCCTCAGTGTATACAGCTCGAATGTCCTCATGCACCGCAATTTTGACAGCCCATTCTGATACTAGCAGTCCTTTGGCATTCACTCTAAATAATTTCCCCATATCATCATAAATAATGTCTTGCACGGTGGATAAATTGCAATATCCTTATAGTATCTGAATGTTTCCTTTTCTTTTTGATACGGTTGATGTATTCCCACCAGAGGCTTCCAATCGAATCTGAGCATTATGTACAAAAGATCTTGTAACATTTAGAAAGTTGACAAATTCTAAATCGCTGTATTCCGTACATATGACAACAATCTTTTACTTGTTTCAGTCGTTAAACTCTGACCACGCTGGGGCTCCGCGCTGAAAAAGCTTTTAGACGAATGACTCGACTCTAGCACTAATTTTCTTTTTAAGCCTGGTACTTATTCTATTGATCACTTGTACTGAACCGCTAGGTTACGGGGATATAAACGTGCGCGCTCGCACGCACGCACACACACATGTGTTTGTGTAGGGCCGGATTAATGACAGACGAATTGTAGACAGGAACTTCGCTGCGGGCTAGCTAGGGAGTTGGTCTGCAGCGAAGTGGATTTCCGGAGAGAGAGGTGAAACAAAATGATGTTTGCAGTGAGCACTAAATGAATCTGAATGAACTAAACAGAAACAACTTGCGACTTAAGCCCTGATGTGCGTAAAGTAATAAACCTTTGATAAATGTATTCTCGCTTCCACTCGTTTGTTCTGGCCTAAGGTGGGGGTGAACTATGGTTCACGCAGGCAGAAGTCCAATTCAATATAAGCAAAGGAACGGCCGACCAAACAAAATATTCGTACGTTGTAACGACAGTAGATGAGGATACTGCAACGAGGGTGCTGGATAATTTAATCCAACCCACACCAACTCACAAATCCGCCATAATGAAAAACAGGCAAGTGGATACATTCCGACGCAGTGAACGAGAAGCTTCAGCCAAGATACTGGAGGAAGAATTAGGCGATTCTAAGCTTTCGGAACTGATGGACAAGATGTTGGCATTATTCCCCTTCCCCACCGGTGAGTCACCTTTTATGTTTAGGGAAATATTCCTCCGCAAGCCCTCATAACTCAGACCAGAATAAAGGACCAGCGGCAATTAGCGAAGGCAGCAGACAAACATTCTTTATCCAGAGTTGTTATGGTCAACGCCATAGGGCCGACCCAGAGACATCGTAGAGTTAAGCAATGACATGTGCTTCTATCACGCAAAGTTCAGGAAAAAGGCTACGAAGTGCAAACAACCACGTAACTTCGGGACCCCTTCACCATTGACCCAGGGAAACTCCTGGGCCGGCTGCCATTGAACCGGCAGACATGATCAAATACTCCTCTATGTCCGCGATCAGAGCTCCAGATGTAGGTTCCTAATCGATACAGGAGCAGAAGTCAGCGTGATCCCGGCGTCAGCAAGGGACCTCCGTTACAGAAAGCGGAGTCAACATTCAGCAGCCACCAACGGGTCCACAATCGAGGCATACGGTCGCCACACCCTTTCTCTCAACATTGGCGCACAAAAAGAAACATGGGCATTCACCATCGCCAATGTCCATCTGCCCATTATCGGGGCAGAATTTCTTCGTGCACACTTGTTACTGGTTGATTTGCGAGGCAGACGACTCATCGACAACAACACATACGCTTCCGTGTCTCTGGCAACATCTGCACATGCCGTCCTCCGCATAGCAATCGTTTCGCTGACGGAGAACGAATTCTCAAATCTTCTTGCAAGTTACCCCAATCTCACCACTCCGACTTTCTCCAAACCTACAGCCCGCCGCGGGGTGACACACCACATCTCCACCACCGTCCCCCCGCTAGTGCGCAACCGGGTACGTCGTCTATCACCAGACAAACTTGCAATCGCAAAGGCCGAGTTCGACAGTATGGCAGCATTGGGCATAGTTCGCTGATCAAGAAGTCCTCCTGCCCCCAATACCAACAGAGGTTATCGACCTTTCGGAGATTACCGCCGTCTCAATGCAGATATGACACCTGACCGTTACCTCATTCCACACATGCAGGATTTCTCAACGCAGTTAGCCGGGTGCTCGGTTTTCTCGAAGGTTGACCTCATCCGAGGATACCACCAAATACCATTACAAGACAACGATGTACCGAAAACCGCTGTGATCACTTCTTTTTGTTTGTACGAATTCCTACGTACACCCTTTCGGCTGAAAAACGCAGCACAATCCTTCCAACACGGTGCAGAAGTCTCGATTTTGTCTTTGCATACTTAGATGATATCCTTATTGCAAGCCAAAATGCGGAGATACATAAGAAGCACCTAGTGACTCTTTGATAGGCTGGAACAGTATGGTTTAATAATCAACCCCGCCAAGTGCATTTTTGGTGTGACAGAAATCGACTTCTTCGGACATCAAATCACAGGTCCCGGCGCTACACTCCTGCCAGAAAGAGTGAAAGCTATCCTATCCTTTCCACGCCCCACCACAAGCAAGGCTCTACACCAATTCGTGGGCATGGTAAACTTTTACCATCGATTCATCCCTTCTACAGCAAGGGTGATGAGACCCCTATACAAGGTATTGTCAAAAGAAGGTTCAAGGTTCAAAACGACAGGTGGAGTGGGATTGTGCAATGACTTCAGCCTTCGAAACCACAAAACAAGCCCTGGTTAAAGTAGCCATGCTGTCCCATCCTCATATGTCAGCTTGGTCTGCACTCACAGTTGACGCATCCGACACAGACATTGGGGGCGTCTTGGAACAACACATCAACAGTCAGTGGCGACTGCTCGCCTTATTCAGTCGCCAACTACGACTCCCTGAACAGAAATACAGTACTTTTGACAGGGAACTACAGGCTATCCATTTAGGTGTCTGCCACTTTCGCTATTTCCTTGAAGGCCGTACGTTTACAGTATTCACAGACCACAAACCACGTACCTTTGACAAGAGCGAGTCCTTGGAGCATTGGTCTGCACGCCAGCAACGACAGCTATCGGCCATATCTGAGTACATCACAGACATCTAACACATAGCCAGCAAGGGCAACATAGTTGCTGACGCACTCACTCATGCTATTACCTGCTCTCACACTTACCTAGCCCCAATAGACCTGGATTACGAGGCTATGGCTGCAGCCCAACAGACAGATGACGAGGTCAGAGCCTATTGCACTGCCCTCACATCACTTTCTTTGAAGAATGTACACTTTGGCTCTAACAGCACAACCCTACTGTGTGACGTATCCACTGGGAAGCCACGATCGATCGTCCTATCAGCCTGGCGGAAAAAAGGTTTCGACGTCATTCATGGACTTTCCCACCCAGATACTAAAGCCACACAGCGGCTGCTGTGAAGCAAATTTATCTGGCACGGTATGGCCAAGTAAATCGGGGACTGGACTAGGACCTTCATCCCCTGTCAACAAGCCAAGGTCCATCAACACACCAAAACACCCCTCGGCAACTACGAACCACCTCAGGCCCGATTCAGCCATGTCGACATTGATCTTGTTGCTCCCCCCCCCCGTCACCTTCACAGGGTTGCTCGTATTCACTGACTTTGGTAGATTGCTACACCCGTTGGTTTGAGGCTGTCCCTCCCCGCAGCACGGTAACACAAGTCAACCGAGCCCTCGTCGCAAACCGGGTCGCTCGTCACGGTGTCCCAGACAGCATCTCATCCGATCGGGGTCCACAATTCACCTCAAAGCTGTAGAATGACATGTGTGTCCTTTTTGGAATCACAATGAACCGCACAACAGTCTACCACCCACAGGCCAACGGATTAGTGGAGAGATTTCACCGCCGCCTGAAGGAATCCCTGACAACCAGACTTAACGGGCCAAATTGGGTTGATAACTCCCATGGATGATGCTGAGAATGATGCACCACCATGGGTGATGCACCGCCCCAAAAGAAAATCTCAACACTTCCTCCGCAGAAATGGTGTATGGTGCCCCTCTTACAGTGACAGGAGAATTCCTTCCGAATACGAAGTCAGACCTGGATGTCAAAAGGT
Source organism: Octopus sinensis (assembly GCF_006345805.1). Taxonomy (NCBI): domain Eukaryota; kingdom Metazoa; phylum Mollusca; class Cephalopoda; order Octopoda; family Octopodidae; genus Octopus; species Octopus sinensis. The sequence goes on from NC_043020.1 coordinate 20,934,271, forward strand.
ACTTCGCTCAACTGAGAGACGGCGTAGGTCAGTTATCCCCTGTTCCCATGTCGACACATGGTACACCCAGACCATCTGTACCAAACGACCTCCACACGGCTAACTTTGTGTTCGTTCGACATGACACACGACGAAGACCCTTCCAGTCACCCTACGATGGTCCATGTGAAATCATACATCCAGAAGATAAATTATTTCAACTCTTAATTGGCGGACGACAAGACAGTCTCTATAGATAAGTTGAAACCGGCCCATCTCAATATCGAAAGCCCCATTCAGGTAGCCCAACCACCAAACAGGGGCCGCCCTAGGCAGATCACACCAACCCTTGACAAGGAACAGTCACCAAAGAACCGAGTAACCACACGCATGGACAGGACAATCAAAACACCTTCCCGGTTCGAATAACAGTCAAGAATTTTGGGGTGGGGGAGCTATGTAGGACAGGATTCATGACAGACGAATAGGAACTTCGCTGTGGGTTAGGTAGGGAGTTGGTCTGCAGCGAAGTGGATTTCCGGAGAGAGATGTGAAACAAAATAATGTTTGCAGTAAGCACTAAATGAATCTGAATGAACTAAACAGAAACAACTTGCGACTTAAGCCCTGATGTGCGTAAAGTAATAAACCTTTGATAAATATATTCTCGTCTCCGCTAGTTTGTTTGTGTATAGCTTAACAAAGCTATATGTGTACGACGGGCTTTCAGTTGCGTCTACAAAATCCACTCAGAAGGCTTTGGTCGGCCCGAGGTTATAATATAAGAAACTTACCCAAGGTGTCAAACAGTGCTAGCGAACCCGGAACCATGTGGTTGCGAAGCAAGCTACTTACCACACTAACATTTTTCTGCTAGTGGGGATCTAAAAGAAATAAAAAAAACATTTTTTAATTGGATTGACGTGAGTCCTATACTGATAATTAAATATCGAAATATAGACTCATAGAATCTGTTTCCTGGCTTCAGTGGCGTATATATTCTCCACCTGGATGGGACACCGGTCCATCACAGGATTACTCATTTTTGCCAGCTGAGTGGACTGGATTGAAATGAAGCATTTTGCTCAATAACAGCACACGTCGCCCAATCCAGGAATCAAAAACACAATCTTAAAATTATGAGTGCAACACCCTAACCACTAAGCCACACGCCTCCACCATTAAATGTTAAAGTATTCTCGAATACTCTTTGCAACCTATATATATAGCACGCTGGGCAAGTGTCTTCTACTATTGCCTCGGGCCGACCAAAGCCTTGTGAGTGGATTTGGTAGACGGAAACTGAAAGACGCCCGTCGTATATATGTATATATATATTCTCTAATTTCACTGGTCCCACTCTCGAACTATACGGTCGTTACATTGACGACATTATCGGTGCCACCTCACTCTCCCGTGAACATCTAGATTCCTTCCTCTCTTTCGTTCAATCCTTCCATCCTGCCCTCCACTTCACCTCCACTATCTCCAATTCCTCTGTCTCCTTCCTCGACATTTCGGTCAGCATTCATCACTCCACTCTTACCACCTCCATTCACTACAAACACACAGACTCACACTCATACCTAAACTTCTCTTCCTCCCACCCAAAACACACCAAGCTTTCCATCCCCTATTCCCAATTCCTCCGTCTACGTAGGCTCTGTAATGACGACCATGACTTTGAGACTCAGTCTCAATGCATAGCTCGCCACTTCATCCTACGTGGATACCCCCTCACCACTATCCACACCGCCCTTGCCAGAGCACGTTCCGTAGACGGTGCATCTGCTCTCTCCCCCCGAACCCGCCCTGTAGTCTCCCGCCTCCCTTTTCCCCTCACTTACCACCCCACGACCCTACCTCTCCAACGCACCATTCTTCGAGCTTTCCGGCATCTCCAGTCCGACCCGTCCACTTCACACCTATTCCCTAACCGACCCCTCCCCTCCTTCAAAAAGCCCATAACCTACGAGACCTTTTGGTCCACAGCTTCTTCCCTGACCCTACCTCCAAACCTGGCTCGTTCCCCTGCTCCCGCCCACGTTTCCACACTTGCCCTTACCTCTTCAACACCACCCTCCTCACTGGCACCCATCATCGACCTATCGCATCATCAACTCCTTCACCTGCACCTCCAGTAATATCATCTATTGCATCTCTTGCTCTCTCTGCCATTCCCTGGTCATCGGACAAACGGGACGCCGCTTGGCTGACCGGTTCGCGGAATACCTCCGTGACATCCGTCTTGCCAACGACACACCGGTCTCACGCCATTTCCGCTCCACCGGTCACTCCTTGCAATACCTGTCTGTGTTCGGTTTGTCCTTGCACAGAGGCCATCCGGATTCCCGTTTGCGCCGTGAACAGGGATTAATCTTCTCTCTTCGCTCTTTTGCGCCATTTGGTCTCAACTCTTCCCCCCTCCTCATCTAACCTCCCCCGCGACTTCTACTTCTCTTCGGTCCTTCATCTTTTCACCCCTACTCTCTTTCCCTCCTCTTCCCTTCTTCCCTCCTCTTCTTTCCTCTTTCTTCTTCCCTCTTCCCCTTCTCTCTTTCTCTCTGCTCCCTCACTCCCCTTCTCTCTCCCCCTATCCTCCCCTCCTTTCCCACCCCTCCTCTTCTCATCTCCTTCTTTCTCCCCCTTCCCCTTCCCTCCTCCTCTTTCCTCCCCTCCCCCTCATCTCTTCCCATCTCCCCCTCCCCTCCCCTCTCCTACCTCACCCTCCCCTCTCTCTCTCACTCTCCCCCTCATCTCCCCTCTCTACACTACACCACACGACATTACACATCACATCATACATACACACGTCCAGACCTTTCATACGCACCACATACTCTCTCATACACACACGCACCATTATGTTGGGGCGAAGTCATTTGACCCTGTTATCTCCCCTATTTTCGCTCTTGCGTCTCACGTTTGATCTCTGACTTCTGGCCAGAATCAGATCGCCATGTTGAATCGCTAGCTTTTGCACGCATTTTTTTCTTTCCTTGTTTCTCTCCGTGTTTCTTTTCTGTGTATCTTTCTGTGTATCTTTCTGTTGAAGAGCGTAGGCTCGAAACGTAAAAGACTTGTTTTATTTATATTCCTGAGCGCCATACTAATACAATTGTTTGTTTGTACTCCACTTGCCTTCGTCTTTTGTTTATTTTCATAAAGCTTCCCGTTATATATATATATATATATATATATATATATATATTATATATATATATATATATATATAGATATATATATATATATATTGTTGTATTTCGGAATGGTCATTTTGCCAGTTTAGCCAATAAAAACACACGCACTACATACAAAATGGCCGACGGTTAGTAAGGAGAGACACAAATAAGAAAGAAGAAAGTAAAGGACCACTGATGCGGTCACAGGAGTGTGACGAAAGAACTCTGGCCGAAATAAGATTAAGATTAATGTAAAAAATAAATAACACTGTAGCAAAGTAACACCAAATATATAGTGCGTGTGTTTTTATTGGCTAAACTGGCAAAATGACCATCCGAAATACAACAATATCTGTTTCAACACACGACTTCACATAAAATATCTTGCACAACAAATGTATATATATATATATATATATATATATATATATATATATATATATATATGTATGTATGTATGTATGTATGTATGTATGTATGTATAATACAGTTCTATATTTAAGAGATGAGGAATTATACACATTATTTACATTATTTATATTTGACGGATACTTGTCCTCATCTTGTTTGTTGTTAACACAACATTTCGGCTGATATACCCTCCAGCCTTCATCAGGTGTCTTGGGGAAATTTTGAACCTGGGTTCTCATTCCTAAAGGGTTTTTCGATGTTGTTATTATTATCATTATTAAAGTCACTGCCTGGAATCGAACTCGGAAGCTGGAAGTAGATTACGGATAATGATTACAAAATATAGTTGTTTTACATGAAAGCGAAATTTCTTGTCAGAAACAGCTGCATAAATGGTGTGAGGAAATTGAAGAAAGACGTTGAAACTTCTCTTCTGCGAGTTTAATTTATTCAGTAGCAAAGGGAGCTATTTTTCGGGGAGAAGTATGATTGGTACGTTCAAAAATGACAATATAATACCTACTTGAAAAAGTAGAGTTAAAGGAATGTATTTGCTACGTGCTGACAGTGTACGACCACTCTGAAATTGACTTCAGGTAACGAAAAATGAAGACATGAAGAGTGTTCAGGAATACTGCTTTGAATCTTTAGTAGTCCGCAGTGAAAAGATGTCGCGTTCGAAATATCATAATGGATGGGTAAATAAGCATCCTTAAAGTGAAACAGCACTTTGGTAGGTAAACAAAGGCTTCATCAAATAGAAGAGAGAGAAGGGAACATTACCTTTGAAATAACTCAGAACAGGTAAAGGTAAGCTTGCCAAAGTTTAATGCAGTTTAAATATGGAGATTAAGATTGTTTGGTATTGGATATTCATCGCGTACAGTGTTCCTAATCAATTTAATAACCGTCGCAGGTGGACAGTCGAAATAGATAAATGGACAAAATCCTTTCACTTTTATAATTTTCTTTAACCAAGTAATAATACACAATGACAACATATAAATAAATAATAAATAAATAAATGTGAAAACCACTAAGCAATATTCTGTAATGCCCATATACGAGCATATAGATTAAAAATGTATGGAAGACCCTAGATACAAAAAAAACTATACACATACAATAAATTAGAGAAAACCCCATGTAAACCACCGTTTTCCCGGTTTGTCCTTTAACGCGGGAGCTCTGGGCAAAATGTTATAGTGCATGACCATCTTTGGGAAATAAGTAATGTGTGTGTAAAGTTCGGTGAAAACCAGTTGAGAATTGTGGAAATGTATGCGTTAGTCATTATACACACACATACTGTTATTTATATATACTAGATAATCCTATGCCTGCACACACGTATGCACGCGCGCACGCACACACACACACACGCTCACACAGAGGAGAATGTAATTTTTTTCGGAGATATTGGATTATCTGCTTTACTGGACTAATAGAAGTTATGTAATAAAAAATTAGTGAAAATCCCGGAATTTACGTATAAACGTAAACAAAATCCGTGAAACAGCCTATTTGTTTGAGTCCGACGACGACGACGACATGGGTACAGATCAACATTGATGCTGTATTTGTTTTAGACTCATATCCTGAGACGATTCCATAATCAATTTGAAATATTTTCTCAAAAATAAAAAAAAAGTCTCCCTGTAGCCACGTTATTTTATGAATTTTTCGCTAAAACCCTGATGAAACAATTTTATTTATTAAAATCATAATAGGAAGACAGAAGCACTCTCGCTATATTTCAACATCGTAGCACCACAAACGCAATGTGCTTGGATAATTTAGGATAAATGTAGGCAAAAATATACTAAGAATTTTCCCCAAAGTACTGGAGTTGCATATTCTCTTATTGTCATTATATTCATGACACAACACAGCTTGTGAACATCGATCACTTTGACAGATTAACTTTTATCAGGTAAAAAAACAACAAAAAATACAAACCATTTAGCTTTTTTTTTTAAATACAACTGACCATAAAACTTAACTGGTAAACTTAACTTTACAAACAAAAACGTATGTGTATAATTTCTATAACATATTCTACAACATATTTGACTTTGTAAAACAAAATTATCACAATTGAAGATGACCCCTGAACTTCGAAAAAACAAAACTGAAGTACTCATGTTTCTGATTTAACAGCTACAAATAAGCCTATTAAAATTTTGACCTGAAAACTTTCAAACAGATATTTTTCTAATTGAACACGCATTTTTTATGGCAGAACACCACGTTCATTTACAAGTTCAGTAATTATTTCCTTCATGGATCTGTGGTATTTTTTTTTATTTTACGACATGAAAATTTCAAGCTGTGTTTTGACTTGTTGCTATAACTATAGTCAAACTAACTACATCAGCTTTTTAAATCAACTATTAACATAAAGCTGTTTTTTGTTTTCCTTCTAATTGTGGATATAGCTTACTGTTTTTCACAACTTGAAGCCAATTTTCGACTTCATTGCCGCCTTGCTTCAGTCAGAAATAACAGTACCAACTATGAAACGGCAGCCACCTGTTACGCGAGACACAGCAGCACTACCAGGGGGTGAACAAAGGGGAAAATACGTGGAATTACAATTTCTCTACAAAATTCTAGAATCACCAAAATCAAATGACGACTGTAATGGTTTATGGAAATAAACTGTCTTAGACACTTTTTATCCGCTATTTCGCTACTATTCTAGCATCCGTTCGACTGCAGTGTTCGTTGTCAACGCAGTAAAACGACGTGATATAGGTTAGGATTAGGGTTAGGGTTTAAGGTTACGTTAGGGTTAGAATTACGCTAAGGTAGACCGCACGCTAAAGCGGCACCGTTATTTTCGCATTAAAGAAATAGTCTTATTTCATTTAAATTGTTATTAATCAACTGTTTTAAACACCTCTATCACCAAGCAACAAGTATTTCCTTCTATTTCCTTTCTCTCTGATGGATTTATTTTGCATTTAATTTTGATTTATTTGATGTGTGCGTGCGCACACACATTGACATGGCTACAGACAATACATGTAGCTAAACCGTAGAATTTTTACAGTGCGCAGATTTCCCCACAGCCTACCCAACTTAATATTCATTTAGGACACAGCGGCACGAAGACAAACTGTATATGTATTTTTGCAAGCTATTTATATCATTGTTCATATCACATTCCCACAGACCCACTTATATGAAAGCTCATGCCTTATTTATTTTCGATAGACTTCACTGTAAGTATGGGTGCATGATGTTCTTCCATACAAGTGCATCTTGCAGGCCTATTAGAAGAGTGCACATGCATCGTAGACATCACTTGAATCTGGTGCACACATACCACGCTAAGTCACATTTTGCGCATGCATCATGAATATGTTCCTTTTGCACCTTATGTATGCGCACATGACATTTTCCTGTCGGTTCCTTGGCCGATTCATCGTCTTTATCATTCACTCTTATAAGTAAGTGTAGTGTGATGGAGGAAAAGGACAACAGAAATAGAAGCAACGGGAGAAAGAAATACAAAAGGCTTTATCTCGGCGAAATCAGCGGTCACTCTCACGAATTCAACACGTCTTGTCGCTCTGCGCTCTTTGCTGGAACTGGCCACACGTGCTTGCTGACCACACGGGCTTCCTGCCCACGCATGCCCCTTTCACTCTTCCGCCGGCCCCTGCAAGCCTTACTTCCGTTCACCTCATCTGTAATCTTCTCCACCAACACCACATAGCTCATCACAGCCCATAACACCGCTAACACCACACGCCCACCTGATCTACAGATCACTCAACCGCTCCCGAACTCACACCTTAACTGGTTTCATAATCAACCAACCAGGGAGGAGGGTGCCGCTCTCTCTCTCTGTGGTCGCAGTACGTCCCCAGGACTGGCCTGAGTTCCTGGCATGTTACTGCTGGCTTCATCATCTTGTCTACTGATGTTGTCTTCAACTTCTTGCCTACTGTTCTTGTCTTCATCTTCTTGCCCACTGCTGCTGGTTCCATCGTCTGAGGCATGGACAATATTCCGTACATCTAAAATGTGGTGTGCCATACCATCGACAGAGATGTTGTTCTTCGAATTGATGGAGGTTATTGTTCCCTTTCCCCATCGTGATGTATACCGTGCGTTTGGGGTTTTTACCCAAACTTCTTCCCCGACCTGCACGAAGGCGTGCTCTTCCTCTGCCCCGGATCGCATTGATGCAGTACATGGATGCCTCCACTTGTACCTGAATACTGCCCTGTGTGGCACCGACTCCTCAGCCTGTCCTGACCTGGGCGACATATTGTACCAAAATACGGCCTTGATTGGTGAAATGTGGCCCCTCTCTGCCATGGTCTTGATGGTACGATGATGCCTTTCCACCACCCCATTCCACTTGGCCGGTATGCCGCCCTGAAGAAGCGGTTGACCTTCCACCCATCAAGCATTTCTTTCAGCACCTCCGAGCGAAATGCAGTGCCATTATCCAGAAGCAGTTCATCCACGGGGCCTCGTTCCAGGAATATCTCATTTAACACTTTCACAATTTCTTCTGCAGTCCCCGTCTTCATCTCCCTCCATATGGCCAACCGCCCTGGTCCGCAGTCAACCATTGAGAGGTATGTCCCCTGCCGGTAGTGTGTTATGTCCACCGCCAGTCGTCTCTAGTCGTGGTCCACTGGAATACTTCCTGCCTCATGTACGCCCGGAGCAGGGTCGATGGACTGGCATCTGTCACAACTGCTAACCACTCTCTGCACGCTCCGTCTTGTTACATCGGAGTCAACTTTCCTGGCTAGGAACAACGTTCTGTCCACCCCCATGTGATGCATGGTATGCAATCTCCTCAACTCCGAGTCACTCAGACGGCATACTGCAGCTACAGCCTGCTTCGCATTCTCTGGCACCTGCAACCAGACTCGCTTTACCCTGGTCAGGACGTCTGCCCTGTTCTTCTCGAAAGGCACAAAGATCACGCTCAGCTTGAGATTGAACTCAGTGGTTAGTTCACGCAGTATCCCAAATCGACGCTTTACCAGCATCTCTGCAGCCCCTTTGGTTCGCACCCTCCACTCATTGGTGATGACTGCTGTCACACAACCAAGTACAGTGGCCGAATCAGTCCTGATTTCTATGGTGTGCAACCCCCACTTCAAGGATAGGTTCACTCCTTTCAACACGGCATCCAACTCCGCCACATTGATATGATTGCAGTCATCCGTCTTCTTGAGCCAGGCTGCATCTTCCACCATGACACCTCCCACTTCAAAGACAACCCCTATTGCGATGCTACTGGCGTCGCACCATGCAATCCCGCTCTTTGATTTGGGAACATACCAACTGCCCCTCAGTGGATCCTCTGCTCTTACTCTGACCAAGACTTCCTGTATCATGTCGGTTGTCTTCTCCCCCACTCTATCGTCCCACTTCACTCCTTCGGCTCGTCTCTTGATAATGCTACATGCTGTCCGGAGCCATCCTGCAACCAGGTAGTGTCCCATCAGCCTCCCACACACCGAGAACAGTTCCCATCTACTCATGCTGGCGCCCAGTTCGGGGATCTCGTTCCCTCGCCGGAACACCAACGCGCCGGCCTTGTCTCTTCATAGCTTGAGGCCCAGTGCAGAACCACCCTCCATTGCCTCTGGTGGCTTGGCGATCAGTCCCAAAATCTTCAGGTGGCCTATGACTTCCGTTGCTGGTATTACGGTTTCATCCATCAGAATATCATCAATGTACGAATTGGTGGCCTTTTTTACTCTGTCCACCTTTCCCAGGATGACCTTGAGAATTGTTGCCATAATCTTTGGCGCTGAATTCAGCCCGAACCCCAACCTGGTCAGACAGTACGCCCGGCCCTTATACCTGACAAGCTGATACTTCCACAGTTTCTCAGCCACATGCACCTGTAGGTATGCCGACTTCAAATCAACAATCATGGAGGCCCCTGTCATCTGCCTCCACTCTCGCAAGGTGTCTCCGCAGACATCCGTGGCCTCGCTGCCTGTATGACATGATACGTGGTCATTCAGCTCTCGGAAGTCAAGCACTGGCCTGACCTTATGCTTTGTGGGCTGTATCACCGCCATCAGTGGCAGGACTCCGCTCTCTTCTTTTTCCCAAGGGATCAATATGCCTTCCATAATCCACAGCTCCACCTCCCCCTCGAACTCACTTCTGGCATCTCCTTTTAGAGTGTAGTGTGATGGATGAAGAGGACAACAGAAGGAGAAGGAGAAGAAATACAAACAGGTCTTACCTCGGCGAAGATCAGGTCTCTTACGAAGTCGATACGTCCTGTCGCTTCCTCGTCTATGCTCAAACTGTCGCTTCCTCGATCGCCACACGTGCGTCCCACTTGACCGCTTCCGCTTCCCCGCGTACATGCGCCCTCCAGTCTTCCACCGGGCCCCTGCAAGCCCTACTTCCGCCCTCCTTTATCTGTCGTCCTCTCCACCGACACCACATAGAGTATGCTGATAGCAGCCCACCTTATTCTTTAACGTCGGGGGCTCTCCCTTCCAGTGCCACTCCACTGTCCACCTCTGGCCATCGAAGGCAGCCTGAAAGTCCTGGTCTTCAATGGCGTGTGTAGTATGCTTTTCCTCACGGTTGTCACCAGTGCATGGTCTCGCCATACACGGTTTCCCCGCAAACCCAAACGTTACACCGGCCTCGTTAACGGTGACACCTCCCAAACGGGTGATTGCATCCATCCCCATCACCACGTCAATCTCGTCCACCAAGTGGCCAACCACAATTGCTCGCAACGTCAGCCTTATTCCCTGCACCACAATCTGTGCATCTATAATGCCTTCACAGTGTACCTCTCTTCTGTCGACTACTCTTACACTGCTTTCTCCACTCCACGTCTCTACCACTTCTGGTGTCATTATGGTTGTCGTACAGCCCGTGTCCACAAAGGCTCGCAACATTTTCCCCTCCACCAAAATGTCGAATACAGGTAATGACAATAAACGCGCCTCTATTGATCCAAAGGGACAACTACTGGCGCAGTAGTCTCTCCAGACCGTTTTCCCGCAGACATTCGCTGGCTATATGCCCCGTTTCTCGACACCGGTAGCAAATGACCTCAGGCTTGGGTGACACGCAGTCTCGTACCATGTGTGGGCCCTGACACCGGAAACACTGTCCTTTGAATGGTCGCACACGTTCCTTGTTTGACCTCTCCCCGCTGCTCCTTGCTCGGCCACTTTTCGTTGTTGCAGTCGCTGCTACCGACGTCGTTCTGCAGCACGAAACTAATTTTTGCTTGGTATGTGCTGGTTTATATAACTATCCAGAAGGATAGATATATCATTGAGAACAATAGATTTAGTTAGTGGTCTTGTTATCTCTATTCTAGCTTTTGGTGAAGTAGAAGAGGTTAGAAAGGGTCAAGTGGTGCAGCCATTATTTCAGCCTAGCTAAAGGCATCTGGAAAATGTAAAACTGCTGTCAGAGAAGAACCAATGTTCCACCGTGGGAAAAGTTCTGTTGCAGTGTTAATTTAAATTTGGTTATGGTGGATCGAATCCACTTCATGCATGCAAGATCCACTACATCTATATATATATATCAAAATAAGCAACAAGGATATCCAGAGGTAATGCTTATTTTGATTTTAATCACCTTACTTTGAAATTGTATGAATAATACCGTACTAAATTCTGGCACCTCAACTTAAGTACCATATTCATCTGAATCTAAATTTTTGCTGAACTCTTCTACCATACCCAATATATATATATATGAATACCCACATAATTGTGTCTCTACCTCCAGAATTTGTTTCCCCATAACTTTAAGAAAACTGGATATTTTTTTAATGAAATTTTCTACAAATACCTATCAGGTAGTATAGATTACGATTGTATCAGAATTTAAAGGGGAAAAAATTGATGAGCGCACCCACGTATATGCCGACGCACATAACATGTATATCGGTATGGCTATGGTGGATCGAATCCACTTCATGCATGCAAGATTCACTACAACATGGTACACTTAAATCATCCGTACCCAATGATCCTTACGAAGTGATATGCCTGGGAGACAAATCGTTCCAACTCCTGATTAGCGGACGACAAGACATGGTTTCCATCGATAGATTGAAACCTGCCCGTCTTGATATTGACAGCCTCATCCAAGTAGCTCAACCACCAAACAGGGGCCGCCCCAGGTAAATCACCCCAACCCTTGACAACGAACAGTCACCAAAGTGCCGAAAAACCACACGCACGGGCAGGGTGGTTAAAACACCTTCCCATTTCCAATGACAGTGAACAGTTCTGGGGGTGGGGGTAGCTATATGTAGGGCATTGCCCAAAGACTTAGAACAGACGAACTGTTGACAGGAACTGCACTGCGGGCTAGCTAGTGAAAGGGACGCCCGGTTCGCAGGACGAAGCATGAGTCGGCCGATTGCTTTCACCCTCACAGTGTATAACCAAATGTAAGAAAATAAATCCTAAAGTAACACACTTTTGCTCTCCGTTGATTTAGTTGCATATACCTTAACTAAATCTTTTTCGTCTTTCTTCAAATTTTTGTCCTTGTTTTTGCGCTCCTACCTTTCAATCGCCGACGCGCGAATACCACAAAAAAATCAGAATCAGCAGTAATGTATTGAGGTCATTTGCTGGGGAAGGCGATGTGGTGGCCTCGATAAAAACCGTGAAATACGTGGCGAAACTGCAGAGTATTGAAGATGTAGCTAGTCTTATGCCGTTGTACTTAGAAAGCAGTGTTCTTAAAATCTCTGCTTGGAAATGGACGAAGCGGATCAGGAGAAAGTTGAAAAAATTGAAGAGCGTCTGAAGGACCATACACGGAGTGTGCGTTTAAAGTCTACAGTAAGCTCGGGAGAATAAGATAGACTGGTGAGTAGATAGATAATTATGTGAGCGAGATCAGAAGGTTAACGGGTGTAGCAGGGTTTCCTGGAGCAGCAATGGAGCGGATGGTGAAGTTAGCTTTTGTGACCCGATTTCTCGATCATATCTCAGTACATCAGCAGCAGATGCCGGACCCCGAAACGATGTCAGTAGGAGAAATAGTGGATAAGACGCGAGTGTGGACGCAAAGCAACAAACACGACGTAGCGGCAACAGTGACAGCGGATACGAGAAGAACGAAGAGGCAAGCGATGAACAAAAACAACAGGAGTATCGTGTGACAAACGGCTAAGGGACCATGCTTTAGATGCCGACGTCCGCACGGTGCTAACCTGGGCACAGAGCGAACTATTGCAAGCAGGGAAACGAGGAGAGGGGAATTACAGCACCGCTAGTTCCCCACCGATTGAAGATACACCACCAGTCTTTTCCTGATAGTGCTTTGTACAGGAGTCTCATCACTCTTGCTGCAGAGGATATGAAACGATGGTAAAAGTTTACCATACTCACAAATTGGTGTCGAGACTTGCCTGTGGTGGGGCATAGAAAGGACAAGATGGCTTTCACTTTTTCTGGTAGTGGTGTAGCATCAGCACCTGTGATTCGATGTCCCAAGAAGTCGATTTCTGTAACATCAAAAACACAGTTGACGGAGTTGATTATTAAATTGTACTGTGTTAGTCTATCAAAAAGGGAGCTTCTTCTGTAGCTTCGCATTCTGACATACGATAAAAATGTCATCAAAGTATGCAATGATGAAATTAAGGCCCCTACACACGGTGTCCATCAAGCGTTGGAAGGATTGTGCTGCGTTTTTTAGACCGATGGGTGTACGTAGGAATTCGTACCGTCCGAAAGGAGTGATCATAGTGGTACATCATCGTCTCGTACCGGTATTTGGTGGTAACCTCGAATGAGGTCGACCTTCGAGAAAACCGAGCACCCGGCTAGCTGGGCTGAGAAGTTCTGTATGTGGGGAATGTGGGAGCGGTCGGGTGTCGTGTCTGCGTTGAGGCGGTGGTAATCTCAGCAAGGTCGAAAACCTCCGTTGGGCCTCGGTGTCACATACAGGGGTGACAACCAGGGACTGCTTGATCGGCGACAATACCCAACGTCCCCATATTGTCAAACTCAACCTTTGCAATAGCAAGTTTGTCTGGTGGTAGCTGACGTGCGTGGCTGTGCACTGGTGGGCAGTTGGTGTGTATGTGGTGTGTCACTCCGTGGCGGACTGTAATGTTTGGAGAATGTCGGGGTAGTGGGATTGGGATGACTTGCAAGGAGATTCGAGAATTTGTTGTCGGTCTGAGAGGCGGTTGCTATGCGCGTGTTTGTGTGTGTGGGAGAACGTTCAGATGTTGCAACAGGCACGCAGTGTGTGTGTTACTGTTGACAAATCGTCTTCCTTGAAGATCAACCAGTAGTGAGTGTGCTTGAAGGAAGTCTGCTCCGATAATAGGCTGATGAACATCAGCGATAGTGAATGCCTTTGTAACGAACTTATGTGTGTGTAAATATCCTCGTGCACTTTTGGGGTGCACAAAGCAATCACTCACTAGCCGTTGCTTTAATAATCCAGAATTCTACTAGTCAGAAACAACAAGACGCAGACGTAAAATATATATATACTACTTTATTCTCTTTCTTGGTAACAATAACAATAAGTAGTTATCTGATGTCCTTGGTTCGGGGCGCGCAAGGCTGAAAGTAAATCGATTGTAATATTTACAATGATCAGCCACAAAAACAGAAACGGATTCAAAATGGCGTCGAACAGGGAAGTTGAATGTGGTCGGCAACAATTTGGTAAGGACTGCTAGAAGCTAGTTCCAACGGAGAGAAAATATATCGCGTGACGTCGCCTTCAATCGCTGGGTCCCAAGTCCCCGATGACTGCTGCTAGTGGTCAAACGTTCTACGACCCCCTTGCCTCGCTAACTACCACGATAGGCAAGCGGGTCGTGCTTCCGGTGGTTCGCGCATGCGCGAGAGGGCCCTTCCTTCTGTGCCTTGGTGAAGGCACCAACATGCGCGAAATACTAATGGACCGTGCGCGTGCGCGCCGTTGTAGTATCACTACAGGCTCCCCTCCAGTGCGTACGCACGAAAGGAAACTTATTGTAGTGACTGCAAAACTCAAGGTGGACACCAGATAACCAAATAGCACACAATAATATAATGGCAAAATTTATAACATACACAAGAAATTTACTAAAGGAAAAAGAGAAAAAATACTCAATGAGCAAAAATCAAGAGTGCAGGCATGAAAGTGTATACGTCACAAAGTATAGAACCTTCCGCTGAAGGGAGCGGAAGAAAAGGCAGAACTCACAGTTATTGAACCTAGGCGAAATTAAAATCCAACTTCTCTAAAGGTGGTTGATCCTGCGAAATAGCAGTTAAATCAATTGCTGCAGGAGAGGAAATGGAATTGACAGAATAGATCGCTAGTAACACAAAAGGCAAAGGTGCAAACATGCTGGTGTGATGCGCGACACAGATAATTTTCTGTTAATTACGTGACCAACAGTGGTCTAACAGGGAAAAATAATTACGCCCATACATAGGCGCAGCGCATGTGAACATCCGACATATATGAGTCGGGAAAAGAATTAGTCTACTGCAAACGTGTTGCAAAAAACAAGGCAAGTACACGTGCGAAGCAAAAGGCGCATGAAATGCAATAGAGCTTGCCAGACCGAAAAACAGCAAGAATATGCCAGTGGTTGAGCGATTATATGCCTCGTTCGTACAGGAACAAAGGTATTACATGCTGGCGCGTTATAATGGACAAACAACCCTCTCTATGTATACGCGACCGCTAGGGTCTATAGAAATGAGGGGTGTCCACAAAAGGCAAATTTAGCATGGAACAAACAAGCGAGAAAAGCATGTGTGACGTATGTATGTGAGAGAGAGCATTTATGTGTGTGTACGTGTGTGCGACAGAAATACATACAAGGTGAATGCGAGCAAAATATAAAAACAGCGCATAGAAAAAATGTCTCTCGGGCTATTCCAGACAATGGAATTAGTTTACCAGTCTATAATAGCCTGATGTACAATAGCAGTTCGTTCTGTAACAGAAATGTTGAAATCACAAAATGCAGATGCCGATTGAACACATATCGTGTCGCGGTTGTGGCTTCGATGCTGTGACAGGTTAACTGGAACAGAAGAAATCTCGTAGAAAGTGCTGGGCTGTGAATTCTTGGTGTGCTAATGCACAAACGGCAAGTGGACCAAACTTCCGCGAGTTGCTATGTACATCTTGTGGAGGTCGACGGTGTTGAAAGGCGACGTTGGTGGTGGAAGGCGACTGTAGTGGACTTGGGACAACATCGTTCTTAGTGATGATGGCGACGAAGATAACGACGACGTGAAGTAGACAGACGACGATGACGATGACGATGGTGGAGAAAAGGCATCGAATATATGATGGCGTCCGTCATCATGGCTGTAGAAGAAGAAAGAGGCTCCTTCTACAACTGTTTGTGGTGGCCGGAAACAAATCGTCGAAAGATGAATGCGTAGAGTTAAATCGTGTTCCGACTTCGCAGAAAAACTGGATTTTTTGTTGTTGTTAAGTGATCTCTGGTTTTAGACCAGAATCACGTCGGGAGTCACCACTGTAACGAACTTAGTGTGAGTGTGTCTTGTGCTCTTGTACTTTCGGGGTACAAGAAAGCAATCACTCACTCACTAGCCGTTGCTTTAATAATCCAGAATTCTACTAGTCAGAAACAACAAAACGCAGACGTAAAATATACATATAACTACTTTATTCTCTTTCTTGGTAAACAATAACAATAAGTGTGTTATCTGATGTCCTTGATTCAGGGCGCGCAAGGCTGAAAGTTAATAGATTGTAATATTTACAATCTTCAGCCCAAAAACAGAAAGGGGTCAAGATGGCGTCGAACAGGGAAGTTGAATGTGGTCGGCAACAATTTGGTTAAAGGTATTCGGCCGACTGCTGCTATCAACCGGAGAGAATATATGCGTGACCGCCGCCTTCAATCGCTGGGTCCCAAGTCCCCGATGACTGCTGCTAGTGGTCAAACATTCTACGACCCCCCTGCCTCGCTAACCACCACGATAGGCAAGCGGGTCGTGCTTCCGGTGGTTCGCGCATGCGCGAGAGGGCCCTTCCTTTTGGTGCCTTGGTGAAGGCACCAACACGCGCGAAATACAAATGGACCGTGCGCGAGCGCGCGCCGTTGTAGGATCACTACACCTTTGTGCATGTTTGTGAGCCGATCAAAAGAGAAAGGATGCGGCAACCGTACGCCCCGATTGTGGAGCTGTTGGCGGCTGTTAAAGTTTGGCCCTGCTTTCTGTAACAGAGGTCCCTTGCCAATGCTGAGATCATGCTGACTTCTGCTCCTGTGTCGATTAGGAACCTACATCCGGAGCTCCGATCGTGCACATAGAGGAGAAGTTGATCGTGATTGCCGGCCACCAGCGTATTCAATGGCGGCCGGCCCTGGAGTTTTCCGGGGATGATGGTCAAGGGGTCTTGAAGCTACATGGTTGTTTAAACCTGGTACCGAACTTTGTGTGGTAGAAGCACAGGTCGTCTTCTTTAACTCTTATATGTTTTGGGGCCGACCCTATGGTGTTCATCATAACCCTGTGTGACGTGAGGTGACGAGAATGACTCTTTCGTACCACATCACACGACCGTTACAATAAAGAGAAATTGAATAGAACGAATAAATGCCAGATGGAAAGAGATATTGTTATGATAACATGTGCATCTGTGTGTGCGTCATGTATACAGAATAATTGAGAACAAAATGTATGTGTGTGTGTGTAAACATATATGTGTGCGTGTTAAGTACGTATAAGGATGGCAATAAGAAAAAGACAGTAAAAGTATCCACAAGCCAACAAGGTGAGAAGAAATTGCAATACCAGTTCGTAGTCAGTCGTACACAGTAGTTGAAATACTGTATGAAGAAGTCGCGGCTATGATGCTGAGCCGGTTACAGGTACATGTCGTACGTGAATTCGTGGCTGTGATACTACGCCTGGGTTACTTGGTACATGGGATCTTTTCGGTTTGAACGGCAGTTTTTTTGTAGCGGTGTCATATGAAATTGTCACCCATAATTATAACCCTAGTATCGATCTAGTGCATTTCAATCTGTTTTAGGGTTAGGGCTAGTTAGGGTTAGTTAGGGTTAGAGGTGGGGGGAAGGGTATCTTTTTTGCTTCAGAAATGTAAATAAACCTAATCTGTTTCTCAAACGAGGGACATATTCATACAGCACAGAAAGTTTTTCACCTCAATAGATTAGTTGAAATTGTAGAAATTGAAGAAAAAACAACAAATATCTTACAAATTAAAGAATTTTCTCAATAAAACCAAGAGAAAAAGATGTTTTATAAACACATTCTACCAGTATACGAAGTTTAAAAGTGTTTAGTTACGTGGAAATTATTTTAAAAAACTGCCGTTCAAACCGAAAAGATCCGGTACATGAGTTCATTCGCTGTTGATCCGTAGTGAAATAATTCACGAACAGTGAACTGTTAGAACCTGGATGAATTGCTTGCTGAGCTGTGTACGTAGAGAGATGATGTTGACGACGTAAAGAAGGACATGATGGTATTGACGAAGAAGGAGGTTCGTTGAATGTCATGGTAAATATCAACGTAGCTGCGTTGTCGCTGGAACTGGCGAAGAAAAGCTGAGTTTTTATAAGGAGCTGTAAGCTAAAACAGGGTAGTAAACAGACTGTCCCACGTGATCCTATTTAGAGCCTCTGACTAGTTATGCGCGGCAAGTTGGCACAACCGAGTAGGGGACAAATTGTGCCAATACCAGCCAATCAGAGTAGTGGACACAACGTGATCCAAATAGCGGTCAAAGGCTTGCTGTTCCCTGCTACGTTCGAATGCATGTATCTCTCTCTATATAAACGGCAGTTTGTCTGTCTGTGTGTCTGTGTGTCTGTCAGGTTGTACCCTCACCCTGACCACGGCTTTCAACCGATTCTGATGAAACTTGACACACACATAGCCCAATGTCATAATTCAAAACTAACGCAGCGAAAATTTTGAAAAGTTCTCCCAGTTCTGAAAAAAATCGATAAATTCGACATGGGGTCGAGAATCTAAGCTTTTTATATGCAACACATTTTCTGTCTAGGGGACACAACTCGACAGCTAGGGACAGCTAGGAACATCGTATACACAGAAGTATTCGAGTGAAGAGAAGACATTGCAACCTACACATGCGCCTTCGTTCCCTAGAGGGAAAGGACTAGATTGGGATTAGTCGTTGCCTACTAGGGGCTCTTACATACCCGGGAAACGCTGGGCTATGCTGCTAGTATACAATAAATGGGAGAGAGGAATTTCACCCGAGCCTACACTACAACTCCACTGGATAAAAAAAATGTTTGTTAGCTGCTTTCGCTAACTGTCTCAGGTCCTTAATCTCGGCCTGAGATGAGGGCCTGGACCTGGGGTGGTATTTTGCGGAGGAATATTTCCCTAAACAAAAAGGAAGGAGACTCACTGGGAGAAACTAATACCAGCATCTTGTCCATCAACTTCGAAGGCTTGGAATCGCCTAATTCTTACTCCAGTATCTTGGTTGCTGCTTCCAGGTCGCTCAGCCGGAATGTGTTAACGATCCTGTCTTTTAACGTGGTGTATTTGGGCGTAGCCGGAGTTTGGATTAAAATGTCCAGCACTCTTGTTGCCGTGTCTTCATCCAATGCCACTGCTACGTACGATCATTTCGTTAGGTCCGAGGTGATATTGCGTACGCTAAATTGCAATCCCGCCTGCGCGAACCATAGATCGGCCCGCTTCGGCCAGAATCGAGGAAGCTTCAGTGCTGTGGTATGATCGCTTGCCATGTTCGTTTTCTGTTTATTTCGATATGTTGTTCTTCTGTGGGGTCACAAATTATAGCTTTAGTTTAGCTATAGACAAAAAAAAAATCAACAGAGAATAAGAGTGTGTTGATTCTTACATTCAGTTATACATCGTGAGGGCGAGAGCTATCAGCCGACTCGTGCTTCGGAGAAGTCCCACCGAATCGGAAGTCTCCTTCAATGCAGACAAGCTCACTAGCTAGCCTGCAGTGAAGTTCCCGTCTACAGTTGGTCTGTTCGAAGTCTTTGGACAGTGTACTACACTGTCAATAACAAAAATACAATGGCAGAAAAGCTTCAAACTTATCGGATAAAAAGAAATTATTTTCTTCCATCAGAATATAACGAAGACATTGTGGATGAAAGGTGTCAACCCTCTCACCTATGAAGTAACATTTTAATTCATAATTTAGATAATGGGAGGCGAAATACTCTTGACCCTTTGAAGAGTCACCGAGAGAAAGAGGGACGGAAAAGGTATTCACAAACTGGAGACCTGATCCGAATGTTAGCAACAAAGGGGATAATACTAAGGGCAGCCAAATTGCAAGGGGATAGCGTTAAAATGGGTGACGGATTATGTTATGTGTAGTTTGGGTTCTAATGGGATAGACAACCAAATGAAGACCATTGTTATTGTTACGTGTTTATTTACTTCTCATGTTACACGGACTCGACATTCAGCGTAGTAATACATTATATACTTTGCACACAGTTGTATTGTTCACTAACAAAATAGTGCCAAGAGTGGGGATGTAGTTTGGCATACGTAAACACATAGATATGAATGTGTAACAGATTAAGTAGGCTGATGTTATAATCCTTTCTATTATAGGCACAAGGCCTGAAATTTGTGGGGAATGGGCCAGTCGATTAGATCGACTCCAGTACACAACTGGTACTTACTTTATCGACCCCGAAAGGATGAAAGGCAAAGTCGACCTTGGTGGAGTAGGCTGATGTAATAATGTCGAGTATTAAGTAATGGAGAAGGAAATATTCTCAGATTAACAACAGAAATGCTAAAAAAAGCCCAAGTTTTCTCCCATTATAATTGTTTCCTTTCCCCCATCTCTCTCTGTCCTTTATCTACACAAAGCATATCTATCCACACCCTCTTCGTAACACACACTACAATTCTTCGTAACACACACTACAATTCTTCGTAACACATACTTCAATTCTATCGCGAAAGGCAATATATCACCTTATCATGTTGTTCAGCTTAAATTTTGATTACGTGTCCGTCCCCAACTTTTCCTTCGATTGTTCATTATAGTCTGATTCCATGTCTCAGCAACAAACATCCTCTCACGTCTTTCACTAAGATAACCACATATCTGCAGAATGACACATTAAGCAGCACTCTTATATTGTATTCCCTACCCCCTTCTTATTAAAATCTAGAAAATAAATAGTTCAGGCACATGTTTGTTACAACAAACGAACCCTGCTATACAGAAGAATTTTGCAGGTTGAATAATTCTCACGATAGCGATGTTGTGGAAGTGATTATACAATATAGTTTATCGCCTCAAATATAGCGAAAAGTGATATGGCAACTTCCACCAGCTGGCCAACATCGTGACCTAGATCAATGATTTTCAGAGTCGGTTTCAATTAAAAAAGAAAAAAGAATCTGGTGTTTCACGAGAATAGGTGCTTTTAAAAATATATTCTTTTTAAATGCGAGCTTTCGTTCTATGTACATATAATGGTGGACAACAGAGTGACTGGAAGGCAACTGCCAAACACCACCACCAATACTGAATGTTTGTGAAAATGATGATAGGTAAACCTTTACAAGTTGAGAAGAGATTGTCTGAAGTTCCTTGCATGGGGTGATATTTACTTTTGACGACGCTTCATGCCTTATGTACTCTTTTAAACAAAAAAAAAAAAAACTGAAATAACGGAAGTGACGACAATCAAATTGGAAAGAAATGAAAAGGATAGAAAGAAAAATATAAGTTTGAAGCTTACTGAATATGTTTATGTAACAGGAAGAAGTATTTACATAAACTTATAAAATTCATTTATTCAGCAAATTAAATATCCTACTGGTTGAATTTACCATACACATGTGTTGTTGAAGAACAACGCACCACTTGTTCCACATCAACGTTCTGTTGCTAGTCTGAAGTGGTGAACTTCAGTTGTTATATGCGAAACAATATCTCACTACTATTCGGAACATCGGTACCTGTAGACATAACACCACACACATGCAATTTTTCCTTTGTTTTAGTTCCATTTGTTTTTTTTCTATCTTAATTTCTTAGTTCCCTCTTCGCTTTGTTATTTGTGAATTTCTTCCTATCACTTTAATTTCTTTCCAATTTTATTGTCGTCACTTCCGTTTCTTTCGTATTTTATTTTCCTATTTTTTACAGCCTAAAATGGTACACAACCACTCCCTGTGCCTTCTGAAGTGTTCATATGTAACGTTGCATCGTTGGGATCTATGAAATGACGACTGGTTTACCGTGTAATGGTTTGGCAATCATTTTCTTTTCATTTTGATGTCGGCCATTATATGTACACGATACGAAAGATCAACATATTTCTTTATAAAATTGGTATTCGCCATTTTCAAAATATGTAATTAAATTTCTTCTTGATGAATAAATTTCCTCTCCGTGACAATTTTTGTTTCATTTAGTGTCTTATTAACATTAGGGTGGAGGGGCTTGTCTGTAAAATGTTTTCAAGAATGTATTCAGTGATTTTCGGAAAATCGTATTAAAAGTCGCACGACAAAATAAGATTGGAAATCATCTGTCTAGAAAACAGGGAGCCTGGTGTCCTTCATAAACTTTCATCAGGTCATGATGAAGTTGTGCCGCAATTGTCGATGAGTTGAGGACACTGGTGATGGAATGGGTTATTATTGGGCATACGTCATCGTTTCTTATTTCTTTACATACGTCATCGTTTCTCACACAACTGGTAAGTTGTAGTTGATACATGATGATGATCATATCCTCGCACTGCCGCTAACAGCGAATGACGATGACAATGGCGACGACAATGTGTGCTATGGCTGTGCTATGACATGGCCGAGTATGTCTTTGAAGTCTTTATTTAAAGGATCAATGAAGCTTTGTCGTGAGGTGTTTGGTTGTATGAGGATCACACAAGTAAGGAAGCTAGAGAGAGGGGGAAGGAAGAGAGAAAGAAGAGGAACGTAGGGGCCAGCTCTAGGATGCATTATTTGATGGTAAATAGGAGCAGTGTCAAGGCTGCAGACGGCCGACAGCCTTGTTTGCTTGAAGCAACTACGTAGAGGTGTTTTAGCACTTGGTGTGTATGTGTGTGTGGCGGCGAACCTAGTGGTATAGGGTGGAGGATATTTAGAGGAATTTCACCCAGTACGAGCATTGTAAAGGTGGCTACAAGGCGGACAGTGAATGTAGAAATCTCAGTGGAAGTCCAGCATAACTGAAAAATGGAAGAGAGCAGGTACGTTAAAGTTGGTTGAGGTCCTCTTGGCAAAGATCAGAAAAGTTGATTGCAATGTAGGAAGTGGGAAACTTTGCGTGTTCTGTAATGCAGGAAGGCGTCTTTCGAATAAAGGTCTTGCAAGTGTTATGGTGGTAGTTAAAGTTATTCATTCGATTGTTTAATTTTCTCAAGTACTGTAGGCCGTGTTGTCAGTTTGTACTACAGCAGCGTAGTTGGGGGATTTAGAGTTATGTGTTTTGGTATATGAAGAAACATGCCAAAGAGAATGATTTTAGTCACCTACTTAATTGTTTCTCATGGTTCAAGAGGGAAACAGATGCACCAGTACAACAACCGTAAACATTCAGCACAATGGCTGGACAAAGACGAGCCACCAAAACACAGTCCAAAAGCAAAATTCATCAAAAGAAGCTGCTTGCGACCTTAAGAATATTATTCAACTACCACCGTAGTTGAATGATATACATACATACATACATACATACATACATACATACATACATACATACATACATACATATATATATATATGTATGTATATAAAACTGAGAATGTGTGTCTGTCTGTCTGTCTGTGTGTTTCCCTAAAACTTGAGAACTACACAACCAATTTCATTCAAATTTTACACATGCCTTACTTAGGATCCATGTAGTTTCATGGGCAAAAAAAATGTTCAACTTCTTGCCTAGAGCGAGCCTATAGTAATATCATATCTTCTCCACTATTACAGTATTACGTGTTAAAAGTGAAACAAAAACATTTCTCTATTTTATGTCAGATGCTTTCACTTTAACAATAAAAATAATAATAACAATTGAATCATATGTAGCAAGTAATAATTAAAATGAAACTAAAGTATAATATAATCGTAACATAACAAAAGTAAAAATAGCAATTGGTATAAAATTGCATCAATGGTTTCACATGAATAGGAATAAATTAAAAATAAAATTAGCGTGCAGAAATGGAATAGTCCAGATTGATAATAAAAAATTAAATTAAAGAAAAGACTATTGTCTATAAAATATACAATGTAGAGAAAAAAGAAGATTTGAACACCTGGAGGAAAGCACCATCGAAAAGTGTCTTGGTGCGACTATGAAAGATATGTAACCAGAGGCGGTAAATTCGCCACAATAGAAGCAAGGTTCCAGTCAACGGAGCATGCAAGGGAGTACTCGACTCGAACTTGCAAGGTGGAAATATTTTATTTTTACCTTTATATCTGGGACGTAGGACGTCCCAGATTAAAATTAAAAATGTCCCCCCCCACATAACAGTAGAGGTAGGCTGGATTGTAGCCACACTTCTATACAAGAGGGAGGACCAGATACAATTGATCGAAATTGCAAGAGACGGGCTTACAATTCCAGTCTGTTATATATTTTGAGTATTGTGATCACTAGCAAGATCAAGATATAACTTTGTATTTTGTATTTTATGTGTAGATGTATATATATAGATGTACATGTAATATGTACATATATATATATATACATATATACATGCACTAGCACTATGACCCGGCAACGACGGGTCATAATGCTAGTGTATATATATATATATATATACATATGTATAGATAGATAGATAGATCGTTAGCTACTATACACATTTTTTCTCTCGTTTTTTCTGTGTACCTTTCTGTAGAAGAGCGTAAGCTCGAAACGTAAAGGACTTTTTTCTATTCCTGAGCGTTATGCTAATACATCTGTTTGTTTTGTACACCACATGTCTTCGTCTTTTGTTTTCCCTATATACATATATATATATATATATATATATATATATATATATATATATATATATATATATGTGTGTGTGTGTACATAAATACACACACATACATATATACATATACATGCACAGACACATATAGGTGCAGGCGTGGCTGTATGGTAAGAAGCTTGCATCCCAACCACATGGTTCCGGGTTCAGTCCCCATTGCATGCCACCTAGGGCAAGTGTCTTCTGCTATAGCTTCTGGCCGACAAAAGCTTTGTGAGTGGATGTGGTAGACAAAAATTTTTAAAAGTCCATCATATATATATATATATATATATATATATATATATATATATATATATATATAACTATTTGCATCACGTGATTTCATTATTACTTACGAACCATGAGTCAGCCTCACACCAAATACTAGATCGAAAGACAGTCGAACCGATATAGTATAATAATAGCCAAACAGCCCGTGATGTCGCGAAAAACCGGCGGGCTACGAAGAAATTAGCATTGGATGTGAAACTGACTGCCTCTGATGATCCGCAGTACGGTGAAATCATGTGAACAGATGGTGATTTCATCAGCTGATATAATTGGTATTTAATTTGCACGTGTCATCAACATGAGATAGTATTTCTGGACGTCAACCGTAGTTTAAGGCAATTTAAACAACACGCCCAATTTACAAACACTGTTACCGTTATTAATAGCTAATTCGTATCCTACCAGCCGTTTGCGACGTAACTGAATGTTTAGCTATTATTATACTATATCGGTTCGATTGACTTTCGTCCTGGTACTTGGTGTGAGGCTGACTGCCACTCATGATTCGTAACTAATAATAAAATCACATGATGCAAATAGTTTTATATATATTATTATATTATATCGGTTTGACTGACTTTTTTTTTCTGTGATCGATGCAAAGACTGGCTGCCGCCGATGATCTGCAGCAACGGTCAAATCACGTGATACGGTCATGCCTTCTATCGGTGCAGAAGATAATTTCGTCAGCTGGTATAGTCGGTACTTAATCAGCTTGTGTCGTCAGCATGAACTGATATCTCTGGGCGTTAACAGCAGTTTAAGGTGATCTAAACAACACATCCAATTTAAGCTGGATGTGCGAAATATTATTTGTTACAAACACTGCTACTGGTACTAACAGCTAATTTATAAATACACATACATGCATGCATGCATACATACATACATACATACATACATACATACATACATACATACATGTGTGTGTATATATGTCTGTGTGTATGTGTATATGTATATATATGTAAAAAATGCATTCGTATATCTATCAATAGTGTGTGTATATTATCTCTAGTGCACAGTATTATACATCCATTACGGCTGATCTTACCAATCGGCTTCGCACCAGGGATTCAACGGAGTGTTTGGTAACAATCCGATTATGCAACCCTGCAATCATCAGAGGTAGCCGATATGGAATGAAATATGGCGAGTGCTCTCTATTGTTGGAGGTGAATAGACACACCCGGTGTGCGGTTGCTGTGAAAAAGGTGGTGAAACGAAACGAGTTAGCGGTTGAGTTATGTCCCTTGGTACTAAAACATCCCCACTGGAGTAGTTATGTTGCAATTCAGTAAGAGTTTTCTGGAAAAGTTTGTGGGAAATGTGTGTGTCCTTAAGATTAGTGTTCTTGTGGAAATGGAATTTGTGTAATGATACTATATGTACGAGGGGCGTTCAATAAGTAATGCCCCTGACCCACTTCCCATAGCAGTAGAGCAACGAAACTTGGCACAGTTATTAGTCTTTTTCTACATAGAAACCACCCAGAGTTACGCATTTCTGCCATCGTTTGATGCAGCGCTGGAGACCGTTTTTGTAGAAGACCCCAGTTTGGTCCTCCAGCCACGACATGACTTTAGAAATCAAGGCTGCATCATCTGTGAAATGCTTTCCTTTCAAAAAAAACTTCATGGCTGGGAAGAGGTGAAAATCAGAGGGTGCAAGGTCAGGAGCGTAGGGGGGATGGGGGAGGAGTTCATAGCAGCACGCCTGTGCTTCTGATCTGGCGACACGCGAGTTGTGAACCGGAGCGTTGTCCTGCAGGAGGAGGATGCCTTTGCTGATCTTGCCCCACCTCTTGATTTTGATAGCTTCTCATAATTTCCTCAAAAGTGAAGCATAATAGGCTCCTGTAATTGTGGTACCCTTTGCCAGGAAATCTGTCATCACTACTCCGTCCTGGTCCCAGAAGACTGTGAGCATGACCTTGCCAGCGGAGGGCTGCACCCTTGCCTTCTTTGGAGGAGGTGAGTCACGGTGCTTCCACTGCATTGACTGGACTTTGGTCTCTGAATCATAGTGATGGACCCAGGTTTCATCCTGTGTAATCAGTCTTTTGAAAAATTTTGACTCATCTTCTTGGCACATCTCCAAATTCATCCTCGAGCACTCGACGCGTTCTTGCTTCTGGAAAGGTGTGAGCAACCTGGGAATCCATCTGGCAGACACCTTTTGCATATGCAAATGGTCATGAATGATAGTTTCCACAGACCCGGAATAGTTATGCATCGATCTTCCAAAATGGCAGCCTCAACTTGACGGACAGATGCCTCATCAATGGCAGAAGGGGGTGACCAGATCTGGGAGCTGTTTCCACAGAGTTCCGACCATGTTTGAATTCACGATGCCAGCGTTTTACAAGGTCATATGATGGGGCATCATCACCATAAGTTACTTTCATTTCATTAAAAGTCTCCTGTGGTGTGCGTCCTTTCAAATACAAAAACCGGATCACTGCTCGACACTCAATAGGCTCCATTTCACACTTGACTCAGTTCAAACACCTGTAAATCAGAAACCACAATTAATTCAGTGCTGTAATTTGCCACTTACTCTATAGAGATATAAATGATTGCACATGCAAAATTTCAGCTAGATCAAACAACTTCAAGTGGGTCAGAAGCATTACTTATTGAACGTCCCACGTATACCCTTTGTAGTGGGTGTGGGCATACACATCTGTGTTCGTTAGTGTGTTTTCTTTTTTTTATGCATTGGTTAAGTCCGTAGGGCATTTATGTGTGCATGGGGTGTGTGTAGGGGTACAATATGTGTGGGAGCTTATATTGGGGGTGGTGGATAACAGTCAATTGGGTAGGTGTCCGCCGTGTTGGTGTGTATGTTTGTGGGTGCGTTAGTGTATGCTCTGGTCAAACTCATTGCCGGACTCCAGGGTATTTATTGGTGGAGGGCCGAAGTTAGGGGTCTGATGATTATAGTCATGATGGGACACGCAGGTATGGTAAGGTGTATTTCCTTTCATGTGGGCAAGGATTATAATTCCGCCGTTCCATGAGCATGTTGTGTTACCCCTACATGAGTGTCCTACTTCTGTCTCGGGTGTGGGCCTACCTGCTAAAATCTTTTTTACATTGAGTGCACAGCTAAACGAAGTTCTCAGGGTATGCCTCTTGAATATTTTGTAGAACCTATTTGTACGAGGGAAGTGCTTATCTACTAAGCTAAGAAAAATCATACTATTCAGGTTTTAACACTTAAAGCGAAGGGCAGTGTGAATCACTTAAAAAGAAGGGCGGTGCTTTCTTTTGGACGGGTTAGGGACTGCCGTGTAACTAATTCTATCCTTGAAACCGCTGGCGGCGAGAGCATCATTGTAGTATAAGGCGGCAGCATAAAAAATCTCTGTTTGAAGATAGGCTGGAGATTTTTCTGCTGACGCTCTTTACCAGGTTCTTGAAAACTGTGGCTGGATGACAGGAACCTGTGTTAATGTATGATAGCTTCTCGCTTGGCTTCCTAAAGAGTCTGTAGGCACCGGACTCCAATTCCAGGGTCACATCAGGGAAATCCGCCGTTTTCAGGTTGGTTTCTATCGTGACCTGCAGTCCAAGGGAGTTCATGGTGCTGGTGAAATCCTTTTAAGCTTGTCTAGCGTGTGACCGTTTGCCCCTCTTGATATTGCCAATGCATCATCTCTGTAAAGCCCAGAGTTAGTTGAAGGGAATTTCTTTTTGAGTACATCTACGATGAAGAAACCAACGAGGTCACACACGTCAGCACTGTCGAAGGCGCCCATTGCTACGTCAAAGGAGCTTTCTGGGTCAGTTCGTTTGACCCAGGCCGACCCCTTACTGAAGAGTAAGGCTCTTCTAGCGGGCAATATAATGCGTATGTCCTCGTCACTGACTTCAGTGTAGGCCCTAGCGAAGTCCAGTGCCTTAAAAGGAGCTCCTCGATATAGATAGGAAAAGTTCAATATATTGAATTGGGTAAACCTAGCTCTACTCCTTCCGCTAATGGTTTTAAACCATGTTATGACCTCGATGGTGTTGCACCATAGGGCGAGGCCAGAAACATTTCTAACGCCGTTACAAGGAAAAATAAAGTCCCACTACATTACAAACACCACAAGTGCAAAATCATAAACAAGTGCTCAAGACTCCTACACCTACTCCCACACCCACTCCAAAGCCAAGAAAAAGGAGTCTAGCCCCGGTTGCCACGGAAAAGCAAGTTGCTCCTGAATGCTTATCCTCCCAAGCCAACATCAACTGCAATGACATGGGGAAGGAAGAGCTGAACGATCAATGGATCACAGTGACAAAAGGGGGTGGGCGAAAGAGGAGGAGAGTACATAGCCCCACTCCAAGAAATTAACAAAAACTCATTCTGAAGCCACAACTGCAACACAATTCACAACCACTCCAACAAAAACAAGAACAAGATCAACAACTTCAAAAGCAGCAACATCATCAACAACAGCACGAGATTAAAGAAACCGAGAAACAACTGATTACAGAACTTCAAAAATATTCATCAGACTGTAGATGAAACGTCTCCATCAATTTCACTGTTGTGAACAAGTGTAACAGTGAATTGATGGATTTTGTAATTCGAAACAAAAACAAAATAGAGTCAGAGGGAAAGGAATTTGAGGATTTCATCCTCAAAATCCTCAAGGACAGACTTTATAAAACAATAAAAGTAAAATTCATCAGACGTTTATAAAACTATAATTGAAAAATTCCTAGGTAGTGTGGGATTTAAAAAAAATATGTTGATAAAGGGTTATTGGATGGGCCTTTTAAAACATTTTTGCCAAGAGAGGCCCGGAACTTCCGGGCTTCTCGAAAATCAAGGTGAGTAATCTCCGCGTTTTCTTTCTCCGACTAGCATGGCTGTGCTGAGAATGGTTTATGTGAACGTGCGTGGCCTAGGATCAACTTGGAAGCAAGGTCACTTGCTCAACGATATTAGGTTTTTTCATTTGGATGTGGCTGCCATTACTGAAACAAGGGTCTCCGGAAAACACGCTCTAGCATTCTTTTTTTAGGACTACGAGGTATTCTCATCTTGTGGTCTATCAGGAGCGGGTGGCGGTGTAGCAGTGCTACTCCGGAAATCCTTATATCTCCAAGCACGGTCTATCTTCCTGGACCCGGATGGTAGGGTGGTGGTCCTGGTCGTGAATGGCAATGAAGGTGGCGCCTTTAGATTAGTGGTGGTTTATGCTCCAACAGGGACTGGAAGGTCAGATTTCTTCAGGTGTCTAGAAACATTCTTGGGAACGTCTCGCATTTTAGTACTAGTGGGGGACTGGAATAGTATTTTGGACACACGGAAGGACTGTGTGGGTTTAGTACATAGTAGAAGGGAGTGTAAAAGACTCGAAAACCTGCTCAGGACTTTCCAGCTTTCTGACAGGTACCAAATGGATTTCCTCTGATGTGCCAGTGTGGACATGGAGCAACCGCAGCGGGTCATCCAGATCCTATTTAGATAGATTATTTGTTAGGTGAGAGGATAGGGACAGCATATGTTGCCCACAATTTAAATTGGTCGGCTACACAGATCACAAAATTTGTGATATGCTCAGTTGATTTAGATAGGACGTGTATACAGGGACCCAGTTACTGGAAGTTGAATGCGTTCTTGCCGGCTCGCAAAGACTACAGGGACTGGATAAGCGAACTAGTTAAGCAACAGTTGACGGGGGTTATCGCCAACAACCTGTAGTGGATCGCTCTGAAGAGAGCGATTAGAGTAGAATCGATAGCGTATAGCAAAGATTTAGCAATAGAAAGAAATAGATTAGAGGGAGAACTAGATAGCAATCTAGAAGAGGCGATTAGTAAAGGCATCGTCACCGATGCGTTAGCGGCGAGAATGGCCCCTGATAATTTTTTGAGGCGAAACATGAAGGGTGCGTTGCCAGAGCTAAGGTCCGTGCGCTAAAACACGAAAGAACTAAAGGGCCTGAAAGTGGTAATAGAGTAACTGAAACAGCGCCTCATTGCAGAGAAAGCAAAGATGGTGAGATACGACCAAAGAATGAAGGGATGTCAGCAGAATAGGTTATTCAGAGTAGATCAGGAGAGATTCTACAAACAAATGAATGGAGAGTACAGATGAAAAGTTGACACGAGATAGCATTGAAAGTCTAAGGTTTTGGAATGACATCTGGAGCAAAGACAAGGAGCACAAGAATGATGCTGAATGGTCACAAGAACTGAAACAAACGGTAGTCAGTCCAAAACAGGCAGAACTAGTCATTTCAGTTAGGGAAGTGAAGGAAATCAGTAAAGAAATGGGTAACTGGAAGGCCCCGGGACCAGATGGAGTTCAAGGCTACTGTATCAAAAGATTTGGTGTATGTCATGCATGAATAGCTGCACAACTCAACACCATATTAAATGCCGACCAAGTAACAGCAGAGTGGCTGACAATGGGTAGGAGAGTGCTGTGCTTGAAAAACATCAAAAAAGGCAATACGGTAGACAATTACAAGCCGATATCCTGCTTGCCGCTTATGTAGTTTTTATTGACTGGAATAGTCGCAGAGTCAATGTACAGACATTTGGGAAAAAATGGAGTCCTGCCATATGAGCAGAAGGGGTGCAAGCGTAAGTGCAGAGGTACCAAGGATCAACTACTGGTTGACAAAACTGTACTTAGAGACTGCAAAAGGAAGAAGACTAACTTTGCCATATCATGGATCGATTATCGTAAAGCATACGATATGATCTCACATTCTTGGATTATGGAATGTATGAACCTATCTGGTATTGCATCGAATGTCGAGCGATTGCTTCGAAAAAGTATGGCGAATTGGAAGAAGTTTAGGAATAATAGAAATCAGGAGAGGTATCTTCCAAGGAGACTGCTTGTCCCCACTAATCTTTGTACTGTGAATACCACTAACACTGATTCTGAGGAAAGCGAAGGCTGGGTGTATATTCAAGAACCATCAACAAAAAGTCAACCACTTGTTATTCATGGATGACCTCAAACTTTATGGTGAAGATGAATCCCAAGTCAGTTCCTTAATTGATACGATGTAAACCTTCAGTGCTGATATCAGAATGGAGTTCAGACTGAAGAAGTGTGGTGTTAGTCTTGAAGAGAGGCAAAATCAAATGTATGGACAGGCTAGCGATACCGTCGAGGGATGTTATGAAGTAAATAGAAGAGACGGGCTATAAGTACTTGGGGAGTTTGGAAATGTATAAATTGATGGAGAAAGAAATGACAGAAAAATTTAAGGTGGAGTACGTGCACAGACTGAGACTGATCCTTAAGTCAAAATTAAACGGACGGAATAAGAATGAAGCTATCAACACCTGGGCGGTTTCACTACTTAGATATGGAGCAGGGGTGATCGCATGGACAGTAGACGAACTAAATAGCTTAGACACAAAGACAAGGAAGTTGCTGATTAGATATGGGATACTCCACCCCAAAAGTGACACAGATAGACTGTATCAAGAAGAGGGAAAGAGGACTGATTGGATGCGAACACAGTATTAGAGCAGAAGAAAACAACATAGTATGGTATGTAAAAAATGCCACAGAGCCAGTATTATTGGAAGTAAGAAGGCCAGGCTTGTGTAGGATGGAAGATTGCAAAAATTAAGCACTGTACAAGCACTTGAGAATGAATGAAATTGAAAATAGGTGGATAAAGAAAAGAATGCATGGACAATTTCATAGGGATGTTGAAGATAAGACATACCGAGTAAAAAGATGGTTATGGATGACTAAAAGTGATTTAAAACCAGAGATGGAGACTCTAATATGTGCTTCCCAAGATCAAGCATTAAGAACCAATTACATCAAATACAGAATAGTCAACACATCAGAAAGTGATAAGTGTAGAATCTGTGGACAAAATGAGGAAACCATATGGCATATTACCAATCAATTTACGCCACTAGACCAGAAAGAACATAAGAGATGTTATGACAACATAGCAAGGATTGTCCATTGGACTATTTGCAACTGGTATGGACTTGACAGAGCAAAAAAGTAGTACGGACATAAACCCGAAGGTATCATTGAAAATGAAAATGCAAAGATCCAATGGGATTTTATGATTCAGTTTGACCACGAGATAGAGAATAGGAAACCAGACATAGTATTAATTGAGAAAGAAAGCAAACGATGCTGGATCATAGATATAGGATGCCCAGCTGACTACAAGGTATGCGATAAGGAAGAAAGAAAAGTCGATATATATGACAGGTTAGCTTGGGAAGTTAAGCAGTTGTGGTTTTTGAAAAAAGTGGTAGTAGTATCAATAATTGTTGGAGCCCCAGGAACACTGAGTAAAAATCTTGAGAAGTGCATGGAACAAATAGGGGCTGCAGTAAAGGTGGAGCACTTGTAGGAAATAGCACTGCTTGGAACCGCTCAAATACCTCGGATGGTGTTTGAAAATTATGGGGTGTTACCTTAGTTAACTGGTAGTGAACAGCTGACACCGTAGTACAACAATAGCGTTAGAAGCTGTGCAAAGACAATAAAATAATAATAATAATAATAATAATAATAATGATGATGATGATGATGATGATGATGATGATGATGATGATGATGATGATGATGATAATAATAATAATAATAATAATAATAATAATAATAAAGTTCTATATTTAAGAGATGAGGAATTATGTACATTATGTACATTATTTACATTTGATGGATATTTGTCTGCATCTTGTTTGTTGTTAACACAACGTTTCGGTTGATATACCCTCCATCCTTCTTCAGATGTCTTCTGATGTACTCCTTTTCAATTTTCGTTTTCATTTCTGTAGTTAGTACTCTGTTAGATTCTAATACTCCTAGACACTTATAATTCTCCCCTCCTTTCAATGATTTTAATGTCTGGTCATCTGATAAATGGATAACTTCGCTGTTGACTACCTGTCCCCTTCTCATGACTAATATTGCACGCTTATCTATGCCAAATTCCATGTCTATATCTTTGCTGAAGAGTCTTACAGTCTGTATTGAGGAATCTATCTCTTTTTTATTCTCACTAAAAAGCTTCAGGTCATTCATATAGAACAAAGGGTTAATTTTTCCATTACCTGAACTGATATCCTGCCTTTTCCTTCCTTAATACTAAACTGAGGGGGATCAAGCATAAAACAAATCTTAAAGGGGACAACAAGCCCCCCCTGGAAAATTCCTCTTTTGGTATTAACTTTCCCTAAGAGTATGTCGTCTGAGTAGAGATCTACTTTGCATTTCTTCATGCTAAAGCTAATTAATTCTCTTATGTTGTCTGCTATACTGAATATACTCAAACATTCAGTTATCCATGAGTGTGGCATCATGTCATAGGCTTTCTTATAATCTATCCATACTGTTGTTAAATTTTTCTTTTGTAGCGTTTACTTCATTTAGAACTGCTTTGTCTATATATAATAGATCATACATTCCTCTAGCCTTCCTGCAACCTTTCTGTTCTTTTGGTAGTCAATTCTGGTTTTCAAGATACTCGTAAATGCTTCCTGAAAGTATTCCTGTTAACAGCTTCCACACTAATGGTAAGCAAGTGATTGGTCTATAGTTGCTAGATATATTACTCTTCCTTTTATCCTTCATAATGAGTATTGTCCTCCCTCTTGTCATCCAGTCTGGCATTATTCCTCCATTAAGGCAATCTCGAAGTTGTTTCCTCAGTATCCCATGTAAACTATTGAATTTCTTTAGCCAGTACCCTTGAACTAAATCTGGTCATGGGCCCTTGCAATTCAGCATTTTTCCTAACACTTTACTCATTAATTAGTTAATTTTAGATCTGGCTGCTTCTCACTCACTACTTATTCCCTCACTTTCTTTAACCATACTGCATCTCCATTATGTTTGAATGATTTATCCCAAATATTACTCCAGAACTTTCTAGCTTCTTCTGCATTAAGTTTCTCACCTTCAGTACTTAATTCTCCACTATTTATTTGGTTATAAATCTCCTCTGGTCTATCTCAAATAACTTATTCTGTTGATATTGATCAATTCTTTTCTGATATCTGGAGAGCTTGCCAGCTACTGCTATGATACACTGTTTCAACTCTTCTATTATTGTCCCAAATTCTTTCTCTTTGACTAAATATCTTTTCTCGAGGTAAGATTTGCATCTTGTGTTTCCTAACTTGTTCAGTTTCCAGGTTTCTATTCTATTCAGATCTTGTCTTAAGGTCTTCACTTTATTTTGTAGTCTCCTTTTCCCTATGAGATATCTAATCTTCTGGTGA
>NC_043020.1:20971866-21021866 GCF_006345805.1 Octopus sinensis
CAACGGCCACGATTGGATGGTTCGCTTACGTGCCACCGGCACTGGTATCACAGCTGCAATTTCCATTGATGTTGATCGACTTCGATTTTGGTTCTGATTATAATAATAATAATAATAATAATAATAAATACATATAATAAGGTGTTAGCCATAAATTCCTTTGCAGTACCAGTTGTTCTTTATAGCTTCAATGTGCTTAACTGGAATACCAGTGAAATAATGAAAATAGACAGAAAAATCCACAAGCTACTGACTTGTAATAAGATGCACCACCCAAAGGCAGACGTGGATCGCCTTTACCTTCCCAGAGCTCAGGGAGGTCGAGGTTTGATCCAGCTTGAACTTACATACAAAACCACCACAATCGGACTGGCCAAATACCTTGAAGCAACCAACGATTGGATGCTAAAACTTGTTGAAAAACATGAAAGACTTCACTCTATTCTCAAAGAGAGCAAAAAATTCGCTGCTGATCTCTTAGTTACCCACCAGATTGATCAGGCTGAAGGAAATGCGCCAACTGCAGCTGCAAAGAAAATAAAATTAATTGCAAAGACAAAAGCACATAAAATTTTAGCTAGCAGATAGGAACAGAAACCTCTCCATGGCAATTATGTGGCCCGTAGCAAACAAGCTGATGTCGACCAGAAACACACACACCAATGGTTACGAACCTCAGGGCTAAAAGCAGAGAGTGAAAGTTTCATATTAGCTGCTCAAGACCAAAGCTTATTAACCTGGAACTACCAAGCCAATGTGATAAAAAATGGAACTGACCCAAAATGCCGATTCTGTAACAATGAGATTGAAACAATAGACCACCTAATCTCAGGGTGTAGAGTCTTAGCACCTGCAGAATATAAAGCAAGACATGACAGAGTCGGCCAGTCTTTACATTGGACAATATGTCAGTATTATAAAATCAAAAGCGCTGACAAATGGTATAAACACCATCCTGAAGCTGTGACTGAGGGAGAAAATGTGTCGATTCTATGGGACTTCCCCGTACAGACCAGCAAGACTATAAAAGCTAATAAACCTGATATTATTATAAAAGATCAGACAAAAAAGACGTGTTTATTAATTGACATGAGTATCCCTTGCGATCACAATATAGTGGTGAAAGAATTTGACAAGATTAGTAAATATAAAGACCCTGCTAATAGAAATTGAAAAAATGTGGCATCTCAAGGCGACTACGGTACCAGTGATTGTAGGATCTCTAGGAATGATAAAAAAGGTACTGAAACCTATTTGAAAATGATTCCAGGCTTACTATCCTTACAGGAAGTGCAAAAAATCGTATTAACAGGAAGAACATTATCGCTGTGAAAACAACATCCATCCATGAATTTATTTATTTATTAATTTTTAAATACATATTTTATCTGTGAATTTGTGTGTGTAATCTGGGAATGCATACAATGAGCTTCTCTGCCCTAGGTGTATGGAAAACACTCGGCGAGAAATGAAGGAAAATTTGAAGAAAGAAGGAAAAAAACATAATAATAATAATAATAATAATAATAATAATAATAATAATAAATGCCCTGATGCAGTACCAGGCAGTGGCTCTCATGACTGCTGATCTTAACTGATTGGAAGTGTTATCATGTACATTGTTTTGCCTTGGTGTAAAAGATAGGCTACAGCAAATATTCTGCTCAATACCACAGATTTGCTTGTCAGTTGTTTGACCTTAACCAGTTGAGCATGTCCCTTAGTGGCTGACAATATGTGCATCTCTGATCACGAGCAGAAATAGTTGGGGAGCATCATAGCCATGTGTTGAGAGGGATTCTTTGGGGTTTGAATATTTCACCTCTGGAAACATGGGTGTTTCGTTCAATATCCTTAAACAACCCTTATTCAGGGACCTTTTGAGTAGGATGGGTTACTCGACCAGAAGAACATTCTAACTGGGTCCCACCTGCAAGGTCATGTGCACTTTATCTTGATATGAGATCACCATGTCGCGCACATATGGTTGTGATGCATGTGCCTAGTGTACCCTTATCAGACGGGTAGTGATGATGGGTATGCTGGGCTTTGTATATTTTACCCCAGTGTCACTTTGATAGCATGCACTGCTCTCTCACTCAATAATAATAATAATAATATATGGATGATCTATAACTGTATGCTACAAATGATAAACAGCTGGAAACATTACTACAGATAGTACATGGATTTACCAAAGAAGGAAATTTGGCTTAAAATATGTGCCAAAGCAACCTTGAAAAGAGGAAAACTAGTTAGGAGTAGCAACATCTCCCTAGATAAAGCAAATGAAATAAGTGAACAAGACCAAAACCAGACATACAAACACTTTGGAATCAATGAACTAGATACAACACGCACAAATGAAAGAGATTATAAAAAGGAATACTATAGATGAGTTAGATTAATACTGAAAACAGAGCTCAACATGAAAAACAAGATAATAGGTATCACCACTCTAGCTGTCCCAGTTATAAGTTGCAACTACAATATTTTTAACTGGATTCTAAATGAACAAATCAAAATAGACAGGAAAACAAGAAAAATAATGACAAAATTTAGGATGCACAACCCAAAATCTGACATAGAAAGGTTATATACACAATGTATAGAAGGTGGTAGAGGCCTTATACAGCTAGAAAACTATTACAAAATAACCACCATAGAACTACAGAACTACCTACTTCAGAAGCAAGGAAAACTTAATAGAAATAGCCACAAAACTCAAACAAAACAAAAAACTGTTTTCAGTCTTTAAGGAAGCTGACAAATACAAAAAAAAACAAACAAGTCACAGTACCTAACAACTATGAAGAAAAAGAAGAAACAGCAAAAGCTGTAAAACAACTGCATGTGTGGAACAAAAATTCATGTGCTTATGTGTGTGTGTACCTCAAGATTGAGATCAATCACAAGTTCCAAGTCAACTTCTAAGTTAATGTTCAACAAACACTTGCTATAATTAAACATCTCACTTACACTATGACCTAATTTATAGTAAATTCATATATCTGTACACTTAACATTGACTGGCAAAGAACATACATCTTCTTACTGTCAATTATTGCATTCAAATAAATATTGTCAATAGATTTACTAAAGGAAAGCATTACCATAAATTTCACCTCGACTCTACTTGTCTTTTTCCTGACCACTTTAAATAATTGATTGCAAAAACTATCAATGAAAAAACCTAATGTTTGTTAAATCCCTCTTGCATCTATCCAACATTTTTTATAGTATGAAACAGAAAACAAGATCTTAATAAAATAGGTCGTGTATGTTTTTTCTCTTCGTACAGTTTCTTATGCTTGACTCAAGTTTCAGATATATCTATATCAAACACGGTACTCTTATTTAATCTTTGGCGTGGCTATGGTGTGTATATATGTATAAGTGTAGGAGTAACTATAGTGATTGGAATGGCTATAAGCACAAGAGTGGCTGTGTGAGTAAGGGACTTGCTTTCCAACCATATGGTACTGGGTTCAGTCCCACTGTGTGGCACCTTGGATAAATGTCTTCTACTATAGTTCTGGACCAACCAAAGCCTTTGGAGTGGATTTGGTAAACTGAAAGAAGCCTGTCATATATATATATATATATATATATATATATGTGTATATATATATGTATGTATATATTGCTCTTCATGTTTGAAGCTACATCGATGATTTTAACTTGCGTGCGAGATAGATTGCGTGCATATATGTACGCATGCATTTATGTGTATATTTTATATTTATATTTATACGTCTGTATATGTATGGCGTTTGCACGCATCTTTCTGTGTATGTTGATATATATATGTACACTTTAATATAAATATGTATTGCAGTGTAATGTTTATAATAAGTTTTAATTTCTATGCATTAATTATACTTTCTTCATTAACGTCAATATGTATTTTATTCAATGTAAGGTTTTTTCCTCGAATTTTATAATTTTTATAATTTTTATATATATATACATATATTTTTGAGCTTTTTTTGTTTATCGCTCGAAGATTGACTGTTATTTCTAAAGGGCCAATCAAACAAGTCCATTTTTTTAAAGGTGTAGCGTTTGTAAGAGTCTAGATTGAATTGATATATCGGTTCCATTCTGGCAAAAACTGTCTGATGAACGGCAACGAGAAACTCAGAGTAACAGATTTTGTTGAATTTCCTGCTGCTTTAAATAAAGTATATATACATATATATATATATATATATATATAAAAGGATAAGATCGTTAATTTAAAATAAAACAACGAACTTATCAAGTGGTCAGCATGGAAAAAATAACCTTCAAAGGTAATAATTATTAAAATTATAAATTAGGGAATCTACGAGATACTACCATGCTGAAAATAGCAGCCATGAACCGACTCTAAAACCACCTTAAGTTTTCATATAGCAACATGGAGAAAAGACAAAGAGACAAGATGAAACTAGTAAAAGTTTACTGGATAATTCTAGATCCCGGATTTCTG
Source organism: Octopus sinensis (assembly GCF_006345805.1). Classification (NCBI taxonomy): domain Eukaryota; kingdom Metazoa; phylum Mollusca; class Cephalopoda; order Octopoda; family Octopodidae; genus Octopus; species Octopus sinensis. The sequence continues at coordinate 20,976,341 of NC_043020.1, forward strand.
ACTTTGCATTTAGAAATGCTTTTCCTTGTCACTCAGAAAGAAACATAAATACATATATATATAAATACAACATACGAATACTTACATATACGAACGTATACATACATATATATGCACGTATGCATCAAGGCTAGTTCAAAATGCCCGCTAATTCCATGTGCTATTTGGTAAAATAGAGTCGGTTCATGGCTGCTATTTTCAACATGGTGGTATCTCGGGGATAGCCTAATATATAATTTTAATAATTATTACCTTTGAAGATTATTTTTTCCATGCTGACCACTTGATAAGTTCGTTGTTTTATTTTAAATTAACGATCTTATCCTTATTTATATAAATTTAAATTTATTTCGTCATTGTATTTACTGCGGTGATATTTTACCATATAGCACATGGAATTAGCGGGTATTTTGAACTAGCCTTGATTCATACGTGCATATATATATAATAAAAAATATATGTATATATATATTTAATATATATATATATATATATATATATATATATATATATATATGTATGTATATATATATATATATATATATATAATATATATATATATATATGTATATATATATATGTGTGTGTGTGTATATATATATATATATACATACATATATATATATGTATATATATATATATTATATATATATATGTATATATATATATATATATATATATATATATATATATATATATATATATATATATATATATATATATAAACGAGAAAAGAAGCAACAAAAATGGATTAGTTTTTAGTACAATTGTTTCATACAGATGAAACAATTGTACTAAAAACTAATCCATTCTTGTTGCTTCTTTTCTCGTTTATAATCACCCCACACTACTGTATTGGTTAACACCATATAGTTTCCTGGTGCATCTAAATTAAATGAATTCATTAGAATTGACTTGAATCTTAATTGTTTATATATATTATATATATATATATATATATATATATATATATATGTATATATATATATAAATATATATATATCAAGGAGAAACAAGCAGTATTAAATCTCTGAGTGAGATGTAAACAGTAGCAATATGGAATTGTAACATATAATTGCCAACATATAAGTGTAACATATAAGTGTGGCGTCCTATACGGGACAGTGCTACTGGCGTTTATAACCCCAGGAAGACATCTCTCTCCTCCAGCTGGCTAACGACACACATTCTGCGTCCGATTAGTATTAGTCTTATGTGATACACATGAACTCAAGTTTCTGGGTGGTTACCCATCCTCAGTGTGTGCTAATCACCAGGCAGTGATGAAAACTCACCCCATTCGCAAAATACTATATGCTTTTTCCAGCGAGGAACCATCGCTGATCTTGGAAAAGGAGAAATAAGCTATATTAAATCTTTGGGCGAGATGTAAACAGTAGCAATATAGAATCGTTATATATATATATATATGATAAATCTCTGAACGAGGTATAAACAGTAGCTGCACGACAATGTGAAGTATATTTGCCACTTAAATGTGGCTAACCACTAAGGGTGGATGCTACTGTAGCTTGTAGCTCCAGGAGAACATCTTCTCCAGCTGGCTATTGACACACTTTCTGTGCCCTATCAGTATTTGCAAAGGGAAGCCATCCTGCCCATCGTCGACCTGACGTGATACACACGGACTCGGGTTTCTGGGTATTTACCCGTCGTCAGCGCACGACAATCACCGGTCTTCGATTCGAAGGGGTCCCAATGCAAATACATATATCCTTTTTCGAGTGACGAAAACCCACTGATCTCGAAAAAGTGTAAACGAGCAATAATAAATCTCTGAACGAGGTATAAACAGTAGCTGCACGACAATGTGTAGGTATATTTGCCACTAAGGGTGGATGCTGCTGTAGCTTGTAGCCCCAGGAGAACATCTTCCCCAGCTGGCTATTGACACACTTTCTGTGCCCACCTCTTCTTTATCTAAGAGAGGAACTTGCTTGGTTCAAGTCTACACACATTTACACATTATCATCATCATCATCATCATCATCATCATCATCATCATTTAACATCCTTCTTCTATGCTGGCATGGATTAAATGGTTTGACAGGATCTTATGAGCCCAATCTTAGATCCAGCAACTTAATTGATAACTTACAACGGGCTTGTCCCACAGAGAACGTTTCCGGTTACTTTTGGGTACGTTCTCGTACACACACACATCGGTCTGATTGTGCAAGTTCTACCTATAATCTCACTGATAGGATGCTGGTTAATCCGGGGTTATAGAAGAAAATACTTGGCCAAGATGTCACACAATGTGATTGAACCCAGAATCACGTGGTTTCCAAGCGAACTTCTTAGTTATATATCTATTCCTGTATCCAGAGCTTATGACAAATGTTTCTGTCGGTACACCCATCCAGGGCCAGGAGAGTCAAGAAAGAACACACAGTACAAATTGAACCAAAAATTAAACTAAATCAATCATCTGTTAAGCAACCCAAATGGAAAACAACGAAAATGAGCAAATGCATGAATACATACTAACAAACCTTTATGTTCAATATTACTCTATTGTGAAAGCGGTGAGCTGGCAGAAACGTTAGCACGCCGGGCGAAATGCTTAGCGGTATTTCGCCTGCCGTTACGTTCTGAGTTCAAATTCTGCCGAGGTCGACTTTGCCTTTCATCCTTCCGGGGTCGATAAATTAAGTACCATTCACGCACTGGGGTCGATGTAATCGATTTAATCCGTTTGTCTGTCCTTATTTGTCCTCTCTGTGTTTAGCCCCTTGTGGGTAGCAAAGAAATAGAAATAGGTATTTCGTCTGCCGCTACGTTCTGAGTTCAAATTCCGCCGAGGTCGACTTAGCCTTTCATCCATTCGAGGTCGATTAAATCAGTACCAGTTACGCACTGGGGTTGATGTAATCGCCTTAATCCCTTTGTCTGTCTCCTCTATGTTTAGCCCCTAGTGGGCAATAAAGAAATAAGAAACGTTAGCATACCGAGTAAAATGTTTAGCGGCATTTCGTTCGTCTTTACGTTCTGAGTTTAAATTCTACCGAGGTTGACTTTGCCTTTCATCCTTTCGGGGTCGATAAAATAAATACCAGTTGAATACTGGGGTCGATATAATCAACTTACTCCCTAACCCAAACTTGCTGGCCTTGTGCTAAAATTTGAAACCAGTATTATTCTATTACTCTATTCTGTAACAGATGACTTTTGGATATGTCTGCTGGCTACGATTTTATCAATTTGGGTTGAGTATTTGGTAAAACACAACACAGATAATTCTTAACAACCAAAGCGGTTTCTTTTCTTTGTTTATGTCCTTGAAAAGTGAAAGTTCAAGTTCACAGAAATATATAATATTATATCTTGGGAACACAGGAAAGTTTTTGACATGGGATACACACAGGTTTCCGAGGGATGATGAGATGTGGAGAATTTGTACAGAAAAGCAATTCTCCAGTTGAAAGAATTACTCTTTAATCGCTTCTAGAATTTTGTCGATTACTATTATAAATGGATCATCAAGATATTTCTTGGATTGCTTCTGAAAATATGGCTGAAGTTCTTCCCTCAACCTTTTTAAAGTGCAGAAAAATATTTTCTTGATTCTTTTCTTTTCTTTCTTTTAGGTTCTCAATCAGATGTGTTATTGTGTCTGAAATTTGCTAGAATAAGCAAAGTACAGAACAAACAATCTTGAAATTAGCTGTTGAAGAACCACGCCCATAATATATTTTCTTTTCGTGTTTTCCCCATAGATGATGTTCTGGTCGACTTGGCATCGGGGTACTTTTTTTTTAATTAATGACTAATATCAATTTCAGCAGTTCCAGATGAATCAGTGAAAAGCAAGAAATTTCTCTCCAAAAACTTTTACTACTTCCTGGCTCAAGTTGCAAATGTATATTTTGTTATTTGATCAGTTGTTGCTGCTTAGCTTTAAGTTGGCTCTGATCGAGAATGCCTATGATGAATGATAAACGAGACTGTAGTATGTCTGTTTCAGTTACCTGTTGGCTTTAAAGCTGTGGTGCCACATCAACGGGAGCCGCAGGGCCGGTTTCCTTGGTTGCAAAATTTTTAGGGGCGCAAAATTTCAAAAGAAAAAAAAACTAAAACAAATAAATAAAAAGAGAGCGCATCCTCGTCGCAATGCTTGCCTTATTCCGGGCGGTATAGACCTAAATTATGCTACTGCTTTGGCTATTAAATTTATTCCTATCTTCATTGCTCAAGCCCCGTAAATTTCTATGAACTGATCTTATTATAATTATCTACCTTGCTTGTTTAGATTTTAAACTCTCCTAGCAGGATATTTTTTCAGTAATTATTTGGATAACCCCAGATGATCGAAAGTTTTCAATTAGTTGTATTACATGTGTGAATAACCCTACTGTTATTACTTTTTGAATGCAGATCACTCCCCTGAGGTATTTTCCCTCAGCCACATCGTCGATATTTATAATTAGCATCACTACATTACCTCTCTCTCTGTGTCTCTCTCACCCCCTCTCTCAGCATATGCACACCACCGTGTAAATCAAGATTTAAGTACATTTAAATATTATAATGCGCCTCTATATTACTGATGTGCGAAAAAAATGGGAGGGAGTCCCCTGACTGCCCTTTTTACGGTTAATTGATCGCTCACTCTTAGCTTTTCCTACTTCCCTGAAGAGATGTAATAAGACTGAAACATGTCTGTTAGTTTCATCAGTTGATTTTAAAGATCAAATCCACATCAATTCGCATTGTATTTATTGTACAAAAACTTAGATCAGCTAATTTTAAAGTTATCTTTCATGCTTTTAGACTATAAACACAGAGAAAGATTTTATCTACTGACTGCTTGCATAATAAATATACCTATCGAAGTTTTTCAATTCACTGTTACATATGTTACATTCTTAGTATATAAATTGCTCTAGTGATGTATTTTCGCTCAGTCGTTTTGTTCAAAGCCAGATTTGCTAGGTATATAATAACCATGATGGTGTCCAACAGAATTCTTAAGGTAGAATGGCCAAATATTTGTCCAGTAGTAGCAAATATGTATTTAAATATGCTTTCATACCGATATGCCTATAGTCAAAGTTATTTCAGCTGTGTTCGTTCAGTTTTTTTGGTGATAACATTGGCTAATGTGTCTTAGTCCTTTTTTTAATCATTGATGGTGGGTAAGATTTGAAAGATTTAGCTAGTATTTCTAGTAGGTTAGGCGAAAACGAAGAACTTCATTCCTTGGTTTGTCTGCTTGATGGCAGTTTGTATTATGGTTGTGGAGCCATCTAAATATAACTCTATTCAGAAGGCTGTAATATCATTTGATAGGAACTCGGTACAAAGAAATACATAGAACAAGGCTGTAACCTTAAATACCTTTAATGTTGGCCTCACATATATATATACAAGCTGAATGACAAATGGAAATGGTTTGATGCGTGGAGGCTATGTTCTCCTCCTGAGCGTTACCTTCTGTCTGTCTGCTAGTAGCTGCGTGTCGTGAAAGATCCAACTAGATTATGTCCTTGCCCTACGACGTTTTGATGCCAAAAGAGGAAGAGGTGAGTGCCTGAACCTTAATGTTGCGTGTGCCCTCTACTGGCCAACTATTTAGGCAGCCGCCGTCAGGGTAGGTAACTGCGCCTAGAGAGCCCCCCCCCCTTAGACCAGAAGCGGTCGAATAAGAATAATGTAGGCGGAGTAGGTGTGCGCTAGGAGGGCACAGAAGAATGAACCATGGCAAAACAGTTGTATGAACAATTGAAAAAATACAATGCAAGTATGTACAAGTAAAACGTTTAGCAAAGAAAGCATCCAATCAAATAGAACTAAGTATATATGTACAATGATACAGAAAGAGAAAAAATATGAATGCGGTGTCACTGAATATGTGTCACTGGCGAGGTAAAGTTAAGAGATGTAGTCTGAGACAATTTCTTCGGCCAATGAAGTGATCTGTCAGAACGTGTCCTGTAAGGTGAAGAATGCATTTTTGTGTAGTTGGTGTTTTGATGAGTGGAGGTGGTGCTGGTGGGGGTGAGAGTGTTTGTGGAATAATGGGTGTGTCAGCAAGTGGCACAAATGTGTCGGAAACAAGCTTTTTTTATTCTGTCGATAGAGACAGTCTCTTTTTTTCCGTGAATGTCCACAGCGAACAGTTTCAGCGTGCTTCTAAGAACGTGATAGGATCCAGTGTAGAGAGGTGTGAGCGGTCCCTTGACGGCATCATTTCTTACAAGCACGTGGGTCCAAGTAGAAATATATGGAGTTACTGTAGAAAAAATAGACTGGTGGCAGGTCAGCAAAGAATGACCTGAGTCGTGTGACGTAAGATGTGGTGTCCGCATTCGGTGAGTCGACGGGTGCCAACATTTGTCCAGGAAGTGCTAAAGTGGTACCATACAGGAGCTCAGCGGAGGAGTAGCCTAAATCTCCCTTGACAGCTGAGCAGCACCCCTGCAGGACAATGGGGAGAAAGTTGGACCAAAGATGAGGGTCAGGAGCCGTGCGAATAGCGGCTTTGAGCTGGTGGTGGAATCTTCCTACCATTCCGTTCGCGTCGGGATGGTAAATTGTGGTGTGGATGTGCTGAACTTCGAGCAATCTCGAAGACTCACGGAACAGATAAGCTTCAAATCGGCGTCCACGATCAGTAGTAATTCTAGAGGGTACTCCAAAGCGAGATATCCACCCGGATATGAGTGCTCTGGCGACTGTTTCCACGGAAATGTCCTCAAGAGGGATGGCTTCAGGCCATCTGGAGAAGCGGTTGATGCAGGTGAATATATAAGTAAATCCGCAACTGACCGGCTAAGGACCAACCAGGTCAATGTGAATGTGACGGAACCTGGTGTCCGTTGGCTGGAAGCATCCAAGAGGTGCTCTCACGTGACGATACACCTTGAAACGCTGACATGGCAGACAGGCACGTGACCAAGCAGTAATAGACCGACGCATATTCAGCCAGAAAAAGCGAGCCGAGATAAGTTTTACTGTGGCAGCTATGCCGGGGTGTGACAGTGAATGCAGTGCTTTAAAAACAGCACGACGGTGATGTTCAGGAACGAGGGGTCGTAGTGACCCGGTAGAAACATCGCAAAGAATAGTTCCTTCAGAAAACGGCAGAGGCAGGTATTCAAACTTGCCGCAGGAAAACTGTGGTGAAGAGACGTCCAGAGAGTCCAAGGAGGGTTGGGCAGTACCCATAGCAACCAAATTAATCGAAGCAGGAGACGACAGCGCACTGACAGGCAGGCGAGATACGGCATCGGCGGGATGTTGTCAGTGCCAGCAATGTGGCGAATGTCACTAGTGAATTGTGATATGTAGTCCAAATGCTTTGTTTCTCTGGGTGAGTCTCGGTCCGTTTTGGCAAAGAGAGCGAACGTTAACGGTTTGTGGTCGGTGAAAATCGTGAAATCTCTACCTTCAAGAAGATGAGAGAAATGCTTTACTGCCAAGTAGATTGCTGTATCTCAATTCGGCATTTTTCAACTGGCGCGAAAAGAAGGCTAATGGCTGGCTTCGGCTGTTGACAGATTGCTCTAAAACTGCGGCAATAGCGGATGATTACACGTTGTCAGTGAGTGTCAATTTTGCATCTGCAATAGGATGAGCGAGGAAGGATGCTTGAGCAAGGTCAGCTTTGAGAGATTCAAAAGCTTGGATGGATGTAGGAGACAGCGTTATCGAGGAGTCTTTTTTCCGTTGATCTTTCAAGAGCCAAGTCAAGGGAAGCAACTTCTCTGCGCAGTTAAAATGAAACGACGATAATAATTAATTAAACTAATAAAATTTCTGAGCTATTTTAATGAAACAGGAGACAAGCGCTTGATGGCTTCCACTTTAGAGGGAAGCGTCGGCGTCATGAAATGCCCCAAGAATTCCAAGCTGGTAAAACCGAATACACACTTGGATTGATCTTCACATCATAGGAACATAGGCGCTTGAAGAGTTGGGTTAAGTATTGGAGGTGCTGATCTGGAGTACCACTGGCGATTAGAAGGTCATCGACAAAATGTAACCCACGGACGACCTCACCAATGAACCTTTGGAACGTGCTGGCCGCATTACAAAGGCCAAACGGCATAGACATTACGAAGACCAAACGGCTGTCTTTGGAATGTCGTCGGGGTTGACAGGGATTTTGTGGTACGCGCGTACTTAGTCGATTTTAGAAAAATCTTACAGCCGTGCAGGGCAGACGAAAAATTCTGCATATTTGGTTGGGGATAGCGATCTGCAATAGTGAGTGTTAAGACATCTAAAATCTCCAGCTGATCGAAAATCAGCTTCATTATTCCTGGTCATGTGTAAAGGTGCTGCCCACGGGCTCGTGAAGGGACGAATAAGGCCCAGCTGGAGCATGTGCTCGAATTCAGCCCGGGCGATCCGGAGTTTTATCTGGAGACAACTGGTGTGGTCGGAAAAAAAACTGGAGGCCCCTTAGTCGTGATGAAATGTCTCGTGGAATGGACTGAATTCGACGAATGAAATGACAAGTCAGTCAACTCTGGAAACGAAGCGAGTAACTGATGGTAGGCGTCACCCGAAGCAGCCACGATGAAGGAAGAGCTCACGAAAGGGACAGTAGAATCCTTTCCGGAGATGGCGAGTGAATTGGTGTCATCAATAAGTCGGCGTCCTCTAACGTCCACAAGGAGAGAATAGTGATGTAAGAAATCAGCACCAAGAATGCGATAGGGCAGGTCTACAATGACGAAGATCCACTTGAAATTCCTACGGATTGATAAATTCAGGGTAGGAGAGATTTGTCTGTAGATTTTGATGGCGAAATGATTCACCGCGTAGAGAGAGAGAGAGAGAGAGAGAGAGAGAGAGAGAGAGAGAGAGAGAGAGAGAGAGAGAGAGAGAGAGAGAGAGAGAGAGAGAGAGATGTCGGAAAGACCAAGATTGGTGGATGTAAACCTTCGGGGCCAAATGCTTACGCTGGCACCGGTGTCCACTATAAAGGACTTTGAAGAATTAACATCTCGGATAAAAAATGCACGGTAAGGTGAATCAGTGCGGGAGACAACTGACGTGCCCAGCGCTCCCCTGCCGAGTTTCCCTGAAAAGAGTAAGAGCAGAGCTGTATACACCTTTCGGCTTGGTCCTTGAATTTCCTATGGTATCAGCAAATTGATGGAATAGGAAGTGCGCGTGCGCACGAGAAGTAGCGGCGTCTGGTCCTCCCTGCAGAATTATCCCATGAAGACGAACAGTTCCTGCACAAGCGTGAAACTTGACGGGTCAGTTCTCCACTAGCCCGCAAGATTTCGGAGGATTGCGTGTCGTCCGGAGCAGAAGAATCACAAGCTCGAGTGGAGGACGAAGAAGCGCATTGAGGCAAAGGAAAAGGACTCATCTTGACGATACTAGGAAAACGGAACGCCACGAAGAACAAGCTGGTTGAAGGAAACGCCTTTAGAAATAGCAGTCAAACACCCTAGTTGAAAGAAGACACGAGCATCAAACTAGGATTTTTTTTAGTAGCAGAGGGTAAAATAGAAGTCTTTGCCAACGGATGAAGAACAAAACATGGCCAACACGTGAATAATCCGGGTAGGGTTGAGAGAAAGAAACTCATACCTGGCACGTAGGAAAAGTTGTTATCCATGTGAATTCTGAACAAAATTTCGAGTATTTTTTTAACGTCATTTTACATGCAAGAAAATTCTCCTGGGACTCTGTGTCTTTCAGTAAATTCAGTTACAACATGAGGAAAAATGATTTGCCGCGCCCGCTTGAAAATGGCGCCAAAATTTTCTGGTGAAGATGACAATATGGCGACGAGAGAGATCAGTGGTATGTTCCTATACGATGAATGGCGGTCTGGTCGCGTAGACGAAGTCGAGGAGAAAAAGGAATACGTATCCATTGGTCAGAAATTCGTCCGAGATTCACCATTTTAGAAGGAATGGATCTTTTCCTTTTGATAGCCAGATTTCAACACAATTTCTAGTTAACTAAACACTTTAAAACTTCGTATACTGGTAGAATGTGTCAAAAGAAAACATTATTTTCACTTGGCTTTTTTGATAAATTTGTAATTCGTTTGTTTAACGTAGTTTAATTTTTCGAATTTTAACCAATCCTATGCTCTCTTTTGAGCTGAAATCATTTGCTGCGTCTAAAAACTGAGACAACATCTGTTTTGTTCGTAATATAGCGTTCGTGAGTTCGATATCAGGCTAACCTACCGGCCCCACGGTGGGATTTTTTTCTTTACGATTATTAGTAAATTTTTTCTTTACGATCATTAGTAAATTCACATTTATTTATCAATATCGATAACGAATTACTGCCATTGTTTAGACCGGCCCCAGTACGTAACTGGTACTTAATTTATCTGGTACTTAATTTAACTGGTACTTAATTTATCCCTAACTCTAACCCTAACCCTAACCCTAACCCTAAACCTAACCCTAACCCTAACCCCTAAACCCAACCCTAAACCTAACCCCTAACCCTAAACCTAACCCTAACCCCTAACCCTAACCCTAACCCTAAACCTAACCCCTAACCCTGAACCTAACCCCTAACCAAAGCTAGCGACCGATGCCGGAAGGCTGTCACGAGATAGGGTTAGGGTTAGGGGTTAAGCTTAGGGTTAGGTTTAGGGTTAGGGTTAGGGTTAGGGATAAATTAAGTACCAGTTACGCACGCACGCACTGGTGTCGATAGAATCGACTTAATACTTTTGTCTCTCATGCTTTGTCCCCTCTGTGTTTTGCCCCTTGCTGGAACAAATTTACACAAAAGGTAAATAAACCAGAAATGGGGGATCAATGTTTCATCGTTTCGGGGTCGATAAATTAAGTACCAATTACGCACTGGTGTCGAGGATTTTTTCCTCAATTTATATCACAGCCTCCGACAAGCTGGGGCATCCTTTTATGAAAAAATATTTCGCAAATTTTTACAATACGACCCACCTCCACGCACCCTCATATCCCACTCTAGACCGATTTAGGCATATTATTGTTTTGTTTTTGTTGTTTTTAGCCCTTCAAAACCATGGGAGAAGCCTTTTCGGTAAAAAAAAATAAAGAAAATATTCAAAAAATATCGTTAATATTTTTATTGGGCGACGAAATTCATCGATTTAAGAGATATGGCTGTTGTTTCTAGCACATGCCAACACAACCCTCCTCGTTTGTTTATCAATATCGATAACGCAGCAAATGATTTCAGCTCAAAAGCGAGCATAGGATTGGTTAAAATTCGAAAAATTAAATTACGTTAAACAAACGAATTACAAATTTATCAAAAAAGCCAAGTGAAAGAAATCTGGCTATCAAAAGGAAAAGATCCCGGGGGGAAGTTTTAAAGTGCTTAGTTTACTAGAAATTGTGTTGAAATCTGGCTATCAAAAGGAAAAGATCCGAAGGAATTGTGGTGTGTGCTGCGTCGAGTCGCCACTTAGATGGCTGTGTGTATCATGGTGGTGGAGCCATCTAAATATGACTCTATTCAGAAGGCTGTAATATCATTTGATAGGAAAACGATTCAAAGAAATACATAGAACAAGGCTGTAACCTTAAATATCTTTAATGTCGGCCTCACTATATATACAAGCTGAATGACAAATGGAAATGGTTTGATGCGTGGAGGCCATGTTCTCCTCCTGAGCGTTACCTCTTGTCTGCGTGCCGTGAGAGAGCCAACTAGATTATGTCCTTGCCCTACGACGTTTTGATGCCAAAAGAGGAAGAGGTGTGTGTCTGAACCTTAATGTTGCATGTGCCCTCTACTGGCCAGCTAATTAGGCAGCTTCTGTCAGGGTAGGTAATTGCACCTACATTGGTATTTGACTATAGTTCTACCCTGAACGAGAAGACATGATTAAATACATTTCTTCCATAACCACACCTCTTTTTTGGCAGGGTAGTTGGTTCTAGGAATACATAATCTAATGTAATTCTCGTTTTAAAACGGTGGAATAGGATTTAACAGTTCTTTCGCTGCTATTTTTAATTGGTCAAGCAACTACAAAAACACTTGCATGATGCAAATGAGCGTTGTTCATTGATGTTATTTTTTTCTATGAATTATGCAACTGCCTTGCATTCAGTACTGTATTTCTCAGTTTCACAAGAGATGACTAGAATCGCAAACCACTTTGGTAAAATTTATCATCAAGCTGTTCTAAACTGACTTCCTTTAAACAGATCTTTTCTTGGCGCGGAAATGCCTGTTTAAATGTTATACGACCGACCGAAAATAACATTTTTGCTGATAAAAATCACGTATACGAGCTGTCAAAAATGCTCACATTCTCAGTAAAGTAATCAAGTAAAATGTTTTTTCATTCTGATAAGAAAAGTTTACATTAGAAGTTAGGGTATAAAAGTAGAGCATTTGAGATTTTTCTGCTGACTTTCGTAGAAGAAATGACAGGGACGAAGCATTTTTATAACAAATTATTTGGGGTCCCGAAATGGAGCTGATTCGTCACCATGATAAAGCTAAAAAGAAAAGAAAATAGTAACTTTCAGAATCAGCAAGCAAATGTAAATAATCACAATGATTGTATAACGGTTGTTGTTTAGTCACAGGTCAGTTGTTTAGTCATGGATCAAAATATAATCTATAACGAAAATAAAATTCCTGAAACACTTCAAACTCTGTAGACAAGTTCTGCAGTGCGGGCAGAACAACTTGCCGTTGCTTACAAATAGGATATATGAGAGAAGTGGGTTCAAACATTATATGGGACCGAGGTTCGAGGAGCCAAAGAGAGGCCTGTGGCAATCCGCAGTGCCCCACCTTTAAATTTTGAGTGATATCGTCTTTCACCTTCTCGAGGTCCGAAAGTAGTTTTGTTCTGCTAACAATCACTTTCAAAAACGTTGGTTTGAAGCACCGAATTAAACATCTGCGTCCAGCAGTGGCCTAGCTAATTGGGAGCGACCGCTCTTCCCGAGCACATTTTTCAAAATTAGTGCCTTTTCAACAATTTTTTTTTATCACCTATGCGATAAAAGTCGAATCTCTTTTTTTTATGTTAACCGCATGGCAATGGAGGAACTTTCGGAGTCATCACATTATTTGAACAACCAACTGTTTCATCTTTTTCACGTCACACCTATATCAGTAGTTGTAAGTTTCATACGTTATGACATGGTTACTGAAACATACATACATATATAGAACTATATATATATATATATATATATATGTGTGTGTGTGTGTGTGTAAAGTACAGAAGCCATCTTAACATGGCTAACCACATAGGGGAGGGGGTGTTACTGTAGCTTTATAGCCCCGGGAGATGTGGTTAGCCATGTTAAGATGGCTTCAGTAACACCCCCTCCCCTATGTGGTTAGCCATGTTAAGATGGCTTCTATACTTTACATTATCGAGCGATTACTGTTTCAATCTCATTCTGAGATTTAATAATGCCTATATATATATATATATATATATATATATATATATATATATATATATATATATATATATATATATATATATATATACATACACATATATATTTATATAATTTGGGTCTAATGACGTAATGTAATTGGTATGTACGTACGTGCTCGGTTTGGTTTACCACAAAAACTCTGGTTAGAACTGCAACTGAAAAATGGTGATGTTGAAGCTACCTTTCAAAGATAGTTAGAAGTGGTTCATCGTTGAGCAGGTAGATAAATATTAAAAACAGAGAATGAATACGCGAAATATGTGTCATCAATTTAGAGCAGTTAATTTATAATTAAAAAATTTATATATAGAGCAGAGTAATAGTAAATATGTAAAGTCTCTTAAAGCTGTTTCTAGAACAGCTGAGCGTGTGGATCATATGTTACTGAGATTTCCATATAAGCTACACATTCCATCCTCGGAGAAAGAGGAAGAAAGAGAGAGAGAGGAGGAGATAAATGAAGAATATATTATATATATATACTCATACATACGTATGTATATATGTATGTATGTATGTATGTATGTATGTATGTTGCGGATCTTTACGTTCTGACTTTAAATCTGCTTTTCATCTTCCATCGTCAATAAAATTTTAAAAAAGACTAATTAAGTACTGGACTGATTTAATTGGCTGTACTCTCCCGTCCGCGAAACTGTTTTTCCCACGAGAGTTCCAGACCCCAGTAATGAGCTCATTTGCATACAACCAATCAGAACTCACCTTGACTTTGTTGTCATGTTAGAGGTTGGCATTCAAAATGGCGACCTCCGACTGCCATGCGAATCTTGCATTGTGCTCTCATTCAAATGCCAATATCATCGATACTGAACATATGCTGACATTGTGCTGACCGTGACGACGACTGCATGGAGCCGAACGATCAGAAAAATGAAAATGACGGAGCTGACTGCGAGGATATGAAGATTTCAGATAGCGAACACGATGATGTGACAAATCCGCCACTAGAAAATTTGCACTTGCAACGCTCTCTTCAAAACCAGTTTGATACACGCTGTTGCACATCAAAAGCTGGATGTTTGAGCACTGGAATGGGGTAGATGTTAGGAAGATTTGGCTGCTATTTCTTATTGGTTAACGGGTCACTTAGAAACGACCTTATTAGTTCATATACGTCTGTGTGGACATTCTTATAGAATAGTTGGAAATTATCTAGCTTTACAAAATCCGAAATTTCGTCGAATCTGTATGTTTTAAGCGTCGTAGATTATGAATTTGGCGAAAAATATGATGCTGGTCCCCACATACACCACTTTCTGTAACTTTTCGTATTTGACTTTCGATTTTCCCCCCGGATTTTTGCTGTGAATGTGTAGTGAGACCCAGAATCGAAACCTCACAACTTTAATAACTAGTCAAGTGACGTGTGTTCTGGTTATTAACCAATCAACTTACTAGAATATCACCGTATATTAGAGAATTTCCTTAGTGTCCCAAGAGTTTGATATTTCGTAGTTATATAAGCTCAACGCACGCAAACAAATCACAGAGAGAGCACTTTGGAAGCACAAGCAGTAGGCTCTTACTTCGATAAGTTTTCCTTGAGTTCAATCCCAAGTTAAAAGGAATTCATCAACGAGGATGAACAAGCATTATTCTCACCTCTCACTCGAAGCTAATGTTTTGTTAATAAATTAATTACAACTACGTTCGGTTCTAGCACATTACATTATGCTACTGGCAAACTATTATGTAACTATGTAAATATTGTAAATTTACTTCGATAAAAATATGTTATTTTAACAACGTTTGCAGTTAGTTTATTATGGGACAACACGCAACTAAACTTAATACCAACCAAAAAATATCCATACAACCAGTACCACAAATGTTTTTGAAGAATTATAATCACGGATGTTTAAAACATCAATCTGCAAAAAAAAAAAAGAAAAAGAAAAAGTAAAAGAATACAAAAACTCAAAAATTACCGAATGGATGGGGTTTATTTTTTTTCGGGTTTGTATACCATGAAGCTCAAAACATATCCGAAGAAATTAGAGGGTTTGGTGCACTAGAATATTTCCGACGCAATTCTATGCGTCTGTGTGCAAACACATGGCAGTAATAACTCGCTCCACTCTATGCATAAGCTGTCGCAAATGAGGGATGCCTGCGGCGCCAAAACCTACATAAATTAGGGAAACGAAAGAAGTAAATAATGAATAAATGAATGCTAGCAACAAATATAAGGAACCAGAAGAAGATAACAGGAAAAAAGTAAAAGAAATGAAGAAACAACGGGGAATATATTTAAATAAATAAAATGTAGGGTTTTATATCAGATGTGTTTGAAAGAGAAATAAATTGAGTCTGCACTTTCTTGTCTTACACAACAGGAAATATCAGATAAAAGAGGTTATGTTAGTGCTGGTTGTTGTTGTGGCGGTGGTGGTGAAGGATACATGTTGGCTGGAGTTATGTGTAAGTTTACAGCAGTTAGTGGTAGAGGGTTGTTTTATTTCTTATCGGAAGACATTATTACTCCATTGCGGGTGAAGGAAGTCAGTAAGTGGTGAAGAGGCTTTTATCTCTCATGAGTGAAGTGGAGAAGCATTTGTGCTTCAGTTAGAGTGGAAGAAGTCAATAAAATTACACGCTATCAGTACTCGGAGTTTAATTCACTTCAACTCTCCTCTGTACTCTTCTTTTTCACCCCTCTTTCTCTCTTTTAATCCCCCTCTTCACACTTTCCCATCCTGCTTTCTCACCCCTCTCACTCAAGTCGCTTCTATCCTTTCTGCCTTTATCTTCCATTCTAGCGCCACCCCACTTACTCAAGTATTATGATGTTTGCCAAGAGTTAAAAGGAGATATTCACATTACCTATTCCTCACTCTTTAAAAGTCACTCTAGAGCATAATATTATACAATAATACCCGGCAACAAACCACCAGGTAGGTGGCCACTGTCTGGTGACTTCGCTCAACACTGGGCATTAGCATTCCATTAGTTAGCCTTCAAATTTTGTTTGATAACGCTCATTTAGCGTGTGCTCGCCGGGAACTCCTCAATCGCATGTTCGAGACTTTGGTATGTATAAACATTTTCCCGCCATAATTACATTTCCAAAATCAGGGTGCGTCTTTCATGCAGCAAAATACGGTAATCATATTTGTATATAACAAAATTATGAATAGTGTTTTTTCAAGATGCCCAAATGTTAATATGAATTTTCTAAAGCCTTAAATTTTATTTTTAAATGATACAGTGCAGCTAGAGATTCCTTGTGCACACAGACTGAGCAGCCCTCTGTCACAACAGTGTAGTCTTATATCACTGGTTTATTATCCAATGTGTCCTTTCTGCTTGTTGTTTAACTCCAGTTCAACTCTGATCCGGCAGATAGCCTAACCACGAGCAAATAATCTGTAGTGTACGCTTAGGGAAGTTCCTCTCTCTCTCTTTCTGTTATATATACACAAATACGGATGTAGTAGATAACAGCTAGCCTTCGGCCACTCTTTTGGACCCTTTTGTGTCCACAGCACTGATTGGTTGGTATTAGTGCAGTTTGTCTCTTGCTCTATTGCGTGCCAATATGCAACCCAACCAATCGCAGCCTTCTGATAAGGTCACGTGAGACAGTCTCTTCCAAACTTCCGGTGAGCCGAAAGCATAGTATAAAACGCTAGCTTTACACCATCTTTCGTCTTTCGGTTCTAGACCTTTTGAGGTCTAACCACTGACCACAGAGCACACAGCCTGTTCCAGCGACAACACAACAGCAGCCACATCTCAGTCGCCTCCGTCTTAACGTCGTCAACAACAACAGATTCTATCTCAACACTGTTCGTGAAATACTTCACCATAGTTAACAGCAAACACAACCTGCGAGAACCTTCTGTACCAAGTAACCGGCTCTGCATAGTAGCCACAGCTTCACATACGACACGTGCCTCAACTGGCTCTGCATTGCAGCCACAACTTCTTGTTACAGCACTTCAACTATCGTGTACATTGACTACGAACTGGTATTTATCATCCTTGTGTCTGAACGTTCTTTTAACATCATATTATAGACTCTTTCAATGCTCTGTACTTAATGCACACACATACACTTTGTATACATGATCCACTGGGATCAACTATACCGTTCATCCTCTCGGGATCGATAAAACAAAGTAACCCTCCCCTCATAATCGTTGGCCTTGTACATGAATTAGAATCCATTCATTACATCTGAACTAGTTTCAGATTTTTTTTAGTCACGTTCCTAATCTGTATGTGCTGGCCCGAATAAAAGAGCAGTTGTTCTTCCATATACGTCTCAAGTCTCTCATCTCCAGTCAACCGATGATGTCCAAGAGAACGACAAAACAAGTCCGTTACAAAGTGTCGTTGCAAGCGTTGTTGTCAGACGTTCTAACTGCTTCACCTCCATTCATTGATGTGGCGAGACGCTTTTTATCGGCCCCAAAAGATGAAAAATAAAGTCTTCGGTAGCATTTCACCTCGGTACACTGAAGGTCGGAACAAATACTGCGAGGAATTCTATTTAATGATCTTCATATAACACCATAAATTCACTTTGTAGTTATACAAGTTTTCTTTCTTTCCTTGTTATAGTGGTGGTGATCGTAGGAGGATCGGACCGAATAATTTTATCGTCAGATGAGGGAGCTTCTACTTGGTCGCTTGTCCTTCTAGAAATAGCAACCCAATCTCTCTTAAAGTGTATTGACTTTAAAAGAGGCAGGACACTTCGTGTAATATAATTTTGAATATACTATGTCAAATAAATGATGGGATGGCCATAACTGGAATATTTTTTGGGTTAGGGTTAACCTGGCGTTGAACAACAACTAATACTATTAATCTGTAGGAAAGTGCAATGGCGAGCTTCTGAGAGATGATGGTGATGATAATGATGATGATGAAGGCAATGGTGATGGCGTTAACAATGATGGGGTGATGATGGTAGTGTTGGTGTTGGCAACGCTCGACAATAATGATGACTATGACGATCATGATGATGGTGGTAGTAGTGGTGACGATAGTTTAAGAAACATTCAACAGGTTGATTTAGTGACCTACTTGTTGATATTTTGAGACAAGTACAGACGCCTTGCTACCTGCTACCAAAGGACAGAAAAGTTGAAGGTGTGGGAGTGTATGTGGGGTGGTGGAGAAAAGTTGACTGATTACATTGTGAATGACACAATTCTTTTGTTACGATATTTCTATTGAAATACGGTGTATTCAATAATTTTAAAAAAAATAATGAAGACTAGTAAAATAACTGCCATTACTAAGCAGTATTTGGAACATAACACAAAATTATGATGGAAAGTATTAATTGAAATCACTCTAAAACGAAAGTTTGTATCAGAGAACCAAAGGTGGTCACAAGCGGGTCAACAAGAGTAGATTGAAACAAACCCTTTGGGACAAACCTCATTTGAAATTTTAAACTCTCAATTAAGGCGCAAAGTAAGACAAAATACTTTAAGCTTGAAATGCATTCATCGAGCTACAGAGGATGCTTTCAGATGACTGTTTAAAACCTACGATATTATAAGTGCTTGTAGTCATTAATGATATACAACAAGCTTTAAGCACAAGTGGGACTATAACGTAATATATATTGCAAACAAAAGCTGACTTCCCCAAGAAAAATATCAAATGCCAAGTATCACTCTATTAGATTATAATAAAAAACGGTTTCGAGGTTAAATGATTTGCCAAATTGGGTCGCACATGTAAAAAGATCGGGAAACTTACTCTGTGTTGGAGTGTACATATGCAGATAGGGCGGGGATCGTCAGGTTCAGACAAACCCAAACCCGCAGCTTGACGTAAATAAATTATGAACCAAATATTTGCTTTAATTTTGTATTTCCTACAAATTAGGCGTTTAATTATCGAAAACACAGCTTAGTTAAAATCCTGTTTCAAGTAAAGTATTCTTTGGCAGTCAAAATTTTGTTTAACAATATCGTTTACCCTCCTTCTACCTGTACTATTATACATGATGCACTTGAATAAAATCTATGATATTATAAGTGCTTGTATGTCTGTGTAGAAAATATTTTTGCTTCGTAACCACTTGGCACTAGGCTCAATCTTGCTTCTCAGAAGCCTTTAGATGACCAGTGCTTATTGGGCGAAATTTAGAACACGGAATCTGTGGCTGTGTTTGTGTGCGTATGTGTGCTTGTAATATATATATATATTATATATATATATATATTATATATATATATATGTGTGTGTGTGTGTGTGGTGTGTGTGTGTGTGTGTGTGGTGTGTGTGTGTGTGTGTGACCGGAGAAATTGATTTGTAAACAATATTATGAAATGTCGGAGTCAACAGTTGTTACAATAAAAATTTGTTGTTATAATTTCATAGCGTAGGATGTGAACGATGAACAAGGCATGAAGTTTTAAGAAAGTATTTATTTACCGTTATGTTGAAAAATACCATACCTCGACGGGCAGGTTATAACATCCGAGAGCATGCGAAAGAAAGATGTGGTAGAATTTTTTTTTTCGCATAGTTTGGCATACACAAATTGTTAGTAGTAATCCAAAGATAGTGATAGTTGATGTTGTATGAGAAATTAATTAGAGCTAGTGAAAGTTGTAGAGTTGTGGGACGTTGTCGCACAGTTGCTGACAGTAAATTTCATTTCTCTCGCTGACCATTGTTTTTAGTAGCTGCATTCCTTGTGATCATGATTCTAGTAGTCCGTTCCCCAACTAATTGAGTCGTCACAAGCCGCCTCGCTCAGTTGTCGCCAAGTGACTACTTGGTTGAGTCGTCACCGACTGACTTTTGCTTGATGCGTTCTTGCTTTTATAACTCTCCAGAAGGATAGATGTATCATTGAAAACAATAGATTTAGTTGGTGGTCTTGTTATCTCTATTCTAGCTTTTGGTGAAGTAGAAGAGGTTAGAAAGGGTCAAGTGGTGCAGCCATTATTTCAGCCTAGCTAAAGGCAACTGGAAAATGTAAAACTGCTGTCAGAAAAGAACCATTGTTCCACCGTGGGAAAAGTTCTGTTGCAGTGTTAATTTAAATTTGGTTATGGTGGATCGAATCCACTTCATGCATGCAAGATCCACTACATCTATATATATATATAATATATATATATATATATATATATATATATATATATATATATATATATATATATATATATCAAAATAAGCAACAAGGATATCCAGAGGTAATGCTTATTTTGACTTTAATCACCTTACTTTGAAATTGTATGAATAATACCGTACTAAATTCTGGCACCTCAACTTAAGTACCATATTCATCTGAATCTAAATTTTTGTTGAACTCTTCTACCATACCCAATATATATATATATATATGAATACCCACATAATTGTGTCTCTAACTCCAGAATTTGTTTCCCCATAACTTTAAGAAAAATGGATATTTTTTTAATGAAATTTTCTACAAATACCTATCAGGTAGTATAGATTACGATTGTATCAGAATTTAAAGGGGAAAAAAATTGATGAGCGCACCCACGTATATGCTGACACACATAACATATATATCTACGAAATGAAACTTGAAAATCTGGAAATTTGGAAATAGTTATATGTTGTGTGTCCGTATGTATATGTGCACACCCACAGTTTTTTTTACATTAAATTCCCATATAATCGTAATATACACTATAGCTTTATTAAGCTATACATGAAAATAATCAGAAGCAAGAATATGTCAGTTTATTGTTTATTTTGCTTCACTCAGCTACGATGTGAGGACGAGTACGATCGGTCATTTAAATCCCCTGGCTGCTGTCCCGCTTAACCGGAAGTCCCTTCTCTGCAGGCCAGATTGTTAGCTAGCCCGCAGTGAAGGTCCCTAAAGCAGATAGACAAGCCCGTTTAAGGAAACATGAAACACCAGAGCAGAAACGACGGAGGTTGGAGTCTGACACTGATAGAAAAGCCCGCTTAAGAGAACAGATGTTAACAGAATAACTTCAAAGGAACGAAGCCAAAATTGCCCGTTCCAGAGAACTGGAAACATCAGAACAACGACAAGTCAGGTTGGAATTTAGGCTTTTTCTCACTAAGAGTGAGGAACGAGCAGCCTTTAACTATGACCTGACACATGGCCATTACGATAGATGCCTTATGCATACATTTGTGAAGAGTACAAACCGAGACGAAGGCCGGGTCACTGCATTTTATCTGATCAAATTCATCCTATGGTTGCGGAACTGTTTCTGGAGGAAAACGCAATCTTACAGGATGACAATGCACCAAATCACACAGCTAAAGTTGTTACTCAATGGCACGAGGAACAGTCTAGTGAAGTTGAACATCTTATCTGGCCACCACAGTCCCCAGATCTCAATATTATTGAGCATTTATGGGGAATTTTAGAAAAACAAGTAAGGAGTCGATATCCTCCACCATCACCACTACAAGAGCTGGAGACTGTGTTAGCTGAAGAATGCACGAAAATTCCTTTAGAAATAATTCAAACTTTGTACGAGTCCATAACTCGTAGAATTCAAGCTGTAATTACTGCCAAAGGCGGTCCTACCTCATCGGACCAATTAACTTCTGCTAAATTTAGTTCCACTAACAAAATTCATTCGTTGTTCTTGTCTGTTGTGGGCGTGTCTCGGAAGAGTCCGCCAGGTACGCTATTGGCTGACTATGTGTACACGTGACAAGACGTGATTAGTCGACGCAGCAGCAGCTAGCTGAGCAGCATTGTGTAATTCTGCAGTTTTGAGTTCTGTTCACCTACGGCGTTGTCACATTACAGACAGTCTTACAGTGTCAGCGACAGCAGTGTACGTTATCGGCTTATCGAGTTAACGCTTATCGTTTTGCATGCTCTCTCTACAATGTAAGTAGTTGTCGAACCATGACAAGTACTTACATTGGAGATGACTACTTACACTGTAGAGACAGTACGCAGCAGCATAGGAGAGCGTATAGGTGAACACTGGCGAGAGCTCAAAGAAGAGAAAGTCTCGTCGGTGCTCTACCAACTTGCTCAAGCAGAACATAGAGGCTCAGTCAATAGCATAGAGGTCAAAGTATTATCAATACATAGAACTGACACGACACTTAGACAAATCACAGAGGCTACACATATAGCAATAGACAGACCGAGCCTCAACAGAAAATACGAATTAACACCCACCATCACACCATGACGACTAAAGACTAAAGACTGAATAGAGAAAAATAACAGTTACAAACAGCGTAATACACATACAAAGACATATATGCACATACCTATGATAAATATAAAAGAATTAGAGATATTAAAAAAAAAGGCTATAAAGGGCACGGATACAAACAACCTAGGAGGCGAACTCATATACACACACGAACGCACATACGGTAACTTCACAGACGGTCGCAACAATATCAACACAACCAACAACAATGAGAACAACAACAACAACAACATCTAGTACGATGTCAGCAGCGTGGGCGAATACACAAACACAGAGGGTGACAAGAACGGTACAAAAAGTCGGGTTCAAGGGTAACAGCAGCGGCAACGGGGAAGGGAACGGGGCTGAGGGGAGGATCATAGTGCTACTAAGAACAATGCTTAGGGCCTCACATTTCGCCTTGTATATATATATATATATAATATATATATATATATATATATATATATATTATATATATATATATATATATATATGTATATACATATACGTTTCTGATGGTAGTCAATAGTCTGGAGAATGTTGGGCTCCATCTAGCTGGCTTCTCTTTCAAATACTTCTTTAAAATGAAACCCTTAGTAGATGATGTGTAATAATTCACTGTGCTATATACTAATCAGGAACATGCTCCTTTACACTTGAACGTGGAAGGCGCTTGCTGCAGGTCACTGTTCTCGCTGGGAAATTTCTCCTTTCAGACTTTGTGTATAAAAACACATCGAACCGAGATTTGAATGACGTTATAGGACTGCCAAACATATTTTTCGGTCTTAGAGACAGAAATTGTTTCATTCTTTCATAGCCCAGTCGGAACTCTAGTTCTTATATATGTAACGGCAGAAATTGATTAGTAAACAATATTATATGTTGTGATCAGCAGATGCAACGATAAAAAGTTGTTGGTAATGCATACTGTAAGATGTGAAAAATGAACAATGCATGAAGTTTTAAGAAAGTATTTATTTACCGTTACGTTGAAAAACACCATACCTCGACGGGCAGGTTGTGATGAATCCAAAAGCATGCGAACTAAAGTTTGTATTTGTGTCCTCTTCATTGTTTAGTAGAGAGATAGAATGATGTTGTAAGGGACAGTAGAGAGAGATAGAATGATGTTGTAAGGGACAGAATTAGAGCTAGAGAGAATTGTAGGGCATTGTCTTACAGCTGCTGACAGTAATTTGTATTTCTCTCGCTGACCATTAAATTTAGTAGAGGTACTCCTTGTGGTCATGATTATAGCAGTCCTTTCCTTAACTAATTGAGTCGTCACGAGCTACCTCGTCCACTTGTCGGCAAGTGACTAACTCCGTTGAGTCGTCACGACTGACCCGAACTCATTTTTGCTTGGGATGTGCTGGCTCATATAACTCTCCAGAAGGATAGATATATCATTGAGAACAATAGATTTAGATGGTGGTCTTGTTATCTCTATTCAAGCTTTTGGTGAAGTAGAAAAGGTTAGAAAGGGTCAAGTGGTGAAGACATTATTTCAGTCTAGCTAAAGGCATCTGGAAAATGTAAAACTGCTGTTGGAGAAAAACCATTGTTCCTTCGTGGGAAAAGCTCTGTTGAAGTGTTAATTTAAATTTGGCTATAATGGATCGAATCTACTTCATGCATGCAAGATTCACTATATATGTAATCAGCCAAAGAGAAAAGAAATCTGCTGCTGTGTACAGAGGATTTGTCGAGTAATAAAGAAAAACACAAAGTAGCGACAACATATGAAAGATGTTCGCTGTGGGTCTCTCGTCTCAGAGAAAAATTTCTCCTTTATAGACTTAGTGTGAAATAAAAGAATGACATATTACATTGCGACAATCTGATATACATAACAGGTTGAACAGCACAGAATACGTCCGATATACGTTAGCGTACACTATGAGCTGTTCTACAAGCACCCCGCCATCCGGCCAAGATTTAATGACTTCACGCGTGGACTTTTGTCATTCGAGTTTCTACGTCGGGTGGAATGGGTTTATTTGTCTAGTGGTTTTATCACGATTAATTTGTATTTTCTGTCGGCAAAATTTTGTGAACTTTTTTTTACGTGTTTTTCCCTCTTTTATGCTTGAAAGATTAGAACTATCTGAACACACTCAGGTTCACACTCAGGTACTCGGTTATAAATACATTTGCGTGTGGTATAACGGTGCTCCGAATGCATTAGTTTATCCTTGGTATTTTCAATATTTACATTTAGAAGCTAAAAGTTAATTACAATTCTGATACTAACCTCCATCTCACGTAGAACAAAAAAAGAAAAAAAGCATGAAGCATATCAATAGCTATGGAGGATGCGAGGGTATTCCCCGCTCTAAAACAGCCTTACAATGTGCGTCTCTTTCTCCTTAACCTACAATGATAGCCACATTTTCTTTCTACAACGCCCTCCAGCCATCACCTTCATTACACAGGCTAGAAAATACCGTGGAAAAATTGTAATTAATTTATAAAGAAGAAATGTATAGTTTTATGATTATCATTAAGATAAGACAAAATTTGAAATATTTCCAGCCAAAATTATGACGTAATATGACTTATCACACATCTCCCGTCTTCTTTTCCACAAGCTCTTATCCTGCATCCTTTATTCTACCGCCGGTGACCAAAATTGGACTAAGAAATTTTGTGTAAGTTGTTTGCGTTCCCAACCATCTTGATGTTATCACCCCAGGTGATTGCCTAATACTAATTTGCCAAGCGCATAGCTCTGCTCTTGTTCATAGTAAAACTTCCACTATGTTAAAAAGAATATATAATATAATATAATATAGTATAATATACATACATGAATGCATGCATACATACACACATACATACATACATACATAAATACATACATACATACATACATACATACATACATACACACACACACACATACACACACACATACATACATACATACATACACACACATACATACATACATACACACACACACATACATACATACATACATACATACATACATACATACATAAATACATACATACATATGAGCGAATCTCAGTACTAAGCGAATTTTAGAACTCCGGTACGCTCAGTCATGCGCAGAAGTGCAACAAGCTGTCAAGAATTTCATCAATGTATATCAACGTTTTGGGCTCACTGTTAATACTAAAAAACTTAAGTCCTCGCCCACCCAGCCCCGAATTCTGCCCTGCCAGATTTTCACATCGTTATTTCGAGCAAGTTTGCATGCCTTGGAAGTATGCTTTCCACCAAATGAAATTCTGAACAAGGTGTGGAATGAAGTATTGCATCGGCTTATTCAGCTTTCGGTAAACTAACAAAACGTGCTTTCAAAAACAAAGATCTAACTTTGAAAACGAAGATTATGGTCTACCAAGCTGTTGTCATATTCACGCTCTTTTACGGTTGTGAAACTTGGACTTTATATAGTAGTGACAGTAAAATACTTGAACGCTTTCAGCTGAAACTTCGCGCTCTCTTGAAAACAATAATTCCGTGTTGGAAAGAGCGAATAGCGTGAATCCCTAATCATTAAATATCGTCTTCGACGGCATAGCCATATCACCAAACTCTCTTCAGTAAACTGGCAACCGAGTAAAGACAAAGAGGAGCCTCTCTTCGATGTTACAAAGATCAGCCAAATTCAACTTGGAAGCAGGCCAACTTCGACCCCCAGGCTTTTGAGACGATCGAAACCAATCGTTCCGACTACCGACAAAACATAAACAATATTGTTTGAAAGGGAAAGAATAAGAGAAGAGGTGAGATAACGGTAACGGAAGGCCGGACTGCAACGACCATGACCGACTCCGACATTCACATGTGGCCAATGCAATCGTGTGTTCTATGCGAGGATTGGCCTCATTAGCTACATTCACCAGCGGCATTAATGATCCAAATATTTATCCAGGAGGAGAAATAAATTCCTCGGATTCTAGTGTAACGAACTTAGTTTGAGTCAATATCCTCGTGCACTTTTGGGGTGCACAAAGCGATCACTCTCACTAGCCGCTGCTTTAATAATCCAGAATTCTACTAGTCAGAAACAACAAGACGCAGACGTGAAATATATATATATAACTACTTTATTCTCTTTCTTGTTAACGATAACAATAAGTGTGTTATCTGATGTCCTTGATTCTGGGCGCGCAAGGCTGAAATTTAATAGATTGTAATATTTACAATCTCCAACCGCTAAACCAGAAAGGATTCAAGATGGCGTCGAACAATGGAGACGATGTTGGTCTGCAACAATTTTGGTTAAAAGTCTTCGGCCAAAGGACTGCTAGAATCTAATCCTGACGGAGAGAATATATGCGTGACCGCCGCCTTCAATCGCTGGGTCCCAAGTCCCCGCTTGCTGCTGCTAGTGGTCAAACGTTCTACGATCCCCCTGCCTTGGCCAGGGTCGTGCTTCCGGTGGTTCGCGCATGCGCGAGAGGGCCCTTCCTCTCACTTGGTGAAGGCAACAACACGCGCGAAATACAAATGGACAGTGCGCGAGCGCGCGCCGTTGCAGGGTCACTACAGGCTCCCCTCCAGTGCGTACGCACGAAAGGAAACTTATTGTAGTGACTGCAAAAACTCAAGGTGGACACCAGATAACCAAATAGCACACAATAATATAATGGCAAAATTTATAACATACACAAGAAATTTACTAAAGGAAAAAAGAGAAAAAATACTCAATGAGCAAAAATCAAGAGTGCATGCATGAAAGTGTATACGTCACAAAGTATAAACCCTTCCGCTGAAAGGAGCGGAGGGAAAGCAAAACTCACAGTTAATGAACCTAAACGAAAATTAAAATCCAACTTCTCTAAAGGTAGTTGATCCTGCGAAATAGCAGTTAAATCAATTGCTGCAGGAGAGGAAATGGAATTGGCAGAAGCTCGCTAGTAACACAAAAGGCAAAAGTGCAAACATGCTGGTGTGATGCGCGACACAGATAATTTTCTGTTAATTACGTGACCAACAGTGGTCTAACAGGGAAAAATAATTACGCCTATAAATCGGCGCAGCGCATTTGATCATCCACGTCCTATGAGTCGGGAAAGGAATTAATCTAGCGCAAACGTGTTGCAATATTCAAGGCAATACACGTGCGAAGCAAAAGGCGCATGAAATGCAATAAGGGCTTGCCAGACCGAAAAAAACAGCAAGAATATGCCAGTGGTTGATCGATTATATGCCTCGTTCGTACAGGAACAAAGGTATGACATGCTGGCGCGTCATAATGGACAAACAACCCTCTCTATGTATACGTGACCGACCTAGGGTCTATAGAAATGAGGGGTGTCCACAAAAGGCAAATTCAGCATGGAAAAAAAAACAAGCGAGAAAAGCATGTGTGACGTATGTATGTGAGAGAGAACATTTATGTGTGTGTACGTGTGTGCGACAGAAATACATACAAGGTGAATGCGAGCAAAATATAAAAACAGCGCATAGAAAAATGTCTCTCAAGTGCTATTTCAGACAAGAATTAATTTACCAGTCTGCAATAGCCTGATGTACAATAGCAGTTCGTTCTGTAACAGAAATGTTGAAATCACAAATGCAGATGCCGGTTGAACACATATCGTGTAACGGTTGTGGCTTCGATGCTGTGACAGGTTAACTGGAACAGAAGAAATCTCGTAGATAGTGCTGGGCTGTGAATTCTTGGTGTGCTAATGCACAAACGGCAAGTGGACCAAACTTCCGCGAGTTGCTATGTACATCTTGGTGGAGGTCGACGGTGTTGAAAGGCGACGTTGGTGGTGGAAGGCGACTGTAGTGGACTTGGGACAACATCGTTCTTAGTGATGATGGCGACGAAGATAACGACGACGTGAAGTAGACAGACGACGATGACGATGACGAAGGTGGAGAAAAGGCATCGAATATATGATGGCGTCCGTCATCATGGCTGTAGAAGAAGAAAGAGGCTCCTTCTACAACTGTTTGTGGTGGCCGGAAACAAATCGTCGAAAGATGAATGCGTAGAGTTAAATCGTGTTCCGACTTCGCAGAAAAACTGGATTTTTTTTGTTGATAAGTGATCTCTGGTTTTAGACCAGAATCACGTCGGGGTCACCACTTGTAAGGAACTTAGTGCGAGTGAATATCTTCGTGCACTTTTGGGGTGCACAAAGCAATCACTCACTAGCCGTTGCTTTAATAATCCAGAATTCTACTAGTCAGAAACAACAAGACGCAGACGTAAAATATACATATAACTACTTTATTCTCTTTCTTGGTAAACAATAACAATAAGTGTGTTATCTGATGTCCTTGATTCTGGGCGCGCAAGGCTGAAAGTTAATAGATTGTAATATTTACAATCTTCAGCCCAAAAACGGAAAGGGGTCAAGATGGCGTCGAACAATGGAGACGATGTTGGTCTGCAACAATTTGGTAAGGACTGCTAGAAGCTAGTTCCAACGGAGAGAAAATATATCGCGTGACGTCGCCTTCAATCGCTGGGTCCCAAGTCCCCGCTGCTGCTGGACGCTGGTGGTCAACGTCTTACGACCCCCTTGCCTCGGCTAACTGCTACGTAGGCAAAGGGGTTCTTCTTCCGGTGCTTCGCGCATGCGCGAGAGGGCCCTTCCTTTCTGTGCCTTGGTGAAGGCACCAACACGCGCGAAATACAAATGGTCGGTGCGCGAGCGCGCGTTATAATATCACTACACTAGGGACGAGCCGACAACGATATATATGAGCGATACTTTTTACTAAAACTGTATCCAAGAGAACAGAAATAGTAGAAGTTAACGAAAATAAAGCATTATGTAGGATCGATTATCAGCAACGTCGTTTGGGTAAAAGTAAGGATTGATATCAGAAGAATCAGATAAAAACAAATAGCTAGAAACATTGGTTTCAAATTTTGACACAAAGTCAGTAAGTTCGGGAGAGGAGGTAAGTTGATTACACCGATTCCAAAGTTCAACTGGTACTTATTTTATCGACCTCAAAAGAATGGAAGGCAAAGTCGACCTTGTCTGAATTTGAACTCAGAACGCAAAGACAGACGAAATGCCGCTAAACATTTTGTGCGGAGTGCTAACGATTCTGCCAGATCACAGACTTAAAGTAACTAGCAATATGTAAGTAATGTCAATGACCCAGGTTTTATTTTATTGATTTCTGATGACATTCTTCTCTTTCTCTTCGTTCTTTTTCGATTTTCTATTCGTGCCAGGAGATGACTTCAATTCATTCTTGACCCATCCTTAATGTCGCCTTTCCTAAATTTCTCCATACAATTTCGTTTTTCGTTATATATTCTTTCTTTCCAACAGATGTTAACGACCTTATGTAAAGTTAGCTTCAAGTAGCTTATCTTGCTTTCAAGAGAGCAACGATGTCTGAGTAAACAGAAACACACTTAAACCCTCTTAAATTGTGACACGAATAAACCAATTTCCAGGGAATTATTACACAGGAAACTGGATCCTGTTAAGTCATCCGCTACTAAGGGCTTTTCATTTTAAAGAAGTATTTGAAAGAGAAGCCAGCTAGATGGAGCCCAACTCTCAGAAATGTTAAGAATGCCTGAAGTGAAAAAAAAAAAAGAAATCGCTTGCCTTGGAATAAGAAATGTAGCAATATCCTGAAGAGTACACGTATACATCCATTTATTTACGTGCGCGCGCGCAA
This sequence comes from Octopus sinensis, assembly GCF_006345805.1. Lineage (NCBI taxonomy): Eukaryota > Metazoa > Mollusca > Cephalopoda > Octopoda > Octopodidae > Octopus > Octopus sinensis. Next base: position 21,006,582 of record NC_043020.1, read on the forward strand.
ACACACACACACACACACACACACACACACAATTCCGATCTAGTAAACATTTAAGTCAATATATATTCAGTATCCAACACAGTATTTATAAATAGGTTTATTCATATTCTTACATCATAGTTACCGTTGTTTTGGCCAAGTGAATGTCCGCGAAGCCTCACCAGAGAAGTTTTCTGACGAGGCGCAGCGAGCATTCTGGTTGAAACATCGATGGCTATGTTGCATAATGAATAAACCCATACATAATGAGACCTTACAAAATCGTAATTAAAATTACACTGTATTGAAGATGAAAAGACAATCATAGAATGATGATTAATAATATCGAGAAAAAAAAATAATGACAAAGGAGACAGCTACAAAGTTTGATAAATTTAAATCAATGTGAATAATTCAATGGGAGTCTAATCATCGATACATATTTCGATCTTATTAACTTTTCTTAGCGAAATAAATACTTGCTAACCCTGGCTGGTTTTAACTGATTTAGCTATATAGAGAGAACTTTTGTGAATTAAGATTAATAGGTATGAAAACTAGGAAGAATGTCCGAGGAAAAATACCCAGTGATGCTCTCTGTATTAAAAACAAATTGCAAAGTACGTTTTAACATGAATAATTTATAAAAAGTATACTATTATTGGAGGGAAATAAAAAAAATGAAGCATGATGTTTAATCCCGGTCAAAATCAAAACGGGGAAATACCCCTTACTTTACCACAGTAAATATACACGTGTGTGTACAGTTAGTTGTACGTCTACTACTGGTGAGTTTAGAGGTACACATAGACTATCATCATCCAATCTGCTTCCAATATAGTGGTTTAGTTACAAATGTGCTTGGTAGTATTACTAAGTATGATATACAGAACAAATGTAAGAGAAATTATGATAAACACAAGTTTATAGCATTCGTTCCCTATGTACCATAAAAAGTCAGGAGGTATGAGAGGTGAATGCATTTAACCGCTTTTCATCCTTAGGATTACGGCCGTTTTGCAGTCTTCATGTAATAAAAAATTCAGTGTACAATAAATTATGCAGTAATATGCATATTGCGCATTATGCAATACAAATGTATATTCAAAAAACAATGAAAATACAGAAAGCTGGCTCATCAGATCACCAGGACATCATAGTTACACCAATGATTCAACTCTAAGTATACATACAAATTCTTTATATTTACAATGTACTGAAGATCGAGACAAGGTGAAATTAGTTTGGTGTGGTCAGTAAATGGTCAATAAAATTAAAGATATATTGCTTCCTAATACTTAAGGTGCTAGATCTAAGTTCAGTGAAATGACCATCCTTCATGTTGGAAGTGATAAGAAAAGGAAGTGAAGTAGTTAAAGTAAATATAAAAAATAACTTTAAAAAGTATATAAAAGTTCATATATAAATACGATATAAATGAGTTAAATAGGGAACAGAGAGTTAGGTATATGAAAACTAAACTAAGAGGTAGTATCGAACAATAGTAATTTTTAAATAGGATTAAAAGGTCAAAAGACCACACATGAAAGCTTATGGAGTTTAATTTTTATCACATTTCTAACCACACCTTTAAAATACCTTCTGTCACAATGAACTGCAGTGAAAGTAAAACAATACTCACACCAATATAGAAGCACATGGACAGAAGCATTAACATACTAAAACATACGTAACTACACTCATCTAATTGTATACTCTTATACCTATTGATATACATTCAGACCACAGGGCGACAAACAATAGCACACATACACATATAAACACACACACAAGTACAAATACATACATATAAGTACATACAAAGCACATGCATACATATACACACAATATAAATACACATAGATACAAATGTATGCATATGAAAATATATGTATGCCTATAGACAGTTATACAAGCATACATATGTACATAAATACACATACTCACATACTTGCATGTTTAGATACACGCACATATATACATTGTAAATCCTATGCAGATACACACTCATGCAAGCATATTCAGCGTGCACACACACACACTAACCCTGGGTATTTTTCCTCGGACATTCTTCCTAGTTTTCATACCTATCAATGTTTATCCACAAAAGTTCTTTATATACAGTTTAATCAGTTAAAACCAGCCAGGGTGAAGAATGCTTGAAGTGAAAAAATAATAATAAATCGCTTGTCTTGGTTGGAATAAGAAATGTAGTAATATCCTGAAGAATACACGCATACATCCATCTATTTACGTGCGCGCGTGCGCAAACGCACACACACACACACACACACGATTCCAATCTAGTAAACGTTTAAGTCAATATATATTCAGTATCCAACACAGTATTTATAAATAGGTTTATTCATATTCTTACATCATAGTTATCGTTGTTGTGGCCAAGTGAATGTCCGCGAAGATTCATCAGAGTTAAAAATATGAATAATGATAAAAGAAAATGTAACAAACTAAATAAAGACAAAAACAATATATTGTTATAAATGATTACAATAATAATACTAATATTGATAATGAGAATATGAGCAATAGTAAGAAACATAGGAAAGTATACAAGCATAGATATAATATACCTAAGAATAACAATTTAATACCAATGATAATATAAAAAATAAAAAAAATAAAAAGGATATTATATGGTTAATTATTCCATATGGGTCTCAAGTTATGACTAATATTACCAAGGAGACACTTAAAACTGTAAAAATTGTTTTTAAAAAGGACAACGGTTACTCAAATATATTTTCCAATAAAACCATAAGAGTGGGATACTCAATATCGAGAAACGTATGTAATATCATTTCCTCTATAAATAATAAGAAATTAAATAATTATTATAATAGCATAATAAATAATAACTCTAGCAATAATATAACCAATAGTGATAGAAGTCTTAATCAACATATAGAAAAATGTTCATGTCGTGATAAGACTAAATGTAAACTCTCTAATAATCGTAATATTAATAATGTAATTTATAAATGTAGAGTAACCTCTAAGAACAATAATAATAAAATTATAAATAAGGCTTATATTGGATCAACAGCTAATGACATTAAAAAAAGAATATCCCAACTCTACCAGACCTTCAAAAATCCTAATTTAAGTAAGCCCACAGGCTTAAGTAAATATATATGAGAACTAAAATCTAGAAAAAGAGAGTACACCCTTAACTGGAGTATAATAGATAGAACCCACTCCTATAATGGGAATAACATGTGTTTATTATGCATAACAGAATTTATGAAACTACTACAATCTAGAGATGAATCATTAAACACATATGATGAACGAGGAGTTAAATGTAGGCACCGAAGTAATTTTACCTTCAATAAAATGAAGTGCTGAACCCCCACCCCTGAATCAAATATCCACACAATTTTATTTCTACAGCACTTGAATAGACTTTATAAATAAATAAATGAATTAAATATTACCAAAATTATATAATAACAAATTATATATATCTCCCAACATAGGTAAATTGAAGATAATAATAAAGGATAGTTTAAATTTAAACTATGCATAATGTAATTACCCCCTTGGTACTAATCACCTATAAATTCCCATAGTTCCCTGTTATCTTCTTCCTCTAATCGCCATTTTGAAAACTAATCCTGGTACCAGCAAAAAAGGAAGATATGTATTTGAATTTTTCTTGTTATATTTCACATTTAAACACAGGCATTTTTATTCTGAAGTATAATTTTATATCTTATAATTTGTATTTGACATTATATATTTGACTTTACAAGGTTGATATATATACTAATTCATATTTATAATATATAATTTATAAATTTTAATTCTTAATATTACAAAGTATAATTTTAATTTTTAATCTTTCATGTTTAATTTTGCTTATTTTTTAAAGGGATATAAAATTAGATATAAAATTAGATATAAAATTTATATAAAGGGATATAAAATTAGATTTACGCTGGCATTACGCTATCATTACGCTGGCATTGTTACTTCCTTTAGACAGCAAATGTTTTATGTGGAGAGCTCAGGTGCTGAGATGAGAAATCCCATCCCTGCACCCGATCAGAGATGAGAAGGAAAAGATAAAGTACTCGATAACCTTTTTGTATGGAGTATCAGGAAAGTGAAAGAAAAATTTCAACAATAACCGGTAGTACTAAAATTTGGCTGCAAAATACTTAAAAAAGAAAAAAAAAGCAGGAGTAGAAAAAAGAGGAAAAGAGAAAAAGGGTAACTATTGTGAAAATGTCATGATCAGAGAAAAATGCTAAACAAATGTTAAATAAAATTTTAAAATTGCTATTATCTTTGCTAAATACTAGATTCAAAATTTTCCTACTAAATGCTTAGAAAATATACTTGATCTAGCATTAAAAAGGTTAAATTGAAGGGCTTATAGGGAACCTTTTTCGTGCATTTGATATTCACTTATGACGTTCGCATGTATTGTGAATTTATCGCTCGACTGGTATTTTAGTCGTGATCAACATGTAGGAGTGGCTGTGTGGATATGCGTTGGAGTGGATGTGTGGTAAGTAGCTTTCTTACGAACCACATGGTTCCGGGTTCAGTCCCACTGCGTGGCACCTAGGGCAAGTGTCTTTACTATAGCCTCGGGCCGACCAAAGCCTTGTGAGTGGATTTGGTAGACGGAAACTGAAAGAAGCCCGTCGTGTATATATATGTTTGTGTGTCTGTGTTTGTCCCCACCAACATCGCTTGACAACCGATGCTGGTGTGTTTACGTCCCCGTAATTTGGCGGTTCGGCAAAAGAGACCGGTAGAATAAGTACTAGGCTTACCAAGAATAAGTCATGGGGTCGATTTGCTCAACTAAAGGCGGTGCTCCGGCATGGCCACAGTCAAGTGACTGAAACAAGTAAAAGAGTAACATATCTTGTATTATTTTGTCCTGTATATTTTTAACCGATTTGAAGATTGCAGGGCAGCATTTGAGAGAATTTGGATTGCAACCTCGAGCAATTGCGGAGAGGTTTTTCACAAACTTGTGTTCTTGTGACAAGCAAGTAGTCTTTACGTTTATGTTAAATAACTATGGCAGAATTATGATTGCAAATGAGTGTATGTGTTTGTGCATGCATATGTGTATGTGTTTGAGTCTGTATAAGTGTGCATGTATATGTGAATGTATACGTGTAACGATGTGTGAGCGTATGACTATGCATGTGTGCGTATAAGAGTACGTGTATGTACGTACGAGAATGTGCATATGTATATGGCTGCACAAGATTGCTACCTTCAGTCGTCTTAGACTCTTTGTCATTAGAGCAAGACCGTTTGGAAACTAATGTGCAACAGCTTCTCCACGCTAAGCATAACCACGCACATGCATCCCTCAGATTTCTTCAATCCTCTACGTCCCATGTACTCTGGCAACTATCTAGTGACAACAAAAGCAGGATTGCACATCTCTGGTGCTCCTGGTTACGACATGGCACAAAGGGAGTTATTGAGTTCTGACAGACAAGCTTCATTCTATTTCGTCAGTTCGTGAAATTATTGTACAAAGTAAAGGTGCTTTTTGACACTTTTATGGTTTTTCTTTCCATTGATGCATAAAAATGTTATTTACAACAAATAGAAACACCAACAAAAATAGAAGTATTTTTAACTGACGAATATCTTTGAAAGAAAAATATTGTCACAAAACACTAAAAAAAACCATTGACACAGTGGAACAAAAGAACGTTTAGAGTAACGAGATCCTGCGCCGTGCGCACGCGTACATACGCACGCACACGCATAAATATATATGCACTCAATCACATCCACACACATACAAGCGCGCGCGCACACACATACACACACTTCAATAAGCGAGTAACGCTTAAAACCAAAACTGGATGAACAAGCAAGAAGGCGAAGAAGGATATTGTCTCAAATAACTGAGGCAAAGCACAGGGGTCGTGTAATGTTCTGAAATGAGGAGGAATGCCAATAATATCTGCCTATTCTCTTCTATGACAGTATCTGGGGTAACGAAATAGGAGGGTCAAACCAATTGTATTGGGAGTAAGTCCAAGGTCACGAAGAATGACATGATCTAGTAGGGTCTCAGTGGATAAATCTTCATGACCCTCAAAGACCACTCTACCATCCCAGTACGGCTTCTCGTTGTAGTTGCTTAAGGAAAGATAGTGAAACTGGTGGTGTTACATACTGGTGATATATGTAGAAACAAAAACAAAACAAAAAAGAAAAAATGCAGCTGTTATCAAAGCACTATCGGTGATTAAAATCATAGAAATACTGGAACAATCAGTCTTGTGTGCCAGAAGTTGACTAAAAGGCCTAGGGACTACTTTTATGCGACCTTGGCCAGCGATGAGTGAGAGAAAGATTGAAGAGATGTCTTCAATAACATATTCCAGTCTCAGTCACGAAGTGGATCTATCAAACTGACTTCTGCTTAATGCCTTGCGAACACTGTAAAGGTTGTAAAACGTGACATGGACAGTTGTAACAGAGACAACGAAACCGTATCCAGCATAGAGGAACACAGCAGACGTTCTGCGCGACAGAATTCATCCTCACATCTCTGAACAGGGCCTTAGGCTCAATTCAGACGTCTTTGTGGAGTTCCTGGAGAATGTGGTCAAAGGCCATATGTCTGTCAGCAGGCTTCAGCTCCTTGCCGTACCCCCAGAAAGAGTCAGAAGTTGTTGTTGGAGAATTTCTACAACTTCCCCGACCCAATTTCTGGCCACCTAATTTCTCCGATTGTAATCCCTTTCATTACTATGTGGTGCGCGGTTGAGAAAGAAACCAACTGCTCTGCTTGCAATGCCAAGGCTAAGCTGGCGGCCAAGTCCATAGAGGTGTTTGAAGTTCTTTTCAGAAACTCAGTGAGGAATGCTTCGAGTTGTAAAAAATGGTAAGAGGCTTAGTGCCTCACTTTGTAAGGACGTGGAGTCCATTTGTGAAAAATGTAAGAGGCTTATTGGCTCATATGAAAGAACCTTGTGTCCCAATGAACTATAGTAAGAAGTTTATAACCTCAATTCGTTTTATAAAAGAGAAAAATAGAACAATGTTCTCGGGAAGCATCGATCGGCAGGCGTCGTCTGCTTCTCTCATCTATATCATTATTTTGCTCATCATTCACTTCATTTGTGTTGTTATCCAGCCCGCACTTACTTCTATCTATGTAATGTCTTTATGGCAAATTCGATTAAATGAACTAAAGAAATAAGGACAGCTATATCACCTGGAGGGTGATAAGGTGTGGAGTCCGCTGGCAGAGGAATTCTTCCCGCAACCAGCTTCTTTGGAGAGATTTAAACCCGGTTTCATTAAAAGACGGAATCTGACTTTATGGTAGAATGAGTGCCGACAGGCATTCAAGCTGATCCACAAGGTGGGCAAGGCCGGCAGCGGGAATACCACCTCGGTGTTCTATAGAGGGCTGTTAGAGGCAAAAAATGACGACGTCCTAGGAGGGGCTCTGGGGTTCGACGAGAATCAACTCTCCAACCTGTTTAAGAAGACTTTCAGGCCGGGGTATTTGGACAATTACCAAAAATCCCTAACTTGGCAGTGCTATAGGAATGCATTACCTGTTATTAAGGCACGGAATGTCAGTGCCACCGACGTGTCCAAGATGTGGGTTGGACGATGAAACCGTTCAACACGCTTTTGTACATTGTCGGGAGCTGTCAAGCTTGATAAGTTACGTAGAACACGTGTTGTCGCATCTGGGACGAGTACAGCTGTCGGCTGGATCTATGATAAAGATGATAACACCAACTGGACTCTCAAAGGAAGGTGAGGCTTGTTTTTACTGTACGGTGGCAGTACTGAAAGAGTGTGTGCGGAGAATCAGAATGGAAGGTTTTGTGACAGGATCCTTCGTCTCTGGCCCCGGTTTGTTAAACTACTTCAGATATCATCTGAAGAGCAAGATGGGGTTGGAGAAGAGGAACCTGCCACAGAAAGAGTATGTGAAACGATGAGAAAGGTGGATGTGAGTAACCCAGCTTAATCATCGAAGAAAGGAAAAATTAGTTGCTGGGCCTTATAGGCTGCCGGGTTCAAAATTTTTGGAACCTGCATTTTCCCCTTTTCGTTTTAGCATATGTCATGTTTTCTTATTTTATTAAAAGAAAAAAATACACACAAAAGTTCTCGTTGTAAGCCAATGATTCGTTTAAAGGCAAAAGTAAGCCAAGTTTTCGTTTATGTCATATTACAACTAAATTTTTAAGTCTCATTCGAACTCATTTAACATTCTTTGTATTTGTCTGTCTTGTTATGTCCCTATCTATGTAAGATCGCATGATTGTAATAAAGATTTTGCTATAACAGTCTCATAAAAAAGTCTCAAAACTTCTGGAATGCATTTCGTGTGTGTGTGTGTGTGTGTGTGTGTGTGTGTGTGTGGTGTGTGTGTGTGTGAGTGAGTGAGTGTGTGTGCGTGCGTGTGTGTGTATGCGTGTGTACTGTATGCATGTATGCATGCGTTTATACATATTATGACATGATCATAACATTTTTTATGAAACAAACAATGGAAGAGTTTAAATATATCATTGGTCTTTGTTGTGTCTATAATACAAGAAATTTTAAAGTATTCCATAGGTGACGTCAATTCATACGTCGGAAAAAAAAGTGAACCGCTATTAAGATGTTTTTTTTCAAATTTTTTACAAATAAATCTACATTCCTTGTGGCATAAAAAAATTTCATGTGTTAATAGAGTCTCTCTTTACATATCGTGGCTAACTCCTGTATCTCATTGCAGATAGGTTAAAATGTCAGTTATCTTTTCTTTCACAGTGAGTTAATTTATTCTCTTACAACTATTATTATCAAACAAACACCGAATGGAACTTTTGATTTATTTTTCGTTTTTAAACATTATTAACATCATGTCATAAATGGCTTTTATTTTTACCTGTCAATTTACTGACATCACTTTCAATAAGGCACTCAGCTTAAATGAAACGTTGAGGCTTACAAACTTCTGACCGGTTCGCGGAATACCTCCGAGACATCTGACTCGGCAATGACACCCCAGTCTCGTACCATTTCCGCTCTACAGGTCACTCTTTGCAGCACCTGTCCGTGTTCGGATTGTCCTTGCACAGGGGTCATCCGGATCCCCGTTTGTGCCGTGAACAGGGATTAATCTTCTCTCTTCGCTCCTCTGTGCCACATGGGCTCAACTCTCCACTTCTCTTCATCTAACCTCTTCCCCTCGCCTCTCTCCCCTCACACCTACTTCCTTCCACCCACCTCTCCTCTCTTGTTCCGACTCCTTCTCTTCACTCCTACTCTCCTTCTCTCTTCTCTTAACTCCTACCCCCTTCTCTTTCCTCTTCATCGTCACCCCTCCCTCGTAAGACCACCCCACCCCATTCCTTCCACCCACTCTCACATACCCTACCTCTACCCCCACCCTCCGCCTACCCACATACTCACCCTCAGCCTAACCCACACCCCACCTCACCACACCTACTACACCTTACACCACCATACCACACGACACATCACAACACACCACCACGCACACATCAGTATTGACCACTTCCCGGACCCACATTTTCAAACCTACACATACACACACGCACACGTCAAGATCATCAGCCCTCTTCCAGATGCACATACAAACTCTCTTATTCACACGCACGAGCACCTTCGTTTTGGGATCACCACTACTTTATTATCTTCCCTTCTCCCTAGCTCTCCTGTGTGACCCTTCTGTCCGTTATTTGCCATGATAGATTGCTAGCCACTACACATTTTTTATTTTCTCTCCTTGTTTCTTTCTGTGTTCCTTTCTGTGGAAGAGCGTAGGCTCTTTTTTCACTTTTTTCACTTCCCGAGCTTTAAAATAATATATCTGTTTGTTGTCTACACCACCTATATTCGTCTTTTGTTTTTTTGTGAATTCTCCCTATATATATATATATATATATATAGCGATTTTCAGATGGCCAGATAACCGAAGAGATGGTGGTGTGGCTTTCCACCTCGGCATCCGAAACTCAGAGTTTTATCTTGTCTACCGAATAATTGTCACATATTATTTTACAGATGAATTTCCTCTATTTATATAATATTGAGGTCTCTTTCTTACTTTTGCTATCTTACCGTTGTTACCAATATATATATATATATAATATATATATATATAATATATATATATATATATATATATATATATATATTATATATATATATATATATATAAAACATTATTGGTGAATTGAAGAAATGGAGCTGAACGCAGATTGAACAGAAATCGTTTTATTTCATTCTACACGTGTTTCGAAAGGCACAAATTACCAAAATCCGATTGAATAATGGGACCATATTGTGTCTTTCTCTTCAGGAAGAAAAAAGGAAATCCGTTGGAAAAACAAAAACAGAACAGAGGCGGAGCAAAAACAAATCGAACTATGCTCCTAAGAGCCCATGGCGAAACAAGAGTTTCGCCATGGGCTCTTAGGAGCATAGTTCGATTTGTTTTTGCTCCGCCTCTGTTCTGTTTTTGTTTTTCCAACGGATTTCCTTTTTTCTTCCTGAAGAGAAAGACACAATATGGTCCCATTATTCAATCGGATTTTGGTAATTTGTGCCTTTCGAAACACGTGTAGAATGAAATAAAACGATTTCTGTTCAATCTGCGTTCAGCTCCATTTCTTCAATTCACCAATAATGTTTTAATTTCAATTATCCGCACCAACGCACGGTTGCAACGCCAGATGGTTGTACCTCCAACCGTGCTGTTTACTGCTGTGATTTTTGCTACTAAGGTATCGGTTAAACTTTTGATTAATCTACCACAAGATTATTCATCTTTCTATTTCACATAATATATATATATATATATAAGCATTAATAAATCTCCGAACGAGATATAAACAGTAACCGCTCGACAACGTAAAGTGTACTAGCCATCTGAATGTGGCTAGCCACTGGGGGTGGGTGTTACTGACGCTTTTAGCCCCAGGAGATCGACGTCTCCAGCTGGCCTTAGACACAATTTCAGTGCCCTAGTGTTATTTGCAAAAGGAGGTCATCCTCCCTCGAAAACCTAAGTGATACATACGGACTATAGTTTACCATACGTTGACGAGAGGCAAAAACCTTGTAACTATAGTCCGTATGTATCACTTAGGTTTTCGAGGGAGGATGACCTCCCTTTGCAAATAACACAAGGGCACTGAAATTGTGTCTAAGGCCAGCTGGAGACGTCGATCTCCTGGGGCTAAAAGCGTCAGTAACACCCACCCCCAGTGGCTAGCCACATTCAGATGGCTAGTACACTTTACGTTGTCGAGCGGTTACTGTTTATATCTCGTTCGGAGATTTATTAATGCTTTCAGACAGTTTTTCTAAATCAGTGACCGTGGTTGCTGGGAAAAACGTTAAATATTATTTGCAAAGGTCTCCTTCATCGAAAACCGGTGTTTTTTGAATTTTTCCTCGGAGTATACCAATATTTTTCTGTTGCTGCAAATAGTTGTGTGAGTTCGTTTCCGTTTGTCTACTTTGTCGTGTTACACGTAATATCATTGTTGAACTGTTTTTGACCCAGTAATTTTCGCCCTTCGGGGTAGAAAATTTCTGTGTGTTTTTTTGTGTGAACTCTTAACCTGTATAGGTTATTTTTGGAAAAAAAAAATTCTCTTGTCATTTGTGACAAGTTTGTGTTGTCTAATATGGAATTAGACTTAAGTTCAAAAAAAGACTTTCCCGAGATGGGAGAAGGTATAACAACTGTTAAACAAAAGGAAACACAGGCAAAACCCAGTTTTTCAGACGCCGTAGGTGGCGAAGTGGAAGAAATGGAGGTGTCAATGGAAAGACTATTCAAGTTCAGACCGCTGGTGCAAAAATGTGGTGAAGAAACACGATTGGTACCGCCCCCTGAAACTATACAGGCAATAAAGGAAAAATGGTCACCTACAAGGTGTACAATATAAAAGAAAAACGAATGACCGACGTAAAAAACGAAATGGTCGAAAAGTGTATGGCTCCAATATGGAGTAAAGTTAGTCATGTCAACCGAGGTGCAAGAAGCGCTACAGTGGAGGCGCATTTTGAGACGGCGGAAGAAGCAAGGCAAATTTCGACGCAAACGTTGAAAAACGAGAATATAATACTGCTACCCTTATATTTAGGATGCAGAACAGCAAAAGTGACCCTAGAAGATATACCAACGGGCTACGACGTGATGTGGGCGGCAACAGCGGTCATTTTTGATGTTGAATCAAAATTGACAATTTTGAGTATGAAGAGGAAAATTGCAAAACACTGGAGAGGCCAGCAGCTGGAGATGATTATCCAGGCAGAAAATGCGACGTTGGAAAGCCTACCAGACAGAGTCTTCGTGGGGGAGGGGCACTCCATACGAGTTTCGGTGGAAGGACGCAGGCCCAGATGTTTTAAGTGCGGGCAAAAGGGCCACGTTCGCTCCGTTTGCACAAAAAAAAATAATACGGGCAACGCCCCCCACAAAACGATGTGAAGAACGCAGAAAGCAGCAAAGTGGAGAACAAAGTAACGGCTGGCGAAAGCAAGGAGGAAAAAATAAACAGGTCGAACTCCAAAAAGGAGGAAGACAAGAACGAAATGCAAAATGAGAAAGGAAAGGAGGAGGAAATTAATACAACAAAAACAAATATACAAGAAATCGAATTCACGAACGTGTCGTACAAAAGGAAAAAATCCATCACCCCTGACTCCCCACCCGTATCAAAAAAAAAAAAACAACGCAGACGAACAAAAAAAATATTCTTCAATCCCACCCCGGCTGTACTACACTTATAGGCCAGCACTTTAACAAACCCCACCCCCCAACTGTAAAAGGGTTTAAACCCAATGAAAAAATTATTGCATACACCACAAAGAACGTGAGAGTAGCAACATGGGTGCAAGCAAGTACGCTGATCAGGTGCTACAAAGCGACCGAGAAGGAAGCGGAGTGGCGATATGCCAGGGTCGGCGAAGAAGGATGGAAAGACAAAACCTTACAAAGCCACGTAAAAGCCGGCTTCATTCAGGATGTCACCCAGGAGGTGACAACTGGGAAATTATACGTCAGCCCGGCAGCCACACCAACCCAGAGCCCGGTGGCAACGCCGGTGAAACACCCAGCAGCAACGGCGTAGACAGGCAGAAAGAATCTGTCAGGCTCCCTCTCGCAACCATGAGTAAATAATTTTCTTTTTTCTCGATGATTAAGTTAGGTTGTATAAATGTGCGTGGAATGGGATCGAAATGGAAACAGGCTTGTTTTCGGGACGACCTCATTTCACATAGAATCGATGTAGCTATTGTTACCGAGTCCAAGATGAAAGGACCCCAAGCGTTCTCACCACTTCTCAATGGTTACGAGAAATGTATTTCTCCTAGCCGGGAGGGAGGTGCAGGCGTGGCAGTTCTTTTCAGGAAGAACTTGGACTTACAGGTAAGTACTGTCTTTCTGGACCCAGAAGGTAGGCTGGTTGTCCTAGATGTGACGCACGTGAGTAAGCAGTCCTTCAGGCTGTCTACGCTCCTAATGGACGTGGGAAGACCGATTTTTTTCGGGAACTGGAGCACTTTCTAGTGACGTCCAAAACGGTAGTCTTGGTAGGGGATTTCAACACCATTCTCGATGCGCGGGTGGATGGTGTAGGCTCGAGCGATAGGAAGGGGAATCCTGGCCTCAAGGCTCTACTAGATAGCTTTAATCTAGTAGACCGTTTTCGACTGGATGAGACGAACGTTCCACAGTGGACGTGGAGTAATAACGACGGCTCACGCAGATCGTACATAGATAGAGTATTTGTTAAGGAACGAGATAGTAATAGTGTTAGCTGTCCACAATTCTCTGTTGTGCCTTACACGGATCACAAACTTGTAACGTGTGAGGTACATGTAGATAAATGCCATAGACAAGGTCCCAGGTACTGGAAGATGAACAAGTCTATTCTGACCTGTGAAGCTTTCCGTACCCGGATTAAGGAATTAGTACAGAGGGCATTATGTGGCACCATCATTAATAATAGATGGTGGCTCGCCCTCAAAAGAGCCATCCGTTTGGAGTCCATTAGATTTAGCAAGCAGCTAAGTTTAGATAGGACTAGAATAGAGGGCGAATTAGTTAAGAACTTAGACGTGGCTATGGAATATGGCTGTGCATCTGGAGTGTTGGCAGCGAGAGCGGTATTGTACCATCACCTCAACGCCAAGCACGAGGGGTGTAGAGTCAGAGCTAAGTTACGTGCAGGAAAACGAGAAGGTATTAACGTTGCCGGATGGGCCCGTCGTGAGGAGAGTCAGAAGGGCAAAAAGTCCTGTATTATGTCATTAACTGACGTACAGGACCGCAAGATCTATGGACAGGAGGAGATGCAGAAGGTCTTTCACCAGCATTTCGTACGGCTGTTTGGGGACGGTGGTCCGCTCGAGCGTGGGGAGACCTTAAAGGACTTCCTAGCTGGTGGACCTCGGCTCTCGGCAGGTGAGGCGGAGTGCTGTGAAGGATCGATCTCTCCCGCAGAGGTAAGAGGGGTTATGGCCGAGTGCGCCGGGGAAAAGTCGCCGGGATTGGATGAATTTTATTGTTGTATGCCGGACTTGTTCGTGGACATACTGGCAAGCGTCTATGCAAACTGGCAACAGAATGAGAGGATTCCCAGCTCTGTGAGTCGGGGAGTTGTGACGCTGGTCCAGAAAGACCCGAGCAAGGGGGACAGTATTAGTAATTACAGGCCCATAACTCTACTTAATGTAGAGTTTAAGATTTTGGCCAAGGTGTTAGCAAAAAGGTTGACGGCTGTCGTGGAGAAACTTGTCGGGAAGGCACAGATATGTGCAATCCCAGGCAGGTCGATCCAGGATAATCTTCACCTTCTCCGCTACACTATAGATAGGGTCGGGAAATTAGACGGCAAAGGAGGGGCATTGGTCCATTTAGACCAAAGTAAAGCGTTTGATAGGGTAGACCGTTTGATAGGCGGCGGTTCTCGAAGCGGCTGGGCTGGGCCCTGGCTCCTGCGGGTGGATCTCAGCTATGTACAGTGGCATCAAGTCCACAGTCCAGATAAACGGTTACCTAACGGAGCCGTTTTCGATCAAGCGTTCAGTCCGTCAAGGGTGCCCCTTGTCCCCGCTCCTGTATGTTTTGGCTCTTGAGCCATTGCTGCGGAAGCTGGAGAAGTTGGGAGGCAACCCTAATGAAATCGGATGCGGTAAGTCTGTTTCTGCCTATGCGGATGACGTCACCCTCATCGTGTCCAACGGAACACAGCTACCTCGGGTAGCAGGTGCTCTCCATAGATACGAAGC